>NC_088602.1:174618222-174924927 GCF_036013475.1 Columba livia
ATGAAAGTGTAATAACAGCAGTCAAGACTGTCAAGAGTGAAATCTCATTCCTCTACAGGTGAAGTACCACAAGAAAAATGTGCTGCACCTAGGTGGAAGGGGAGCAAAGGAAAATAATGAAACCCAAAACCTCTGTGTGGTGATTGATACTATTCAAGCCAAACTCACACAAGAAGGAGCAGCCAAGTTCAGCTTCATAAAGCCAAGAGAAGGTGATGAGAAATGTTTTTTCTTCTTGACATAAATTCTCAGGGCAATGTGAAATGTTTCAGACTTTTGCCCTCTGACAGTCATAAGCAGCTGGAAAGGACTGTGCCCACACCTCTTGCTTAAGCAGTTTCCATCTTCTCTTTGCCAGAAGCTGCCAAAGGACAAAACCCTTATAAAAAAGGAAAACCTTTGTCCACAAAATTAAATTTAAAAACTTGGCAGTTAAGCAGTCTTGTCGTAGATATGTGTGTGTGTGTATACATACACATGTGTATGTATATGTATACACACCTTCAGTAAGAACCACATGTACAAACAACATAGCTCAGTAAGTGTACTTTTTAAATAAATATAACAAAAAGACAAAATCCCTAGCCCATCTACTTCTATGTTTCTTAGAAAGGCCAAGCTGACTCTATCACACCCTCACCCGTTCTCTCCTCGTGTGGCCACCATCTCACTTACACAATGCTGATTTTAGAGCTGGCTTTGGTGTTGGCACTAAACCTTCAACAGGTGTCCAGTGGGTGGCTGTAACTTGTGAGAAACTCATGGAAAACATGTGCTGGAGGGAGCCCGGCTGTTCCTGCGAGCAGCACAGCTGGACTGGTGGGTGAGGGACCTGGGTTTGGGCAGCACTGTCACCCAGAGTTGTGGGGAGGAGAAGGAGGTGGCTGTGGTAGAGTGGAGGAGGGATGCATCTGTGCAGCTATTCAGGTTTGGGCCCTGCAGGGAGGAGTCACTGTATTTTCCCTCTGTTCCCTCATCACAAAACATGCTTGAGGTGTTACATGCCCTGGAAGGGCTTTGAGACCCGTAATGGGAACTCTACTCATTATTTTAAGGCTTGTATGATTTGAAAATGAATTACACATCCAGAAGCTCTGTACAACAAAGCCAAAACTGCAGAATCACCATTTTGCAACCTTTGCAAAGTGTTGCTCTCTTGTGATAAGAAATAGCATTTCTATTTTGGGCTCTTAAACCATATGAAAGTTTCGAAATAGCATCATAGGTAAATGCATCTAGTAGGGATTAAAAAGAAAAACAGAACATGCATAGATAGAGAAACTAATCTAAGTGCAGACAGCCTCATGCTTTAGGTTTGCTAACATACCATAAAAAATGGACAGGACATGAAAACAAAGTGGTGCGTGAGTGTTGCTGTGAGGTCAAGTTATTTTGAATTAGAGTTTATTTAATATGGCCAAAGATAACTATTCATAGCAGATTATTCAGAGGAGTATACTGATCTACACCTTCCAAAACCTGCTGATAACAAACACATCTCAACCTCTGTTGTTTCGGTTGAGAGACCCACAGGAAAGTGTCTTATGCATCTGTGATTAGAATTAAACTTTCAGAAATGAGTGAGCAGTTACTTTAGATCTTATACCAGTATGTATTTGGTTGCAGTCTTATCTGAGTAAGGAGATCTGTATCTTGAGACTGCATTTGAACCTTATCTTTAAAGAGCTTTTTTCCTAAACTTTATTATAAAAGTCTACTGCAGACTTACAGAAAAGCTTCTCATTCCACCCACATTTAAAGTAGGGTTTCAAGTTGCGTTTACTGTGGTAGATAAGGGATTACATTCTTGCTCATAATGACATGATCTTTCTTTAGTAGCTACGGAAAGGGAAAAGAGTTAAGAAGACTTACTGGTTTGATGGAGGGTACAGAGTTATTCTATAGCTACAAAATAATGAGCAACTGGCCAACTCTTCTAAATTTAAAGATTCAGAATTAAATGACACATGATGGCATATAGAGAAAGTGATGAGTATGAGGCAGCAACTAACTATTTCAAATTTTCAGAGAAGGTGTCTGATGTGTTTGAAAGGGGTTTGCTGTTTCTTCCTGGTCTTTTCATATGTGGGCTTGACCATGACCAACAAGAAATAGATTCTGTTTCTTTTAGAAACTTTCCCTGACCCAGCAAAGATTTCAGGATGGAATCTGAAAGCGAGATGATCTGAAAAGGGTCTTATTCTTTGGGGGAGCAAATCCCATCACCGCAAAATAAATCCCCTGAGATTCCTCATCTCATTGAACATCCTTCAATGAGCTTATACTCAGACTTGGATAGAATTGGACCAGGACACCACGATGGAACTAAACTCTCAGGGCAAGTTTAATTCACAAGAATTATCTCATAGAATTACATCAGACTAACATGAGAATGATGAGCTAGGGTTGGATATTTTAGCAACAACCATATAACAATAAGTATTATATACCTTTAAGAGTACCTTGTTTTTTTTAGTTCCTGGCAAACATTGTATTTGGTTTCTCAAAAGCACTTAAAATTGTTGTCTCTTCAAGTTTACTATTACCTAAGTCCAAAACCATTCAGTCATTTAAAAACAGTTGCTAACTAGGGAATTTTGCTTCTCATTGTGTGGCTGTCTGCCCCACCAATAACTTCCTTCTTCCAGCCTGATCCAGACATTTTTCCTCATGCCAGTGTTTAGAATTAACATGAAATTCTGGACATAGAATTACCACTTGCTACTTCCTAAACTTTTGGAAAAAACACACCGGTTTAGCAACTATGATTTCAAAAATCAGTGCCAAGCCATGGTAGAAAGTACTATAAGTCCACAGAGAATGTGTCATTTAGCATCCAGCCAATCTGTTCAATTGATCAGAATAGGTGTGTTTTGGGGGCACTAGTAAATACAAAATTGCTCCAAAAAGGTATAAAGATTTGGGACTCTCTAGATATGCAGACAGAACTCACTGCTATCCTGAAAATAGTGAATTGTTGAGTAAGACTTCACAGGTAAATGGATTTAGGAAGTTGTGATGTTTCAGAAAACGCACTGGCCTTACATTCACAAAAGTTTCCAGTGCTTGTCTTAACTGTGCCGACACATATGTCTTTCACCCTTTCTGCTATTCAGGAACGGAAATCCTTGGAGGGAAAATACATCTCACTGATAATAATAACCCTGTCAGGCTGTGGACCCAGTTGTTCTTATGCTTTCCCCATTAGCCTCATTTGTTTTTCCCAAATTGATTCCTTGCCTGCATTGTATCACCCTGTTGCCTACAAAGTCTGTGATGAACTATGTTTGAAACAAGGGTTCCATGACACAGAAAAATGGAGCAGGTGCTATGAAATCTGGCCTTTACCTGGTAATCAAGTGCAGAGACAAGAAGAGCTGATCAACATTTAGAGTCAACTAGTGTGACTGTGACAGGTTCAGAAATATCCTAACAACCTTTCCGTACCCTCCAGTCCTCAGAGCCAAGACTGACACCTAATGTAACCACTTAGAGGGAAGCAGATCATGAAGTATCTCTTTCTTTACAGTCCTTAACAAAGAACACCAACACAATCTGTTGCTGCTTACAACTTCTGATCACTGCCAGCATGGCTCAAACCTAGCATTGCTGTTAATTGGCATCTGACCCACACTGGTAATGACCAGAAGATGCTGCTTTTCTTTATAGGGTTGCATCTTGTAACCAGTCACAGACAGATCTTATGGTGGAAGTCACTTGCATTTATTAGGCTATGTTCTTAAAGCGCTTTGTAAACTAAAGCTGTCACCTAAAGGTGTACATAAGCATAACTTAAAAGTTGAATTTCACAAAATAAAGATCTAAATAACCACTTTGTTGCACCAGCTATAGTAGACACTCATGTAGGCATAAGAGTTTACCCATGAAGAATGAAACTGTTCTTAAATGCCGCCTGCTTTAGAGAGTCATTAGCTCTCTCGGTCTAACACCTTCTGGTTAAACTATAGTGTTAAACCACCTGTGTACTCAGCTTTTAAAGAAATACAGTACACATCCTTGAGTGGCTTAATCTATGCTGCTACTTTGAGAACAGACCACAAAAAGGATTGTTTTATAGTGGTTTTTTAAAGCAGTGTAATTTCTTAGTAACCAATTTTCAAATGTTGAACTGCAACCCACAGTTAATTAAACTGGGTCAAGTATAATTTTTTTTAGACAACAAATAACCATGCTTCACTTCAGCAAACCATGTCCTGTGTAAGCACAATATCTCTCTCTTCTATCTGTCTCAGGGTTTTATCCTCCAACCGATCATGATGGTATCAAAATACCTTCAGAGTGAAAATATGTAGCAGCAGCAGCAGCAAACACTTTGACACTCAATGCATGAAGAGGTCTCCCTGGAATCTCTGCAACTTCTTTTAGGCAAAAGCTCATTTTCAGAAATGTCTGCATGTGTGCGTGTGTGTGCATTTGTGTGCAAAGGGACATTAGCTTTTCTTTTTTAAAAAAAAAAAAAAAAGAAAAAAAAATATTGCAAATCCCTACTCCCACCATTTTAGGGTGTTTTGTTGTTTGCTTCATTTTTAACAACTGTGTTTTGGAAGCTTTAAAATTGTGTCAAATCCCTTCTTCTGAAGATGTGCGGACGGGTCTCACTCAATTATCTCTGCAAGTTTTGAGAAAAAATGCTTCTTCTATAGCTTCTAGGCACTTTGGCCTGGACTTCTGTGTTCTGTCGTGGAGCAGAGCAACACAGCTCTTGTGGTGTCACCTGCACCCTAATTCAGTCTTTGAGAAAGGTGGGGCTTCACCTGATTATTGTTCCAAAATTTGGGTTGTATCATTTAGCTGTCCCTCAGTAATGACTGCAAATCAGTGAAGAGACCACTCTGTGTCTCATGAGGAACCCTAAAGCAGGGAGGACTCAGACAATCATGTTTTGTGTTTTAAGATTGTTTCAGCTCTAGCTAGAATAAATCACAGGAATCCAGCAGCAGAGGGAAAATAGTCTGGCTGCCAGGCAGGAAGAAAGATGAAGTTTCATACTGGAATCCAGATAAAAGACATTTTTTTGCACCTTGTCGTTTGGAGCAAGCTTCAAAAAGGGTCCTAGTCTTCACAGTATTTTATTTAAAATTGAAAACTACTGAGAGAGGAAGCCAAAATTTAGCTTATGGTCTCCATCTGATGGTTGAATTTTCTGTGGACACCATGGTACCACCACTTGTGAGAGTACTTGTGCAAACTAGGTGACTATGCAAGCACAGGGTGCGAGTGTTCATCTTGATGTTTATTAGTAAATTCAGAAGAAAATACAAGATTCAAAAGAACAGCATTCTCCTTTAAAATTTAGTCAGTCTTTAATCCAATCCACTGTCAGTCTGCAAGGACTGAATGATTAGTAACACAATTTGAGAGCTTTCCTGGTCAGAAGAGAAACCTAGGTGCAATGCTTTTGGACTTGCAGTATGTTTCTGGAATGAGAAGAATAAGCAGGTAAATATATATTTATGTTGATTACCCAGGAGGTAAAGATCAGTGATTTGAACAGATGAGTGTATTTCAAAATCCATTAATATTATTCAAATTTCTTCCAATAGTTCCATGTTAGATCTTGTGTAAATGTTAAGTACCTCTCATCTTTAAAGAAGAATTCATAGTTCCTCTCCATAGGGTAAAGTGATCTAACAAGTATTAGCATTTCCTTTGAGATCTTTGAGACAGCAGATAAATAAGCTCAATATTACAAATGCAGAATTCTTTAATGTAGAGCAGAGATGTGGAAAGCCTGTCTCCTCTGCCCTTCTCTTGGAAAGAATCTCTGTAATAATTAGCAACTGAAAAGTCTACAATCAGGAATGCAAAGACTATAAAAAGAACTTTATTTCTGTGAATTAACAAATTGCTAGGACAGAACACTCAGCATGTATTTGTAGGAAATGTGAGTTTTTCTAAAACAAACACCTTTTTTATATGGCAAAACAGCACAGAGCAGTGTGTCATCTGAAGACCTTCACCAGTGTTTACATTACAATTGCTGACACCCAGAACATAAGCAATCCATCAAACTCAGATAACATATTCATAGTATTTAATCACCAAAGAAAACATCAGTAAAACAATCCTTTCTTCAGTCACATTAATGTTGAAAAAGGAAAAGAACAAAATCAACAGACACTTTTTGGTTCCCAAAGGAGGCAGGCATTTGATTCAAATAGATTTTTGGTGGCTAGACTATGCTATGCTGGTTTTGCCTACCCAAAAAGTATGACTTCTATGGCACGATTTCCTAGAACGCATCTCCAAGTTGGCCATTCAGAGACTGGGACATCTAGAATCACCATTCACTTTCAGAGATGTTACTGTGACTTCTAAACTATTTATTCCCACCACATTTTGTTAATACTTTTCATCATGACTTTTCTGCTTTATTCTCGGACGTCCTCAGGCAAAGGATTGTCATCTCAGTGGTGTCAGAATGCTTCTGTGGTTTACAGATATCATTTGGCTGCTCTGCCTGTGAGGGCTGGTCAGTCTCTTCAGCTGTACCAACTTAGACGAATTCTTCAGATTCCATGGCATCCTTCGGATACAGTCATGCTCTGTGCAGTGGCTGTCCTGAAGTGTCCTGACAGTGCATGAGGCTGTGATTCACATACATGTGTTGTTTGCCTTCCACAGTGTAGACAAATCTACGGTGAATCCATAATGAATCTGCAATTAAACTACAATTAATGCAGTACTCTACATTGTAGGGGAACATACAGTGGTGCTTCATCCTGTCCTACAACCGAAGTGTAGGAGGGGAAATGAATATTATTTTGTGGATACTCACGTACTCATTGTATAGGAATCTCAAGAACTTAGACTAGGCATGTAACTCAGCAAAAAATAGCTGCAATGAAAAAAAACAGATTTCACCGCAAAAGTTGGAAAGTTCAGAGAGTGCAAAGACAGATAAACTACTGGACTGACTCTCTTGAACTTCTTCTATGTGAGAGAGGCCTCAATTACCCTTTTTTCCACTGAGAAGTTTCTTACTTATCTTTATAGAGTCACTTCTCAATTTTGTTTTGGTAATCTAAGCAGATTTTATACTCTGATTCTCTTACTTAAAGATATTCTCTCCACGTTTTGAGTAGCTGTTACGGTTCTTTTCAATTTATCAATATCAAAATTGCAGGCACCATATTAATTCTTATAGTCATCTCATCTGGAAATAAAACCACTTCCTTTCATTTTCTTGCTAATATTTTATTTAGAAAATCTGAAGACTCTGATTTGATTTTCACTCCATGTTATCACACTGGAAACTTAAGCTGAACTGTCACTCTGTGAACTTGGTTGTTTTTAGTTATCACTTTCCAACACGCAGTCATTTCTCTAAAGGTCTGAATTTCTTAGTTTAGATGTAGAACTTTACACCAGCTGTATTAAAATGCATTTGACTCAATAGACCTCCTTTATTAAAACCAGCTTTATGTATGGCTACCTGGGTCATTTAGTCTGAATAGGAGTCTGGGCACAGGACTACTTTAACATCTCCATTAGAAGATGATTCCTTGTGGACAATCATATTTTAAGACAGTTCTCTTTACAGTCAGTGCAATTTACATTATAGAGCTATTTTTTAATTTTAAATAGCAACTGATACTAAGTCAAACACCAGGGTTTGCTTTGTAGGATCTATTCTCCATAAACTGACTGAAATTAATCACATTCTCATTTTTAAGTCTTCGTTCATTGATTCCCTTATGAACCTTTCATTTACTTTGCTCAGGAATAGAGTTAGCCTACAGCTACCTCATATATCCTTATCTGCTTTTTTTCAGTATTAGCACATTACAGACACTTTACCAGTGTATTTCACTAGTGTATTACAGTATTTCTCAAAAATTATTGTCAGTAGCACAGATATTTTTTCAGACAACTCAGAAGATAACTTCTTAGTATTTAGGGAATGGAAAATGCTTCTTCGTCGTCATGTAGTCAATTGTACCATCTCTTCCTTGTTGAAATGTGATAGAAATATTTAATTAGGTTTTCCTTTTCTTTATCTTTTTGAACCACTTTATTATCTCCATCAACTACATTGCTTGATTTCGTATTAATACTTATCCCTTTTGTTGTACTGGAGTCTACCAGACTTCTCTTTAGCTTCCCTTATTCTCTAAATTTTAATTTATTTGTATTGACTGCTACCTGGTTTCCTTTGTCTGCTTGTTAAACGTAGACTTTATTTTTTATTGCTGCTTAGGGGAGCATCACTGCACCGCTGAGCCTGTAGATATCTGAAAATGTTTTGAGTTACAATTTTGACATAAATTACGTTGTCAGGAATGTCACCTTTAAATCAGAGGCCAGTAAAAAGTCTTTTAGCCCTGTGGAAGTCATGAGGACATTTTAGCAGGCTGCACTGCAGCATGCACCTGACACAGGATGTTTGTTCCCCAAAAGAGGATAACACTACTCATCAGCCAGAAGGGTTCTGTGGCACATGAAGTTGCCCTTTAAGTCTTGATGCTCAATGACATTGTATTGGATTAAGTAAGAGAACAGCCTGTGAAGTGGTGAATGCATATTCTTTTGCCTCTGTGAATTCACTTACACAACCTTCTTTAATAGAGGCATTGTTCATCCCAGAAAAGCCTTTATATCTTCCATCATTTTTGCTTTTCTGTTCTCTTGTTGAAAAACAGATTAGGAAATGGGGTACTTGATGCAAATCTGTGGGTGTTCCAGGTTCCAGTATAGGCTGGGAAACTACATATTAGAGAGCAGTGTAGGGGAAAGGGACCTGAGGGTCCTGGTGGACAACAGGATGACCATGAGCCAGCACTGTGCCCTTGTGGCCAGGAAGGCCAATGGCATCCTGGGGTGTATTAGAAGGGGGGTGGCTAGTAGATCGAGAGAGGTCCTCCTTCCCCTCTACTCCACCCTGGTGAGACCACATCTGGAATATTGTGTCCAGTTCTGGGCCCCTCAGTTCAAGAAGGACAGGGAACTGCTGGAGAGAGTCCAGCGTAGGGCAACGAAGATGATTAAGGGAGTGGAGCACCTCCCTTATAAAGAAAGGCTGAGGGAGCTGGGTCTCTTTAGTTTGGAGAAGAGGAGACTGAGGGGTGACCTTATTAATGTTTATAAATATATAAAGGGTGAGTGCCATGAGGATGGAGCCAGGCTCTTCTCAGTGGCAAACAATGATAGGACAAGGGGTAATGGGATCAAGCTGGAACACAAGAGGTTCCACTTAAATTTGAGAAAAAACTTCTTAGTAAGGGTGACAGAGCACTGGAACAGGCTGCCCAGGGAGGTTGTGGAGTCTCCTTCTCTGGAGACATTCAAAACCTGCCTGGACATGTTCCTGTGCGACCTCACCTAGGCGTTCCTGCTCCAGCAGGGGGAATGGACTAGATGATCTTTTGAGGTCCCTTCCAATCCCAAACATACTGTGATACTGTGATGTTCCATGCTGATATAAGCATACTGTTTCGTACTGCACCCATCCTGTTTCACAATCAAATGAAGAAAACCTCCAAAATACAAGATCAAAAGGGCTTTAGTGGGCCAGTTCATTGAGTCCTGCACAGCTGAGGCTCTCAGGTCCCAGATGTGGCTGGCAGTGGCAGTGGCTTCATGGCTTGTAACAGTGCCTTCTGCATGAATGTAAGAAATAGTGGCAGCTGTTCACAGAAACTTCTGTCTTGAGTTCTGAGTTCTTCATCATAGGAGTTTGCAATTTCTGGACAAATAGAGGTAACTGTCTAAAAAAGGTCAGTAATCAGATTTGCCCAACCCTTAAACACCTGCTGGCAAAGTTAGTGTATGCTTTTCTGTAGTTCCTTGAAACCTGCTCTTCTCTCCCCAGAAATACTGTGCAGGTTTCCTCACACTTGAACAGAGGTGACTTCTGAGTGGGCACCACTTGGCTTTCCTAATGTGTCCTCTAAAAACATGAAGAGAGACAGTGTAGCAAAGAAGAAGCCATATATCTCTAGGAAAATCTAGTTCATCCTGCACATTGCAAATTCACATAGTTAAGTAATCAGAGAGAGGGAGGTGCAAATTTAATCTTTGGTGTAATGCAATTGTATCACACCACCTCCATTTATGTTGGCAGACATAATGTCAGGCCCAGTCTTCCTGTCTTCAGAGAAGGACTTTCAGACTCCGATGTTTTGTCTGTCTCCAGCAACCTGACTGTGGAAGACTCACAGCTATGGGCTCTTCTCCAAAGCATGCTCCTCTCCAAGGCAGGTGTTGAAGAAGTGTGGGTATGGTTGGATGTGAGGTTCAGCAAACATTCATGGTGGGTCCATGGTGACTCCTGGAGGGTTGCCTGAATGGTCAAATGGGACACACCCATAGGAGCAACCAGGGGAAGACATGTTTCAGCTTTTCTTCCTGCTGGCCAGTGAAACCCATTATAGCACACCCCTACACTGTACAGCACCTCCTCCTCTCATACCTCTCCCGAAGGGAGACACTTCTCAGCCAAATTTGCGGTTTTCAGGACTAATGGTTTCTGTCTGTGGCTGTTGGAGTGTTTTGGAGTAAACCTGCAGAGGAAGTGCCAAACTCCTGACATTATAATTCTCCATGGCTAGCATTTTGTCATTTTTCAGAGGTAAAACTAGCTTCATCTTTCGTTAAGGAAAACAGGCACTTGGACTTAAAACACAGATTGGCCACTTGAGGAGCAGGCAACTTGCTGCAGTACACTTGTGCTTGAAAACCCTCCTTCTGAGAGGTGAATTTCATTTCTTTCTTTGTTGCCAGGCTAAATAGGTCTGATGTAAGAGTGGTCATTCTGCCAGTGTTATGATACACAAGCAAATGACTGTTCACCAGTTAACATCACTGTCTGCCGGGGAAACAGAAAAATGGGGATAACCAGTGGCTCCTGTGCCACCTAGAGCTTTCTCACTTCTCTTACAAAATCACAACACCCAGTATCAGGCACAGATTCCTGCAGTTCTAGTGAACAAAAACAAACTTCACAAGGCACTGTTTGCTATCAAGTGCTAAGATTTTTCTGGTTTTTTTTTTTTTTTCTTTAGCACTAACAGCAAAACTTTTGGAAATTTTTAAAATAAAACAATTTGACTCCTGTGAAACATGGGTTATCCCCTCACTTGTTAATATGCACTGCCCTCTTGTGATGAAATTTTTTTGGTGTTGTCTATCTGTTCCCTTACTGTTTTCCTTTCGTGAAGTTTTCTGTGGTGCTTGTTTGTTTGTTTGCTTGGGTTTCTCCCTCAAATCCCAGAGCTTTTGTTAGGGCTTTTTTCCTAAGCCAGAAATAATGCTTCTTACTTTTAGAAAGATGAAAGAAAAGTAGCAAAAAGATTGATCAAAATATTCTTATCCACTATTTCACTCTCTAGTACAGTTGAAATAAATCCAGATTGTTTTCCTGAATGTACAGGAATCAGATGGATATGTAGACAGCAGTTACTCTACAGTAAAATGTAGACCTAAAAGGATGAGGAAAATATTTACAGCTCATTGAAAAGGTAGTGTCTGAAGAAAGAATCATCTTGGAGGACCAGCATGCAGCAATGTACTTAGCTGCATAAACACCATCATAACAGCCTGGTGAAACAAGCAAAATCTCCCAGGTCACTGCAAAGGAAAACTACTTAATGCAGTAAACCTGATCTCCAAAACTAAGCAGAGGCAAAAGTCACTTCCCAAAGCCAAGCAGAAAGGCAAAGCCCCTCATGGCTTGAACACGATGGATGAAAAACCATCACTGCCTGGGAAGGGAGGGAGGGAGGGAGGAAGAGAAACCACCCAGAAGGGGGATGTGACACACCACCTCAGCAGGGGATGTGGTGACACAGAAGAAAGCCCAAAGGGAGACATTTTGGGTTAAGTGCCCGTTGGAAAAGAGTTGACTCCTCCTGTGTTTTGGGCAATGTGCATCAAAGATACCCAACTGTAATCCTCTTTTCCTCTGAATGTGAACAACGGACAGTGACTGTGAGTGATTCCTCCCTAATGACTGTATTGTCTTAGTCACATGGGTATAAATGAATTTGTGTGGTTTATTTCCTGGAATTAGCTACCAGATAGGTGGATACATTTCCTAACAAGTCTTACTTTGTAGAGCGTCCACAACTTAGTGAAAAGGTTGGTTTTCTTTGTTCTAGTATTTCAACTTATTAGCTTTTTTTCTTAACTAATGTTGTGGTCACCGTTGAAGGACCAAGCATGTTCTAAACAGCCTACTGTGCATTTGAGCTCTGGGCAGAATTTTCTGAATGAAAGGATCAATAGTCAGTTACTAGGTAGCTTTCACAGAAGTTGTGTGATTGAAAGGAGATTTTCAGGTAAATTAGCTGTTATTTATGTCCAAAAGAGGAACTGAATGTTATTACAATTTAAGATCAATAATTCATTAATTATGTCCAGAGCTGGGATCTTGAAAGGTTTCTTGTAGTCAGGACACCTGATGCACCACTGGCAACACTTTCAGCTATTTAAATTCTGCTGTAACTCCAAATAAGAGGAGCTGAACTGCTAAAAAAAAAATACAGTTATGGGAAGCAACAAAGCAAAACTGGTGAATGTATAACAGAAGGAATTTAGCTTCAGGCTTGAGAACGTATATTGGTATGAAGTCAAACGTCAGGACTTTCAGAATCAAAGTCATTTCTGTCACATGCTTCAGTCCATCTATGCTCATGGAGTAAGAAATGGTCTTTAGTTATGGGATTACATACTTAATAACTCCACAGTGAGTGAAAAAATACCCACAGTGTGTTATCTTGTAATTAAAGTCAACACTATGCATGATGCGCTGAGGAGAGAAGGAGGGAGAGAAAAGTAGCCAATAAAGCTGACAGAAAACCTAAATCCTGGTAATTTCTAAAGTCTGCTTGTTGGACTTTACAAACCCTGAGGGTTTGGGTTTTTTTTCCGATATTTTGTTAATGCAATGTCTCCCTAGATAAAAACAAACAAACAAACACACAAACAAACAAACACAAAACAAAAAACCAAACAAAAACTACAAACAAACAAACAAACCCAGAAAACTTATAGACTTCTGTAGGTTGAGATTTTGTGACCTTAAGTCACTGAAAATCAAAAGATAGCAGAACTCATCAAAGAAAAACTGATTTTTTATTTTGTAATAGCAGAGGAGGGAATATTTTTCCTGACCTTATCTTTAATATGACCAAATCACATTTTCCAAAACATCCAAAACCATAGATCCCAAGGCAAGCATCCCACCTGGGAAAAATGTAGAGAAACTGTAGGAATGATTGTCTGAGGGGAAGTATCAGGTTATCACAAACAGAGATTGAGGTGTCTGCCATGAAGAATAAGCAAAGGATTCAGTAAAAATCTTAATGTGGCCACGTTTAGAGATAGTCCACTTGAAAGCTTAGTTTAATCCAACTTCTACAAAGCCAGATGACTATTATTGTCCTGCTCATTTCCTTAGATGCTGCAGGGTTCAAAATAGATTCTTCAGTGTCAAGGAATATGAAAAGAAAAGGAGCATCAAACCAGAAGCATCTCAGTGTCATCTGTCACAGATGTGGTCCAGCAACCAGCCTGCTGGGCTACAGGCTGGGCGTGGGAGCACAAACTGTTGAGAAAACAGCTGTGCACAACACTGCACTTCTCCTTGGCTTGTGAAGTACCTGAAGTTGGCTGACAGCACTCAGTATTTTCCAGGTTTTCTTTTCATTGAGGTGTTTCTCCTCCCCTCTCCCTGCCAATTCTGGGAAAAGAGCCTTTCCACAGGTATTTGCAAGAGTCACTGCTTGGAAGCTCCTTATCACAAATGCTGAGAAAAATAAGGAAGAGACCTATACAGCCAGAACTTGAGTATACCAAACCCTATAACCTGCATATTTCCATTCCTCCTGTTACCTTAGGGATTGTTCAGGACCAGAGCATCCTCACTGTCATGAGGAACATAATTAAGATGAGCCTGGGAGATCTGCCATGTTCTTGCCTCCTTAAGTCTCTGACCCTTTGGAACTAGATATCCTTGTAAACAGGAGCATGGATCCAGTTTGAGATGAGGATATGCTACTGCATAAGGTGGGTTTAACTGCAGAACATAAGATAAATGTGCAGCCAACACCCCTTCTGCTATAAAGACCTAGTAGCAAGTATATGAAAAAATCTTTAGAGGTTCACTCCAAAAATACTTTGAAGAAATCCCTGAACTGCATGTGAACTTCATTCTGTTGAATCTGCAGAGCGGAACTGGAATGGTCGTGAGAACAATCTCAGTCCAGAAATCTCTGCTACTTCCCACTTTCAGGAGTGCTGACAGACTTTCTGTGTTACTTTGACATATCAGCAGCTAAGGGTGAAGGGAATGACCCCAGCTTTTTCTCAAAATCCACAGCAAAACTGAACTGAAACAAGACAAAAATAGCTATGTGTATTTTCCTCCCCAGTTTTCTAGGCACGTTGCAAAACAAAACACTCAAGCTGGTGAAAGCTCAAAATCTCATTTCTGTGAGGTTCTCTGAAGTGGGATAAAACCAAAACATAAACAATAAACTCCCATTCAGAAAGCTACACGTTTGGGGAGCCAACCATCAGGAACAGCACTGGTGTGAGGAGAGAAAGAGGCACCTGCCTCTTTCCCATTTTGCCACCAGGCTGGGGCTGGCAACCCTGTGCTTGACGCCACCTCCCAAACTCATTGCAAGGTGGTAGAGCTGGCAGCCAGATCTCCATGTGGGGAGCTGAGCGCTGGGTTCGGCTTTTCCCACTGAGGGCTTTCATGTCCTCTGGCTCTGCCTGCGCACAGGGAGCTGCCTCCCACCCCCAGAACCTGGGGATGCTGTGCTGCCATGGGGAAGGGAGCTTGGGAGAGGTTGCCATACCAGCTCAGAAACAGCTCCTGAGGTGTGAGGTAGAGCAGTTGTTGCTTCCATTTTAATTTCTCTGACAGCTTATAAAAAACCCCGCATATTTGGAGAGAAAGGATTCCAAGAGAAAATTCCCAACCAGCCCCATTACAAGCTGCTCTTGATGTAAACTTAGCCTGGGAACAGAGAAGTAGGACCATGCATTTCTCTTTCCACTGCTGGTTTGTAAAACTCCCAGCAGCTTTTTTTCAATGCCAATATTAGCACTGCCCTCATATCCCTACAGTCAGCAGAGAGGCCATGAGTGATAAAATGGGAAAATAACATTTTTTTCTATAGTGTTAGCTAGGAAGTACTAATTTCTTCCCCATTAATTCTTGATGGCTTGGTAGGAAAGGGCATCTCTTAACAGCCTGGCCGAGTTCATTATCTGGAGCAAACCTGCAGTGAGGCAAGGCTGCCTGGTGCCAAGCATGGGTCTACCCTAATCACCATGGCAGATGTCACCCTGCAAGAAGAACTGGGCAGCAATTATGGCCCTGCAAAGAGCACACGTGCACTGAAGGTGTGGAACGGGTTACTGTCCTCTCTCTGTTTCTTCATTCACTGTTTAGAGTTTATAAAGTACAATTAATTTTTTTGGAGTAGATTAGAATTTTATGTCATTTAGGACCTCAATGAATAAAAAGAACAAGAAGTCCTCTTCCAAAAGTACAGAAAGAAGAACGACAACATCCTGGCTTCAGTTCAAGTTCAGGTTTTGTTTTCCAGAAACTCTCTGGCTAACAAGTATCGAGAGACATGCTGAGAAGCTGGTGGGACTTGTGGCACGATGCTGCTACTTGTTTTTTTTGCTGATGAGGCTCAAGCTCTGTGACCCTGGGCACCCACCTGCACTCACTGGTGACAACCTTGGTGCTCAGGAACAGAAAGTCACATTTATTCCAACATATGCACAACTTGATCCTCTCTTAAACCCCACTCTCAGTGGGCTGTGACACAAGCCTGGGGCTGGGCATGGCAATGGCGATGGGTTGGGCTGGTGGCCTCCAGTGGCCATTCTTACCCTGTGTTCCAGGGTGTCAGGTCTCACTCTCCCATCAGTGCCACCTCATGCTGTGGTGGGTGCCATGGATGCAGAAGTGTGAATCCCCTGCCTGGCACAGCAAAAGTCTGGCTGCTCTCATGGGACTGTCAGCTTGCCACACCACTTCAGCCCACTATTTCCTGCTGGGATGGACATACATTTCTGATTTGACTGTCACAGGTTCCCTGTGTCACCCCACTGGCACATAGGCAAGCACCTGAGAGAAAAGTGCATATGGGGAGTGAGCCATTGCGCAGTATTTCTAGCAAAACATTTTGTGGTTGGGGGTATGATGAGAGTAACACATCCCCTAAGGCTTTTCTAAAGGACTTTCCTCTCCGGATTTGTGGGCAGAGGAATGCATACCTGTCACCTTTACCACCACAGATCCTCTCCTGGCATTCTCCACCCACTCACTCTGGCCCCCATGGTGTTCACATCAGTGTTTCCCCAGGCTGCCCAGCTCCGCTGTCCCCAGCATGCGGAGGGTGAAAAATATTTCCTGAATCAGCCTTTCCTTTGCACATTGCAGTGAGCCTTTGGGAGTACACAATCTTCTCTGAAGCGTTTTTCTTATCCTGTGATGAGAAGAGGTGGAGTGACGTGGGGGACTGCTCACACCTCTCCAATCAGCTTTCTATTTTTCAACCTTGCACATGTTTCCTGGGCTTGTCGGCATTTTCCTATGAGTAAGCTGTTACCACACCGACCCAACAGGCTTTCTGCTTAATGCCTGGGCCTTGAGCGGGAAAGGGGTGCTGAGGCATTTGGTAACAAGTGGGTACAGTGGTGGGAAGGTGTGAAAGATGGTTCCTAAAGCTGCAGTGGCAGAACTTGAAGCTACTTTGTACACCCGAAAGCATGAGGGTTAAAGTGAGAAACCTCTGCCTGCCCCAGTCCACTGTTACGAGTACTGCACCACGCTTCATGCTCTATTTGCATAAACCCACGTGTCAAAATATGAGCTGAGTTCACCCCATCCCTACATAATATCTTCCACTCATTAACCAGTTTAAACGTGGCATGGTTTTTACACAGTATATTATTCCAAAAGCCATGAGCAATCTTTCTCAAAAATAGCTCTCTACAATCAATCCAGGAGCATGCATTGAGGACACTGTACACTTTTCAGTATCCACTTTCACATGGGAGTAGTTTCCACTATGAGGTCCCCTTGCTGCTTGCTCTGCTACAACCCAATGCAATACCCACCGGGGAGACAGATAGGTTGCAGGTCGCAGTAATTTATATATGTATATAATATATATATGTATTTAAAATTCTATCTAAGGGAACAGATCTTGTACTAGCAGAGAGGATGCAGTTTGACTACCTCTGAGAAAGGTGAGGAACCAGAAAGTGACAATAGCACTTTCTGGAGCAGGCCAGTCACTTCCCAACCCAAAGTGCTGTCTTTCAGAGATCTTTCTACTAAATCTGTGGCTGTCAGTGAGCTGACACCTCACTGAGCAATGCCACACTCCTGACAGCAATGAACAGCCTTCTGCTCCTGAAGTCACACAGAGGAAATGGACAGGACGGTGCCCAGAATGTGTTTTTACTGGGAAAAAACTTACTTTCATCTGATGTTGATTTTACAGGCAGACTGCCCTTCCCCACAGGCAAAGTGGGGCAAACACACCACAGCTCCCCACTGGGGAAGCCGTTGATTCTATCTGTGGAAGACAGTGCTGTTTATACTCCTCAACTTATTTTTTCCTGTATTTTTGTGTAAAAGAGCAATGAGTGTCTCTGTCTATATCAGTAGGGATAACCTAGCACCACTAATAAAAAATGAAACAAGCAGAGCTGTTTTGTTATCAGCTATATTTATACATTTTATTGAAACTTGCAGCATTAAAAATGCTACCCTAGTGCAATGGAGGGGGGTGAAAAATTATGTACCTTTCAAACACAAAAAGAATAGCAATTTTATGGGCACCCATTCTGTTATTTCAAATAAGCAAAACAAATTTCAAATGAAAAACAATAGTAAGAATAGGCTGATTAAATAAGTAGGCAAGAATTTTACCTACCAACTGGCACTCTATGAGACAGTGATGATCACCCATGTGTAGCCCAGTTGCCTTCAGAGGACATCATATGTGCAATCAACAACCTTTCCCATGAAGACTTCCATCCAAGGCTGGGTTTCACTGCCCCAGTGCAAGTCCAGAGACAGACAGATTGCCTGTAGAGTAAAATACTGGCAGTTATCAGCAGGAGCTGATGAACTTGGCTCTTGCACCTTCATGAATCAGGGCAGATTCTGCCCTATGTCTTGAAGTGAAGGACTTCCATGCTCCTAAAGTTTCAGGGTGTTTCATGGCTCTTCCATTCTGAATAAAGATATCCATGACCATTTATCAGGGTAAATTGGTCTCCAAGAACTTTTGAATAAGGTAATGTAATAACAAAAAATAATTTAGGGAAAAAATACTGAGACTACATATTAAAGTCATCAAAGACTGCACTGTTACACCTTCACTCACATACCGCTACAGTCTTGACCTCCCTCCAGACTGTGAAAGGAAAAAAGAAAAACATCAGAGCAGAAAGTCTTTGAGGCACAATATAATAATTTATACTCTATGCTAACTTGAGTTTTGGCCAGAAAGAAGTCATCAAAGTGAGGCCTCTCTAATGGGTTTGCAAACAATGACTAGATCAACTCCTTCTTAGATCATGAATAAATCATGGCAAATAAATCACTACGAATCTGTTAAGTATGTGATGAATCCTAGAAGAAACAGGATTATCTTCAGCGGATACATTTAGGTTAAGAGAGCACAAGCAAGATTTGTATTTAGTTTTCTTAGACTTTATTAGGTTACCTCCATAAATCTCGACAACTTTCTCCGTCCAGGTAGGCTCGACACAAGAATGAGTAATGGAAGAACAGTCAGGGGAGGTCAGCTCAATGATCCACCTGGGGAGCATCATGCTGCCAACAGCAGAAGCCTGTGTGAGAGCACAGAAATGGGGAAAGTGCAGAAGAATCTCATCTAGCTTCCAGCAGTCAGGAGTGTGGAACCTCCCTAAGGCAGAGCTGCACCCCAGCAATGACATATAGGACCAAATCTCCATTTATTTGTCTTGCCCTGGAGCAGCATCTTCACATTTGTGGTTCCCAGAGCACCAAGTGGCAGGGATAAAAACCCCACCTCTTGCTCCACACTGCTCATGTCCACAGGCCTCTGTCATGACTGTAGTTTTTCTAGACTGAGGAGAATCTGGGGCTTTAGGTCTCCAGCAGTGGGAGCCACCCCGTATCTCTGTAGGATGCTTCCAGTCATCCTCTTTCCTTTTTTTTAATTTTTTCCCTGTGAAATGGCATTATCAGAGCTGCATGAAGTATTTAAGATTCACATGTACCATGGTTTTATTCACTGACAAAATGAAATGCACCATTTTTTGATCTACACTTTTCTTAAGAAGTCTTAACGTTCCATTCGCTTTTTAACAGCTCCTGAATGTTGACATAAATGTTCAGAGAACTTTCCACAGTGAGGTCAAAGCCACTTTCCTGAGTGGCAGCAATTCAGGCCCATAATCCGGTACATATTTTTGTCTTAAGTAGGCTGTTCAGTGCTTATCAGCCTTTTTTATTTCTTATCAGCCTCTCAGATTTTTTGCTTATTACTTTGTCATTCAGCACCATGAAATATTTTTGCACGTCTCGGAAGTCAGGTTCAGGTTCAAGCATTCTAAATAATTTGGTGTCATCTGCAACTTTTGTCACCCACTATCCCCGCCTGTCTCCAGGTCACTCTGCATTTCAGAAACAGGGTGAGTTCCAGTAAACCTCTGTGGGGTCCCGCTAGCAGTCTCTTTGCTTCAGGAAAAATTATTTTTCTGCCTCCTGACCCCGATTTCTGAAATTCTGGAAGACCAATTTTTATCATGGGATACAATTTTGAGGGC
The DNA here is from genome assembly GCF_036013475.1 of Columba livia. Taxonomy (NCBI): domain Eukaryota; kingdom Metazoa; phylum Chordata; class Aves; order Columbiformes; family Columbidae; genus Columba; species Columba livia. The sequence continues at coordinate 174,638,047 of NC_088602.1, forward strand.
CGCCTGTAGCATATGATTCAACTCTGCTCAGAGGGAGCTGCCCTGGTGCCTGTGGGAACCGTGAAATGGCTGACTTAGATTTTTCAGACAGCTTTGTAAAGCCCAGCAGCTATATTTGAATTCTGCAGTCACTGGTGGTGTTCCCCAGGGGTCAGTGTTGGGTCCAGTCCTGTTTAACATCTTTATTGATGGTTTAGATGAGGGGATTGAGACCATCATCAGCAAATTTGCTGATGACACCAAGTTGGGAGGGAGTGTCGACCTGCTGGAAGTCAGGAGGGCTCTGCAGAGGGATCTGGATAGACTGGAAAAATGGGCTGATTTCAGTGGGATGAAGTTCAATAAGGCCAAGTGCTGGGTGCTGCACTTTGGTCACAACAACCCCCTGCAGCGCTACAGGCTGGGCGCAAGTTGGCTGGAGAGCAGTCAGACAGAAAGGGACCTGGGGTTACTAATTGACAGGAAGCTCAACATGAGCCATCAGTGTGCCCAGGTGGTCAAGAAGGCCAACGGTATCCTGTCCTGTATCAAAACCAGCGTGGTCAGCAGGACAAGGGAAGTGATCCTTCCCCTGTACTCTGCATTGGTGAGGCCACACCTGGAGTATTGTGTTCAGTTCTGGGCCCCTCAGTTCAGGAAAGACATTGAAGTGCTGGAGCGGGTCCAGAGAAGAGCAACACGACTGGTGAAGGGACTTGAACATAAGACCTATGGGGAGAGGCTGAGGGAGCTGGGGTTGTTTAGTCTAGAGAAGAGGAGGCTTAGTGGTGACCTCATCAGACTCTATAACTACCTGAAGGGAAGTTATAGCCAGGTGGGGATTGGTCTCTTCTCCCAGGCAGTTAGCAATAGGACAAGGGGGCATGGGCTTAAACTCTGCCAGGGGAAATTTAGGCTGGATATTAGAAAGAAATTCTTTACAGAGAGAGTGGTCAGGCATTGGAATGGCCTGCCCAGGGAGGTGGTGGACTCGCCATCCCTGGAGGTTTTTAAACTGAGATTGGACATGGCACTTAGTGCCATGATCTAGTAAGCGGACTAGAGTTGGACCAAGGGTTGTACTCGGTGATATCTGAGGTCTTTGCCAACCCAGTCGATTCTGTGATTCTGTGATTCTGTGATTCTGTGAAATACGACTGCAGACATACGCCTTTAAAAAGTCAGACCACCCAGTGTGCAGCTGTCCAATGTCTGGGAGAAGCCCACTTCTGCCCTGCTATGGAGATGTGCACACGTGCACATGTGTTGGTAAGTGCAGGGTACAGTCATTGCTCTGATTTTGAACAGGGAGCTTGAGCATTGGGAAAATGCCTCGTCTGAAGTGCCAGGCTGCATGTTTAAGCAGCAGACTTGCCTGAGTCAGCACAGCAGGATCGACCCTTTCATGCACAGATAAGCAGTTTCTCCTGGTTGCAAATCAATTCTGCTCACCTTCAGCAGGAACTGGTGATTTCTGTCACTTGTTCTCAGGGCCATGGAGAAAATTTAGGCTTATTTTTTTTTTCTCTTTCTGTTTGATTCAGTGCTTGTCTGTTTCTCGGGAAGATCCTTTTAAAAACGAGGACTTGCAGTTTGAGTTAATAACACTTCTGTCTGTATCTCATTTCGTAAAAAAAAACCCCAGACTTTCTCTGCAAAACATGGGGGGAAACCTGTATAAAAAACAGGAAGTGCCTTCAGACTGCTGCACCCGCTGGCTTGGCTCTCCAAGGCCTCACCATACAGTGAGGCACTGAGGATTAGGCTTATTCTGTCCTGCCCAAGGCTTTTCCTAACACCATACGTCCAATCTGTCTTCTGAAATCAGATAAATCGTAAGAGTATGTTGTACAAATTAGTTATTTGACTGACGGCAACAGCCAGAGGAGCCCTAGGACTGTCTCATGTCCCCCTGTGCTGGTTGCTCTTCAAAGACAGAAGTGGTTGTGTCCTGCCCTGATGGGGTATGCAGGAGAGGAAATACATGAAAGAGAGAGGTACAAGGTGGCAGAAGGTCCCCACACTACTCCAAGAATGACTTAATCTTCAAATGGTTCTTCAAATGCAGCATAAGGCAAAGCTGCCGTCATGGATTTCAGTATGCACAAAGCTGGAGGTCAGCTGTGGATTTAATTCCCTCCCTAGGCATCTTGGAACAAACACAAGACGGCTCTTTTGCACAGGGCTGGAAGGTGGTCAGTGCTGAGTGGCAACTCCTATGCTCACCGCAGTTTATCATCCTGCTCAATGTGTGCACACATGCTTTCTCTATAATGATGCTCTTTGGGCCTCATTTGCTGAGGTTTTCAGTGCCTTCACTTCCTCTGGCTTCAGTGCTTGATACCTCCAGAAAAACAAATAATACATAACATTTTGGCTGTCTTACAGGTAATATATAAAAAAAAGCTTCATCATGCATGAAATTTCACTCCTGTTCTCCATCTTTCCACACCGATCCACACCATTTCCCATACCCCAAGTCAAGAGCTGTCTTACCTCTAGGGGTATGTGAGTGGCTTTTGATGCACACAGCTCTGCAGAGAATGCAGAGCATCTCATAGGGTGCAGGTCTGCTCCACTGCTGTTGCTTCCTTTAGGGAAGATAATACTGTCACTGAAGGTCTCCATTCAGTTTTTGTTTCATGCTGACATTTTGAAAAATTAATTGGAAATACTGTATGCAGCCATTGATAGATAGGTTAAAGCACAAGCTGAAACATTAGCTGAGATGAAGTTCTACCAATAGGCAACTGAAAATAGGCATATGGACAGATGGTGCCAATTGATTTAACTACAACTGTGATGTTTAACAGGGTAGAAAATACAAGTAAAAAGCTAATGGGATCTGTGTCCTAGTTAGACCAGCTTCTTATTTAACTTGCTGGCAGTAATCATTGCCAATAAATTCCAGTTAAAACAATGACAGAAAAGATGAACTGTTTTGTTAGGATTTGGAAGGAAAACTGGTAAAGGTGTAGGCCTTAAAAAACAACAACAAACATACACATTTATGCATATCTAGAATATTTAAAATAAATAGCTTATTGGTATATACTAGCATATATATCACATATATCATGCATGTCATATACAGCATAAGTGTGTTGCCATTGTATTATCAATATGCACTTATATAGAGAGATAGGTTTAATTTATATTTCAAGCCACAGGGATCAAAACAGAACAGAAGATGGGGATAGGCTGGGAATTGGTCATCGGTTGGTGAGCAGTTGTATCACGCATCACTGACTTTGTACGCATATTGTTGTTGTTGTTGTTGTTTTTGGGTTTTTTTTCCTCGTTTGCTGTCTTATTAAATTGTTTCTATCTCAGTCCACTAATTTCTCTCTTTCTTTCAAGTCTCTCCCCCATCCCATTTGTGTGGGCAGTGAGTAAGCAGCTGTGTGGTCCTAGTTGCTAGCTGGGGTTAAACCATGACAATCCTTTGTGGTACCCAACATGGGGCGAGAAGGGGCTAAGATTCAATGCTTTCACTGCCACCACCTGAGTTTGATTACCAGGCAGGGGACGAGCTCAAAGGGTTGAGATAATGGCAGATCTTCATGCCTCAGGAGCCATCTAGAGGTGTTAAAGCAGATTGCAGTCATTATATTGGTTTAATAGGTGCTGTTCACAATGTTGTCTTATTGGCTCTCAGAATTGTGTTCTGTGATACCCTACTTGCTGTGAACACATTTTATCAGTATTTATGTGCAGTTCATCACCTCTAAAAGTTGGCTTAAAGTAATTGCTTTGTTGTGCTGCATAGCACTGGCCTATGTACTCATATTTAAGTCAATGGGGTATCTATATTGATCATTGCTGTATCTCAGGAGGCCTCCAGCAGAAACTAATACCAATTGCACCGTTTGGGTTTTTTCAATTGGAAGAGCCAACCTGAGGAAGAGCCATCTAATATTAAACAACTGTCTACCTTGCCTGATGTCTCAGAGGACCCTTCTGTTGTGGGATTGCTGAAGGTCAAAGACCAGCAAGTGCTGATTGCTACCATGATGGTGCTTCACTGGCAGCAATATCACATCAACCAAAACTCTCTGATTTCCATCCATAAGCTGATTTGTCAACTGGAGAGCTAAGGAGTGATCAGTAAGACTCTTTCACCCTTTAACCATCCCATATGGCCAGTGACAAAGTCCAGTGGAGACTAACAGTAGACTGTTGTGACTGCCCTTTCTCTGTCCATATTCTTCAGCAGACAATTTGTTCTCTTCAGTGAATTTCTGCTTCTAACCTTTACGGCTGCTCACATTGAGGGGAGAAAAGTGAAACCCCTGCTCAGCAGCAGGGTACCTGCCAGGCAAGCTGAATGTGAGGTGAGAAATACTCTGAGCCATTTCACCAGCAGCACTACAAGTGAAACCTGGTGCCCAGCATGGCTTTCCCTGGTATCTAACTCCTCTTCAGTGGGGCCTAATAGAGTTTCTCTTCTCTTCCAAGCCCCTCATGTTTCATGAGAGCTCTGCCATGCCATCAAATCTGGATGAAACTGATAATCAGTGCTAATATTAGGGTGAGACCAACAGTGAGAAACATGCTGACCGACAGAATAGATGTAAGCTTTGTTTCCCTGGGGAAGTGGGCTTAGGAATAGAGCAGGAGCTATGACTGGCATATTTAATGATGGAAAACAGTCTTTAATTTTAAAATGGAAAAATGACAAAAAAAACAGTACTCTGTAACTGAGATTTCCTTGACTATGAACAAACCACACCAGTACTTTGTTCTGTCTGTTCCTGATGGATGTTGTCTGCATGAAGCCAAAAGTGAGGAACACTTGGGCGTCTGGAAAAACAGCTCCATTCTCCCAATCCATGGGCAGTGGGGAGCACACAGTCCCCCACACTGGTGTTGTGCATGTGAGCACAGAAGCAAAAAGGTGGTTTCTGGCCCCATTGGAGGTTGTTATTTATCCTCCTTGTGTCCTCTCTGTGCCTCTCTGAGCTCGAGATTGTCAGCAGACCTGCTGCCCAGCGTAAGTAAACCACATTTCTTGGGAGGAGAAGGACAAGTTCTATGCACCCCACCTGATGGGAAGCATGGGAACATTGTGGTGTCCCAACTCACCAGTAAATACAGCCAGGCTTTGTGTGAGAAGGTCATCATTGACTATTGTATACAGATTCGGAGGAAATTAGCTCCTTGCAAAGCAAAGGATCATCAGGAATGAAGAGTCAGGAAGGGATCTCCTAGGAAAAATGCTCTCAAGTGACCCTCAGGCAGTGTAAGTTACTTGTCTCTGATCAGAGCAGGCTTTGAAGAGCTAAAGGTCAGCCTTTAGAGAGATGGTCAATTTCTTTTTAGTCAACAAATTATGGCAATGATAAATACATTATTGCTATTAATTCCATAAGGAAAGTCCTCTTTGTCTGCAACACACTGGCACGTCTTAAGCAATCACAGCATTCATCTCAACCAGAGAGAGTGAGCTGGATTTTCTCTTTTTTTGTCTTTATCCACAACTGTTTCACACCTTCTCAGACACATCAGCTCAGAGCTGCTGAGGGTAAACTGCAGAAACACAAGATAGAACAGGTTTGGTAAAACCTGTGGTGATTGCAAACATCAACCTGTCTTTGCAGCCCCACTGCAAATTGCCTGTGGGGCAGGCAGCCTAAAAACAAACCCACATTTTTTGCGTGAACAGGTTAAGCTGGGCATGGAAGTCCCTGAGTCTGAGCACACGAAGAACCCAGGCTGCTCTTCTCATGGTTCCCCTGGGTGAGCAGGGTTCCCTGCTGCTGCAGCAGCACAGGGCAAGGGGCTGTGAAGTCAGTGTTTGCAGAATATTCAGCATTTTATGTGCAATTTCTCCTCCTCACTGGCTGCGTTTAGTGCTCACAGAGGGTATTGTGTTCAGACAAAAGTCTAGGAATTGCAGGTTCTGAGGAAAAGCTGGAAAACCAGTAATTTACAGCAACTGGATGTGGGAGCACACACAGAAAACATGCCTCTCCTCCTAGGATGTGCTATGGATTTCTGTAAGTGAAAAAACAACACCTGCCTTGCAGACCGCCCAGGCTTCTACAGCCATCATCAAAGAAAACTACATCCCACACAGCCCATCCCCATCACTTCCCATACAGGTTTTAAGGTACCATTTGTTGTTTCTGACTGTTCAGGCTTGGGCTGTCAGATGTGAGACTCTTAGCAAAAGTCTGCAGTGTGCTAGGTAGGGGTTTCAAAAGGATGACACACAGAAAACCTCACAAATATTTAGAGCCTGATTTGCAGTGATTTTGATGGGGTTTCTACTTCCTAATAATGTTTTGTAGGGTTTCGATACAAATGACACGGAGGGATTTACTCTGCCACCTTCCAGCAAGATTTATTCTCTGCAAAAAGGCAGGTCAAAAACGTTCCATCAAAAGCATACTTTTTTGAAGATAAACTGAAACTTTATTTAAAATAAATATTTCCAAAAATGCTTCTTTTTCTTTGAACATTTTTGCTTTTCATTGAAACAGCGATGCTAGAAACTCCCAAAATTTTCAGCAGTTTGTGGTGAGGGAAAATGGTTACCAGCTGCTAAAAACAAAACAAAAACCAAAACAACACAACACAAAGCAAAACAAACCAAAACAAATAACTTCTGAACATTTTAAATATGCAGAGCTTTTCAGGAAAAGGCAATGTTTCCAATGGAAAATTCTAATTAAAACAACGTTCATCTCATTGGCAAACCCTTCTGCAGAAACTCTCTCTTTCTGATATGACACAATCTTTATATTTCCCATCCAGGAGAGTGTGTTAGGAAACTCCAGCCAGTGCTTCGCAGAGGAACAAGCTTTCCTTGAATTATTTAAGGTAATGTCCTGGCACAGACCTGACAGTTTGTGGGTTTTGTGTGAGTAGTAGTTTCAAAAAATGACACCTGCAGCTTCAACAACGCACCTCAGCTCTTTGAAGGTGTTTCTGAAGCTGGATAAATGGAGTTATCATCAGGGTTATCCAGCCTCTCCGGTCAGCTCCAAGCAAAGAACTTCAGCCTTGGTACATCCAATACTCAGGTCTCTTGACTGGTCTCTTCTTCAATCGATCACTGAATAAAATTAGGAACAACCAAGTGATGTGTATAAATCTGTTACAGAAATTTATTTTTGTGACTATGTATTGCACCATTTTCTTTCACTTCTTTATTATAGGTTATTGCAATTTGCATATATTTTCTCTCAAAAATTAATTTGAGATTAATGTCACACGTTGCTCATATTTAATAACAATGCACTCATTGCCAGTCAGCTGTGTCCGGCTCCGCAGAATTCCAAATTGCTGCCATAAATTAACTGGATAATAGAATCTATTTTGTAGCTTACAAGATGAAGATATTTCTCTAGGCATTTGTTGGCATGCGTTGTGGTTCTCATGGAAAAGCACAGTATGTGGAAAATAATGAAGAAATCAAGATTCAATTAATACTGAATTTTTAAAAATGCCACTGCTAATATTAATACAAACAGTATCATTAAGGTCTGGTAGGATCAAAAGGAGATCTGCCTCCCTAGAAACACTCCCAGCACTGGGACTGCTACCGAGTTAATAGTCTATGATACAACCTATTCATGCTCCTAGATTAGTCTGTCAAAGACAATTAATCAAAATACAAAAAGCCTTTTCTTCTCAAAATAGAAACATATACACAGTTAATGTGATAGTTGTATCACTGAAATTTTACAGGAGTTTTCTTCCTATATTTTGCTGAAGTTACAGGTGGAGGACTGGGACATAAGGCCTGGCTAGGCAAATTTGCCAAGTATGGAAGGTCATGTGAAGGAAAAAAACAGAAATCCACTTCTGTTTACAGGAATTTATTAAAACCACACACATCTGTTCAGCAAAAATGCAGATATTTACAGACAAGACATTTATTTATGCACCTTTTGTCCTTTGGAGTACGTTTTACAAATGCATTTGCAATAAACATGCATGGCTATGTTCTGCCATCATTTGAACATGTGTAATCTCATTGATTTTAATGGTACTGTTTCAGCATTGCTGAGGGCAAAGTTGTGAACTGTTTAGGGATCTCACTTTTGAAGATAATTGAAAACATCTTTGAATGGAAGGAAAGAGGATTTTCTATTAGGAACTTTTAAAATACAAAAATATTCATCATAGTGTGTAGATGGTTTTATTATTGCTTCCTTTCTTATGCAAAGCAAATTTATAGGCACTTTCCATAAAGAGGAACCAGAATGCAGTCATATTTTTTTGGAAGTAATAATTGAGACGATTATTTCTTTTGATGCTCACTCAGAGATAGTGTTTCCCCATTGGCAGTTGACTTACACAAATTTGATGGACAGAGTTTTACTTCACCCTCTCTTAAAAGATCAGGTGAACATTTATGAATCAGTTATTTGACTGCATTTACTCCTGATCACACTTGATTAATTTAACTGGAAAAGACCCAGAAGTCAGGGGCTAGGCTGTGGGAGGCTGCAGCAGGGCTGTGCTTTCCTGGCACGTCCTTCCCTGGCACTGAATTTGCAGTCCCATCCGCCCTGGGGTCCCTGGCATGGTGGCAGTGCCTGGTGTGTGGCCGGGAGCTGGAGGCAAGGGCTGCTCCGTGTCCCATGGGCAGCTCCATCCTCCATCCTCCACCAGCAGCATCACCATATCCACCTTGTCTTGCCATCAAGTCGTGCTCCTCTAGGAGGGAGACCTTAAAACACTGGACTTTTATTTTGGATTTTGCAGTGAAAATCAATTTTGCAATGTCAGAAATACCCTTGGACTGAAAATCATGGATCCTGTCTCTCTGTGGCAGAGAAGTTGGACTGTGAACATAGGTGGGGCAAGTGCCAGTTTCTACATCCAAATAAATTATGTGGGTGAAGCGTGACTTTGCTGATTATTTTATATTCAGTTACAGTCTCAGAAGTTCATGTTCTTTGTCTGAGAGTTTTGGGGGGTGAAGAGAGAACTATAATAGAGGGTTTGATCCTGCCAAACTTTTAAGTGAGCCTTCTCCTTTTCAAAGGTGCTGCATTCCCACTGTCTCAACATTTTTTTTGGTGCTGGTTCTTTGGTGACAGACAGTCTTACTGCCTCTGAATACCTGTCACTGCCATGCAAAGCCAGTCAGCATGCAGTTCAACCTCCTTCCTTGCCTTTTTTTACCCAGCAGGGAAGCACAATGGGAGAGGCTTGGAGACAATACAAAATTGTAGTTGAGGCATTTGTTTCTTATTACATTCGCCCTTCCCAGAAATGCGAGTGGCAGCTTGCCATGAATTAGGTCTGCTCAATAATTCAGCCCCCTCATAATCAGAAGACAGCAGTAAGAGCCATGATGGATAAGGGTCTCATGTCAGATGTCAATGTTAGGTCTCTCCAGTCTATCACCAGCCATTGTGATAATCGATCATGATGTTCTACTTACCTGCCTACTGTCACTGGCAAGCAGTAAGGGACTGGCATTAAACTGACAGTTAATTTCCTGGATGTAGAACCCTCATCAGCTGAGTCCTGCAGAGATATGTCATTTTGTTTGTCTTATGCCAGAGCTGACCAAAGGCAACATAGGAATGTTGGGTCAAACTTTGTCACCTTCACTGTAGAAAGTGCAACTCCCTTACAAATGCAGAGAAATTCAGCTGAAGATTAACAGAGCTCTGTAGTTTTGATAATGGACAAAGACGGTGAATTTCCCAAAAATATCACCGTGTGTGTGAATATCAGAATTGTTCTCCAGTGTTCTTCAAGGTTTGTATCAACACAGTCACAGCATTTCCCAAGTCAGGATACCTGGTCTGGGAAAAGAGTTTTGTCAGATCATGAAACTACAAGTAACTGGCTTAAGGTCTTTGGTATCTTAAACCTCCTGCTTTTGCTGGATGTGACTTTTAATTTTATTTCTTTAGGAAGAAAAAACACAGGAAGCACAACTGACAAAGCTAACCAGGGAAGATGCACAGACAAGTGCAACTCCAAACACTTTTAAAATTAACACAGTGGTGATGGGCACCTTTCACTGCTAAGGGCCACAGGCTCTAGTGACTGGAAGACCAAGTTCTCATCAGTGATGCTTTCTTCCTGGGCTCAGGAAGATCCCCCCAAGTCTGCTTGCTGATAACTTGAGTGCTACAATGGCTACTGTCTGCCTCCCCAGTCTGGTATACCTCTATCCTTGAATGCCTTGAAGAGATCAGCTTGGGCTACCTGCCCAAAACCAGCCATTGGGTAACTACTTGATGAAGGTAAGTTTTGGACATTTCCAAAAAATGAAGGACAACAGTGTTTAGCCACTCTTTCAGTCACATGAACCTGTTCCAAGAACTTATAGCTGGTGTTCCTTGTGGAAATTTCTCTGGTTTATGCTTTTATTTTAATCTCTCATAGACTTAAAGCTTTCTGGAATTGAAGTTGAACAGATATCCCTAGAAGACTCACACATTTGGCTATTAGATGGCCTGGCTAGAAATGAGAACTCCAGCTTGCAAAACTTCTTGAGATTTCCACAGTTGTTTTAGTTACACTGATAATCAAAAAGATTGTTGAAATTTATCACAAAAATACATGAGGGAAAATAAAGTGTTTGGTAAGGCAAGCGATTCATTCACTCACATAGCAAAGGGAATCAAACTCAGGAGATGCTTGGTCTTGTGTGTTAATACTATCTGTCTGTTTCTTCTTTTAATCAGAAATATAATTCTGAACCCCAAAACCTTTCTAACAAAAGTTTCAACTACAGATATAGATTTCCTTGAAAAGTTTTGGTTTCGATGAAACAGCATTTTCTGGTGAAAAACATTTAATTGAAAAGTCCCCATCCAGCTTTTGTTTTGACATCCTCTTCAAGCACTACAGGTTTGTAGGCAGTGAATCAGAAAGAAACAATGAGGCAAGTATTTTATTTTGTCTTTAATTTTATTCAAGCTACAAAAAACAGTTACATATGACAGTAATTATATATTTGGCATCATTCTGAATGACAAGCCATAGCTTGGTTTAATTATATTTTATTTTTTTACTTGCTTCATCTGGACAGTTGTTTAGAAAAGATCTACTTTGCTTTCCTTTTTCTGCATTTTAAATCAATGAAAACAAAACTAAACAGAAAATATTCTGAAGAAGGTGGTGTTAATGCAGGTATTTGTGTGTTTCAGTAGAGGAGGCATTCCTGCCCACATTGCTTTACACAGAGGATACAAGTGTCAGTGTGATGTGACTCATAGGGGTGCAACATCTGCCTGGACTTTTTGGTGCACTTGCCTGCCTTCATAGAGCAGGGGGAGGAGTGACACTGCCCCATGGCCTCACCCTCCCCAGTGCAGGTAGTGAGCAGTGCTCACCTTCTGTGGGTGCTGAGACATCCTCACTTCAACCACTCACAGGGACTGAGCCTGCTGGCATCACTGGTCTCAAGCCACAGTCCACCTGTTGCCTGTGAAACTTCAGGAGGTGGATGGCAGCACATCCTCAGAAATGTGTTTCAACAGGACTTTCAATAACGTTTTCAGAAAAAAAGAAAAAAAGGTGTCGTGGTGAGTCTAAGTGGTAGTTGATAAAAACCTGGTGATTTGATGTTTGTCTATCAATCCTTCACATTTATAAATGTACTAGAAAGCTGGCAACTTGACTCAATCCCATTCATGTTTATACCTGCTGTCTGGTGCTGGCGTTTTATCTAGTTTCACCTAACATTCAACTGAAATCTTTCAGGAATGTTACTATTCAACATCTTCCTTATTTGGAATGGTTCTTATCCTTATACGTTTGTTTGTTTGTTTGTTTGTTTGTTTAATTTCATTGAATGAAACTGTCCCCAGCAGTATGAATCAGTAGGATGAGGGAAGAGGATATCCCACTAATTATACCTGCTTATCTTCTGAACAGCACTGGGCAGCTCTTCTTACTGTGGTTTCCTCTTTGTCTTGGAAAATTCCCTTTTGGAGGGATGCTGTGTGCAGACATTTTCAGAAAATGCTGTCAGCACAACTGTGGTAGAGCTGCAGGAGGAAGAGAGGTGGCCAAGGGGGCCTGGTAGGGGCCCAGGACACTTTTGGTAAAACAGTTGCTTCATAGAGTTGCAATATCAGCAGTAAGACTACTGTCAACTATGATTCAGATTCAGATTCAGAGTGGAGTATTTTTGCTGAAGTGTTTGCATAGAGATGTTGAAATATGAGCTCAGAGGGTGTTTCAATTGCCTGCACAGAGACTTCTCATGTTACCTGAGATGCTACAAGGAATCTGAGACATCAACAATGAGGTGGCAGATACGACACAGGATGTCCCAGTGCAGTACATGGAGATATGGAAGAACACACCAGAGCACCTGCTCTGGCACACAGCACCTATCAGCAACCCAGACATGCCCAAGGTTGTTTAACTTTCCAATTCAGACAAAATATTCTAGAAAATAATATGGTTTGCAGAGAACTAGACTCTTAATGGCATGGAATGGTACTGGCTGTATTGACAAGATCTCCATTATGGAGACCTTAGACACCCAGCTTCTATGCAGATGACTGAATGCAGATACTTCAGTCTTCCAGTCCTCATCCAATTTAGAAAAGAGAGAAACCAAAATCTGTGCACATCAAAAGTACTCTGACACATTGATCCAAGCTGCTGCCAGAAGCCTCCTCTACAGGAGGAGTTGCTAGAATTGCTATTGACTCCATTGTGTCTCATAGGCAGATTCTTACCAGAGCATTTTAAATTCAATTCAATTGAATAAATCCAGTAAAATTAACTCCCTGCAAACATTAGATTTAGGATGGTCTTTTTGGCCTAATGCCATCAGTATGTGTTGAACCAGTCTTTTTTTTTCAGTATTTCCCAAACACTGCATGAGGAGTTTGACAAAACAGTCCAAACCTCCCCTGGTGCAACCTGAGGCCATTTCCTCGTCTTAACACTTCCTACCTGAGAAAAGAGACCAACACCCTCCATGCTACAACCTCCTTTCAGGTAGTTCTAGAGAGCAATAAGGTCTCCCCTCAAATGATGAAAATAAAGCACCTAGTGGTCTTCAGAACTAGTCTAGGACTGTTTTGGCACCTTGTTGCCAAAAGCGTATCTCCTTCCAGGTGCATTTTGCACACACCAACACAACAAACATTGCCAGGATTTCTTTGAGAACGGTACCTTTTTTCCAAAATGGGCAATTACTGGCAACCACTGAGGACTACCTGGAGGACTACAGGACTCCTAACCTGGGATTTCTGGGTAGGTTGTCTTTCTTCCAGCTTAAGAACTAGATTATGTCCCTCTGCTACCCTCATCTTTGCTCAGCTGCTTCATGCCTTTTCTCCTCTATCATCTGCTTGTCCTTGGTAGTGCTGCAGTCTGAACTAGCACAGTGTTTTTTAAAACAAGTCTTTGTTTTGGAAGTAGAAGAGGGGATTGAGTCCAAGCAGTTCCAGGAAGCACAGGCTTGTTTTGAGTCTGTGATGGCAAAAAGCTAATGCCCTGTGAAGTAATAAAAGGGTATTTTAAAGAAGCTCGTCACGGCTGGACTGTAAGCTGATTTATGAAGGCAGGCACCAAGTGACTGTGTAACTGTTGGGGCCAGGGCAAAGCAAATTTTCAACATTTGTTGTTGGTCTTGTGTTTATTCACAAGAAACTAGTCTAAGCAGAAGCACTGTGCTAATAGAGTGTTTAAATGGATTTGAGAGGGAGTTCAGAATTCCTGTATAATTCAAAGGCATGCAAAGGAAGAAAACCTGCCAGTACTCTGAGAGCTGGTATAAAGTTCAGCAAACAGTGAATATGCTCAGAAAAGGAGAAGTAAAAAACATTGTTTAGCAGCTGTTGCTTCTGCTGCAGTGACATCTTTTCCTTATAATGTTCTTGCACTGGCTGAGCCCATGGCTTTTGCACATGATGAGGGGTCATGGTGCCTGTTTATAAACATCTGTACGGGGTGATACAGGTTTCTGTGATTCAGGCAGTGGAAAACAGCTGTGCTACATATCCAAATGATAGCTGAGCTCCCCTTTGTCAAGGTGAAAATTACTCTAAAAGGAACAGGGCAACACAGAAACCAGACTTAATTTCAGCAGTGCTACCTAGTTTGTTTACCCTACACGGAGGTTGTTTACTACATTTTGTGTTACTTTAACACACAGCAACTCAAGGCTTGAACAGTTGGGTGTCCTATATGTGCTTCAGATGCATTGGACAAAAATACGATGCTCGTTCCATGGAGCCTGAAGTCCATGCATGTGTTGGTTCTGGGCGCATCTGGGCCCTTGTCCAGCCAGGCCAGATATGTGAGCCAGTTGCAGGCAAGAAGTTGTAAAGCTGCTGTAGCACACATCAGGGCTGTGTTTCATGTGGGGCAATGTCATGCCAATGGGGTGTCTAGTCCTGTGCTGGCAGGCAGAGGTAGTCTGGCTGGGTTTATACCCACCCATGTAACATAATCCTTGATGAAAAGTGGTCTGGGCACACTGCTATCCTTCCTTTACAAGTTGCTCACAGTTTCAAAGTGCTCCTGAACCAGTGTGAAAACATCAAATCTAAGGCTTATTATTTTGAGAATGAGGAGCCCTTGGAGACAAGCTATGTAGGCAGATGACAGGCACCCTACCTTTGCTTTGTGCAAGTGGAGTGGAAAAAGAGATCTGCAAGGAGACACTACCCAGCTTAGGGCAGCTTAGATTGCCTGCTAGTGGGAGCAGAGCTCCCCAAGCAACACCTTACCCACTGCTCACCATCACTTTTCCCCTCACGTTTTAGGGCAATGAGGTGAGGTGAGCTGGGTTGCTGGAGAAGAACATTCCTCCAGCCATGGAGCAGACTCCATGTGCCAGAGAGGCCACCCCGGCCACCCTTGTATGCCCTCACCTAAAACACCACAGTGCAGAGTTGCACAGAGATGATCACTTGTCTCTCCATCCCACATAGTTGCTTCTAGGCCCCAAAGAGGAACGTCTCATCTCCCCTCTTTTTCCATTAGCCTCCCCCTGCTCACAAAGGGCTGATGCTCCCCGTGGTGGGGCCCAGCAGAGCCTGGGGGGTGTGCAGGCAGTGGATAGGGTGAAAGGGCAAATGGCAAGGTGCCACCATGCTGCCACCACTGCCTGCCATCCTGTTCTGCAGTTACAGTTTCTACTGCCTGCTTCTTTGGAAGGGAAAACTGATGACTCGTGGCTTTGCAGGATTATTTCTTAAAGAGAGCAGTCACTCCTGCTTTGGCAAAATGTATCCTACCATTCTCACTGGTCTTTCCAAAAGACACTTGAAAGACAAGGCTATCAACTGCAAGAACTGCTGGAGTGCTTAAAAAAAAAAAGCTCTACTTTTTACTCAGTGCAAACATAATCTTTTCTTGCAGCCTTGCCCTACCCTCCAAACTATCAGACATCTCCTGACTTTTTTCATCAGGTCCACAGCCTGCTTTTTGGATCTGCAAGATTAGCATCTCTGGCATAAACATCCAAAAGTGAACCAGGCAGGTGCAGTTTATGGCAATCTCAGCTGCGAAGTTTCTGGCCCTGCAGCAGTGGAACGACCTCAATTCTCACTATGTTCTGATTGCAGCATTAAACATACTCTTTTTTTTGCAATGAGGCCTTTTCCAAAGGAATGACTCCATAATAAATAATGAATACATCAATTAAAAGATTGCATGCATACATGAAAATCATAGCACAGAGCACTGAAAGGAAATATTGTTGACTGGAAAATCTTTTGCTGCACGAGTCAGCTACCCAGATAACGGATCCTTATAAGTATGTAGGACAAATAGCTATATGAACCATCTGGGACTCACTCAGCAGTGGGGAAAAGACTGTTAGACTTGCAAGATCAGCATGCAAGAGTGACTGCTGTAAGGCTGCTTTGCGGATAAAACAAAGGCTTTAGCATTTAAGCTATTAATAGTTTTCAGCTAGTCAAAATGTTGCAAAATGCACTTATTGCACCAGACCATGAATTCTAAAATTGTTAGATATTTTTCTAGATTGCGGTTTCATAATAGGTTTAAGCTGATCCATATTCACTATGTCTCTCATGTGGCAGCATTAGAGTCTGTGAAGTCCCTGGCTGAGCCACATCTGGCTGAGAATTAACCAGGTATAACACCCAGCAAAACTCCATTTCAGCTGATAATTCTCTGACTTAGTTCATCCAGCAGTTGCAGAGACACTGCTGCTGGAACAAGAGGGCACAAGCAGCTGGAATCAGGTCTTTTGGGGTCAGCCTTTGCTTAGGCCGATTTATGCTGATTGTGAGAGCTTTATCTAACTTTGCTGGATGCTTTCTTCACCTTAGTATTACAACTGAATGAAAAAATACTTAAAAGCAGTGATGATTTTAATCAATTATCAAATGTTCTATTTCAGTATAAATCTAATGTGTGATTTCTTCTAAGTGGAAAAATGCCTGTTACTTTCCACCTCAAAAAAGGTGGCAAAAAACAATAAAATAATTAATGATTTTACAATCAGGCGGGTGTGACTTTGTACATTGCCCCCATAAGGTTGCAGTTTTCCATTACATACTGATATGTTTAACAATGGCTAAGTAAATGCCTGGCTAGGTAAAGTCACAGCTCCTTAGCAGAACCCCTTGTGCCTCATTCTAATTTGGCTCAGTCTGAGAAGCAGACCAAAGACATTACTGTTTGGAAACACTGAAGATAACTTGCTTTTGGAAAACCAGGACTAAGATTCAACTCCAGATGAAGGAACCTGCCTGAGGGTGTGAGTATGCAGGAGCCTGCGTGAGCACTGGGTGTCCAGGCTGTCTTTCCAGGTAGGAGAGATGGACAATTCGGTTCAATTGCCTGCAGGAAGGAGTTGCCATCTAGGACACCCAGGGTGCAGTGACCTCCTGATGGGGCCAATGGCTGTAACAGAGGACCTTCAGGGTCTTATACAGCAGAATTAGAAACCTGTGCTCACATAGTTGAATCCTCTCACTAGCCCACGGCCAGCTTTGATCAGCTGGCTGCCCACCATGAGCAGGTTCAGCTGCCCACATGTGAGTATCTAGTGCCATTCAAAAGGCTTTCAAGCACCCAGGACACCTGCATGGGCCTGGCAGATGTGACATATGACTTCTAGGAAACCTCTTCCTACTGCTGGAGCAGCAAAGCAAGGGCAGGTGAGATTTCAGTCAGTGCTGGATGCCTGCTTTAAGGCAGCAAAGGGGACTCCCAGAGCTGGCTTCCCCTCCATTCACAAGTTGTCATAAGAATACCATCATGCTGGACTGGGTTTTGGCATTGCAGCTCACATTCAGAGACCTCTTGCATTGCATTTGTGGTATAAGATGCTTCTTGGTGCCAGCCAGGCCATCACAATCAATTTGTTAGGAAATAGCAATCAGTAGGTGATGTTAATCACACATTAACGATCAGTACATAAATTAGTTGCTGCTTTGCTAGGCTTGAAAATAATCAGGCCTTGCCAGGCTAGGATTCTGTAGTCCTGCACTCCAGGGTAATACCCGGACTTGAGCAAGGCCATTAGATTGAATAATGAGGTCCAATTAGAGATGTCACAGAATTCACCTCCTAGCAGACTTTTAGCCAGGAAGGCTGGTCTGCGAGCCAAACCACCCTCTTCCTGCAAAGGTCAGTGTGTATCCCCGGTGACTCGTAATTTTGTCTTGACTGATGGTCCTTCCAAAAATATTTCAACAGCTGGAAAAGCTGAACATCTGGCCATGAAAACTTTCCTGAGAGTGTTGCCTTCTGGAAGCAATAAAGATGGACCGAAAGTAATGCAAATGCTCTGCTCTCTTTAACAAATTGCTCTTTCCAAATGATTGAGCATGTTACTTGCTGTCTTCATTTTGGAATTAGGTGGTTCTCACTAAGGCATATTTATGTAAGACACTGAAATATTGAAAAAATCTTACTGATTTCAAATTTACAAATATGAAGCAACAGATCTAATGGAGTGATGAAAACACGGAGCAGCATGTGCCGTGCAGTGTTTATCCACTGCGCTCTGAACTGCTCTCTCCAAGGCAGGCCAGTGCGAAACACAAATTCAGGTCACCTTTGGAAGGAGGTGTGATTGCATAGTACATAGAGTTGAAAAAAAGGGGCTAGTTAGTAGAAATACACCTTTACCAGGGAAGGCTAACGATTAGCTCACAAATTAATCAAAGTAGGTTTAAGTCAACCACGAACCAATAAACTGAGATGAAAGCACCGAGGAGAGAAATTGGCCGAGCAGAATTAATTGGCCTGTGCGATTCAGATGTGCTTACAAGCCTAGGAAATCTCTAACAAAGCAAAGCTCAAAGCTACCAAAATTTAGTTAGCACAGGTTTTTTTATGCTTTCTGCCCTTTGCAAAATGCCTTAAAGGCCAATCACGGGACATTCACTATACCTTAATATAAAAGAGAAATGTTGATTGTATTTCTGTGAGTTTATTGATCACCTTTTTTTCAGATCCTCTTTTCATGGAGATGAAGCAGAGGGAGAGGGAATGTATCATCCAAAATATTGTATCTTCTATCTCTTGTATGACTACTTGTGGATATAGATTCTCCAATCACGGTGTTATTCCAGACTGGAAACTGATTTTTAAAGTGGCTCAGTATGCTTTGATGTTTATAATCTCAGTTATTTCCATCAATATACAATATTGTCAATAACAACGTGCATAGGGATCTGTGGAGCTGCAGGTATTAGACAGTCCCTGCATAGCTTCAGAGTACAGCTACGGGATTGTTTATTCTTTCAGATATCCAGCTTTACAAACTCACTGTAGGTTTTCTGTCATTTGCTCACTTGGTAAATATTACAAGGGATTATAGAGGGACAAAAAGTTGTCCCAATATCCAAGCACAGGACACATATAAGAGGTCCCAGATCTCAACACTTAGACTAAATTACTGTCCTTGCTCACTCTGTGGTTTTGGATGACCTGTGACTGTGTCTAAACTCCAGAAATTCTGAAGCAGAACATTAAATATCTTGTATATTGTCAGTGTTAATTCGTCTACAGAACTGTATTCTGTTCAATTTACTCACTGAAATCAGAAGCACTTTTTGGATGTAGTGCACATTTGCCATTGTCCTAATTTGAAGTCTAATCATCTGGAAGACACATTCTTCGGTTTAGTGAACAAACTCTTTTTTTTTGAAAGATAAAAATTAAAGTTAAAAAATGAAAATTATGGCAGTAGTGCCACAAGGGAGCACTGATGCAGCCTCATACAGCAGCAAAGGAACTTAAAAAAGTCAGTAGTCACTCCAGCCACACCTCTAAAGGAGCAGAACTACCTGTTTTGAAAGCAGCTCCAATTATAATGTTCACCCTTAAAGCTCCCATCACAAAGGTTATTTGATTATACCATTATTTACACGGTATGGGAAGTTCCAGCCAGGGCCAGGGGACAGGGCTGCCAGAGTGTCAACCACAGCATGAGCTGTGCCTTGCCTTCCTTCATTCTCAGTGGCTTGGGATGGTAATTGACAGCAATGAATCGTATTCACCTTTAATTACAGGTTTATTTTTTGGGTAGCAGAATTAACAATAATTCCAATCCTGCAATTAAATCCTGAATCATTTATTCCTGCTGTTGTTTATTTCTCATTCAACATACAAATGTCTTTTTTCTCCAAACCTAGGGACTTCAAAATTCAGGGCTTTTTTTCCCATGTGAACCTTTCTTTACAGCATTCTTTGGATTTTTTTGCCTATGCTAGCCTGAGTCTATACTATCACGAGTCTATACTAGCACACATGCACAATTTTCTCAACAGAATTCAGAAAACTTATTTTATATTGAGGGAAAAAAAAAGATAGGTTCAATGTATCAGATAAACAAAATGTTCTTCATACCAAATGTTCCAGGACTTGGACATCAGTGTTAGGAAAGGTTATGAGCAGGCACTGTTTCAGCATTATTAATAATGAGATCCCCACTAGATGGAAGAGAACATCTCTAGGACTGAAAATGAAGACTAAAAGATAAGGAGAAAATCTGTCAGGACAAGGAGTTAAACTGTTAGGAAAGATGCAGAGGAAATTCTAGCTGGTCTTAAGATTTTCTTTAGGAACTAATTGCCTTATGCTGATTACACTAACACTTATGAGTTTAGCTGAGCATATTCATGTTATAAACACACTTCTCCCAATTGTTCCAGTCTGATGGCTGCAGACTGACCTCTACTTTGCACTTTTTCTTGTGAAGTTGAATGGTAGTGTAATACATTATGCATGGTGCTGTGAATCCAGATTTCTGAATCCTCTCATGATAGGGAACACTGTGAGTGTTAGATTTGCTGACTTGAAAAGCGAAGGGAGATATGTGTCACTACAGGTATTCTTTGATGGAAAATAGTGCTAGAGCACACACTCAGTCTTGATTATGCCCATTTTATGCTTGTTAAAGGGCCTGATTTTTTTTTATTTCTGAATTTGAAATTGCTGCTGTTCATTTGGTGCTGGGTGGAAGATGCAAGACAACATCAGAGGCACCTGACATGTCGAGGGAAGAACGAGCATGGGGAAACGCAGGCAGGAGAGCCTGAAGTGCATCTTCCATGCACTGCTCCAGCCTAGGGCAGAAGAGGCTGTCTGATGTTTAATCCTGCCACTGGCTCCATTATGCTCAGTGGTGAGGCAGAGATGCTGTTTGTGAAGAACTGCGCGGTGCTGAGTTGGGGATGACACTGTTTTTCTGGTCGAGTGTGAAAGGAATGAAGGGAGCTTTATGTCTAATATTACCTTGGACTGATTTAGTTCGTCTCCAAAACTGGCTGAATGTTTCTTCTTACTACTCACTATTTGTGCTGTGTGGGGAGCTGCATAGTCACTCTGTGCTTTCCCTCTTGTGACCGGGTAACAAACATTTATGAGAAGCATTTCATTTCAGGCATGAATTCTTAGATGAATGATCATTCATGCTAAAACTAGCAATGCTCACAAGGACAAAACAAATGTGCAGGGATTGTCCAAATAGCTTACAATAAGAAATATCATTAATTGGAATAAACCAAACTTTGCACTTTTATTGGTTAAAAATTTATATTAAATACATTTTTTCTGCCACACAACCATACTACCCTGAAATGATTTATGTACTAAGTGATTGATATTTATCTCTTTCTTACAAAAATGATTTATGATTTGTATAGCAACAGCAGTACTATTCCAGGTACTAAAATGTGGGGCTCAGCCTACATGTGCTTTTGATTTGGAATTCTTAAATAACATTTGTTGCATCTAGGCTAGTAGAATTACACTGTTTTAGAAACATTAGAGCATTATACTAGGCAGAGGACAGTCTGGTAGTTCCTGGAGGCAGTCTTGCCCTCCAGGCTGGCTCTGTTATGCACGCTCCCATTATTTTCAGTGGAGTGGCAGCTAAAGGAGACTGTGCAGCATGTCTCAAGGCCATGTAAGGGTCATCACTTCACAGCACTAAAGCAGTTAAGTATTCATTTATAGCCCACTTAAACCATAAGTATTCCCAGATCAGACATATAACATTTTTAGCAGTGTACTGTATTCCTCTTCATAGATTATGCTCTTTACTTTTAAATACCTCAGGCTGCATTTTCAGACAGTATCAAATTGTCCTGTAAAACTGTAAGGACGTGAGTACACTTACAGACATCATTTTGCACACCCACAGAAACACACACGTTTTCCCTCGTGCAAATAGGATGCTTTTGTAAATAGGATCCGAATCAGCCTCTCTCCTCGCTGCAGAGGAAGCCCAAGGTGGATGTTGCTGCTGTCTCAAGTGCCTCAGCTGACTGCCTGAAGTTACATACTATAAGTTTAATCTTCAAAGCACACAAAAATAACTTACAAACACAGTGCAGGGAGTCTGAAGCCTTGCAGAACGAGTGCCCAGAAACACCTTTGCAGGCTTCTGCACAGAGGAGATAGGAGAGCAAGCTACAGATTTTATTAATCGGAAATCATCCTCCTGGATGTTTGAGCCTCATGGAAACCATGTCAGGTTCATCCAGAGGGTCTACAATTGCTGGAGAGAGTGCCTTGGCACCCACTGTGGTGTAGAGATATAAATACTGTCCTGGATTTGGAAATGTATATGTGTGTAGATCATCCTGCAGGAGCACCAAGGAACTGAAGCCACAGCAGCATCTGCAACCCAATTCCTCTTGGCAAGGAGCCTGACAATTTTTGTAGCTTGACAAGAGCATATATTCAGATGTGATATTTTAAGAGTCAGTCTTTCCTAAGGACAGCACTGACATTAACCTCTTGCCTGCATACAACTCACCCAGTCTTGTGGACGAATTTAGCCCCAATGTGCAGTGGCCTGCTCACTCTGACATACTTGTCTTTATATTAACACTATGAACCTGCCTGCACTAAAATATACCTGCTTCTGTGTAGCAGCCCATTTAATTAAAGTGATCCACAAACGGCACCTTACTAAGGAAGATCTGCTCAAAGCCTATGTGATGCTTCAGCTGAACTTTTCTACCTCTTTGTCATAATCTGATACAGCATGCTTATCTCTTTAAATCCCAAATTTCACAGGCAAAATCAAGCACAAGTTCTTTGGCCTCAGGTTCTAGGCACAGGGCTTGAAAACTTTTTGCAAACTCTTGCATAGTGTCACCAAATCCCTTTGATTGTGTGGTAGTGCCTCCAGCTACAGAGCTCTTGACTCCCTTGGGGAAAGGGTAGTAGAGCTGACAGGCTGTGCAGGCTTTGAAGGGATGTCCTGCTGCCCCATAGGTTCAGGTGTGTGGTAAGTTCCTCTGTAGAGGAAACGTCACTGCCCTGGGCCCAGTGCAAGTGGAGCGCTGAAGTCTGTGGCCAAATGGAAAAAACTGAAACATCCCAACTCGAATTTTGAGCCTACATGGAGGATATTAACACTTTGAGTGCCTGCTCCACTATGATGCCTCACTTTGATAAAAACATCATGGGCATATTCTTGTGGCCAGCTCTCTCTGATCTTCTTGCATGGTCCCTTTAAATCACCATTTAGCTTAATGTCTTTATCTGTCCGTATTATATTTGTCTAACTGGATTATAGTGAAGGACAGAGACAGGCAGAACACAAACTGTAAAGACTGAACAAGACATGTCTTCTTCTGGTGGCCAGTTTCCTCAGATAACCCTGCTGAATCATTTACTCGGGATTTTTTCAAAGCAGCGCAGACTACTCAAAATAAACTAGACCTCATTAGCCCTTTTGCCCTTTATATCTCTGCAAAACTTTGACATGTTACTTATTTTGATTTTTCTGCTTTCAGTTTCAGTATAGTTTATGATAACAAGGAATACACAAAACAGTTCACAGTGATCAGCAGGTTAATGGGCTTTAACATCTGCTCTTTACTGTACTGTGCTACTGTGTGTTAAGAACCTCAGACAAAGAGGCAAAGCATACAAAATACCCTGTCCCATCTGAGGTGGAATAGTGATCTTAAATTCAGAAAAATCCATCAGATTATGGTAGAGTGAACACTCACAATTACATTGCTATAGTAGGGATGGCTGCAAGTTTTTATTAAAGCTTTACTTGCAAATCATCTCTCTGCCTCGAAAAGCTGCTTGAGGAATAAATCTGCAGTTTAGATTTTGCTCATTTATTTATGAAGTTGAGAAATATTCAAGCACTCCTCCTTGTTCCCCCAGGAAGAAATGTGAATAAAATGTCTCCTCTCTCAGTTTATTTTTGAGCATACAGCAATGGCCACGGGCTGTTTTCAGATCTTAAAAGTAATTACATGAAGTCAAAGAAGGACATTCATCAGGGCCACAGTCAACTCAACAAGACTGGCTGGAACCTCTGGTGATGGAGAGGTGACAGCAGATCACACGGAGGGGTGGCTGTACCCCTTTCCTGTCCCTTTGCTGCCGTGCTTCCTTACACAGCCCTCGCTGGCCACTGACAGAGTCAGGGTTGCAGGTCTGGGGAGCTTTTGGTCTCTGCTGACACAGCTGATCCCACAGGCTTAAGGTAGGGTACGGGCAAAGCAAAAAGGAGGTACAAAGCAAAACTGGAGCACTGAGGAGAGAATTTTCCTGAGAAAATCTCAGTGTTTCTGCATGGGCAGAATTGGTGCTCATTACTTGCAAGCATGAGACAGGATGAAGTAATTGTCATGCCGGGAACACATAATATTGAGCCTACAGCTCTTATTCCTTTGCAGATTTTCTTGGTTTTTCACAATATACTTTTTTGTAAGATTGCTGATTACTATCAAAGAATAGCGAGAATTATACAACAGTGGAAGCTACAGCCAGACACTGCCTGGTGAAGAAAAGACATCTGAATTAGTGGCCTTTTGATTGAATCTGGGCTGTACCTAATAATTTTTTTAATGGTTTGGGCAAAAAGAAGTGAGAAATCAGAATGTTTACAACCATCAAACCATAAACCTATTATAATTCTATATCTAAACCATGAATTCTTCCTCAGCACACAAAATCACTATTGATTAGTTAATTGATACAAAATGAAACCTTTTTTTAATAAAAATGTGGCTTCCTCTTTGATTCTCCTGGGGTTCACCAGTTGTCTTTAAGACATTAAATGCCATGCAAATAATACAAGCTTGGTGATATTTTCTCCTTTCTCTTTCATATCCAAAGAAAGATTGCTACATAATTTATCTTCCCTTGTCATGCCTGTTTCCTAGAGTGTGCTTCCTTGGTGAGCTGAAAGCCTTGATTCCTGACACAGCATCGCTTCTAACCTTTCTTAAAGTGACCTGTACTGTAGAGTGTTCTGAACCCAACTTCATGACCAGCTCTGTTTTCCCCTTCACTATTTGTTATATTACTTAGGTCTGACCAAGATTATGTTTATATTTTCATCAGGTTTTGTGCACAAAATATAACATGCCTTGTGAGCCATGTGTTGTCTTCTTCTACCTTTATGCTGATGCCATATAAATAAACGCTTGCACATGTACATACAAGTCCAGTATTAAGCCAAAATAATATCATCCTTAATTATAGATGTGAATGTAGTTCTCAAAGATCACCCCTGTATTTTTTCTAGTCAATTATTAAATAGTTTAATTTTGAAGAAAAGGGTCACATTTCACACATTACCTTCCTGAACTGACTCAATAAATGTTTTATCAGATGTAGGGTTTTTAAGAGAATAGCTTTTCAAAGATGAGTGTGAACTGCCTTTGTGTTTTTTTGCTGGGTCTGTTTTTCCTGCCAAGAGCAGATGTCCAGCATTCACTTTCTATTTCACCTTCATCTCCATTTTTTACTTATTAACAAAATACACTCAAGAGCCTTGCCAAATTCTTTTAAAGCCTCATCCCTTGGATGTACCCGCTGAACCCTCCCCACTTTCTAAATTAGGTGTTTATAGTGGCCTTCAGCTTGAAATGCAAGTAAATAAGATCTGAGGGCTGATCCTATTTGGCATCGGGGAAGACCCAGAGGCAAGACTCATGCTGGAAATCTCATAGGCATCACAAGCTGGGGCTTGTGAAGGAGATGAGGGTCAGGCACATTTTTTTGTCATTATGGACAACTTCTGCTTGGTTCTGAGGGGAACATTTTATTTTCTTTTCTATATTAAATGTTTTGTGGTTGCTAAAGCTAAACAACCTTTTTGAAGAAAGAATGAAAACAAGGCATTCTTATTTTATTAGTTAAATTGTCATAGATTTTCTAAGTTGTCTCTATGAGTTGCAAAACACTATGTTATGAAAAGTAAGTCATTTTAATCCATGTTAAGTGGTAGCTGATTATAATGATTTTTTAAATAATTAGAGTCAGCATTATATTGGCCAGGTATTTTGTCTAAGCTACTATGTCATATGAGAATGTTGTATTATGCACTGGCAATTTTTCTATCACAAAGTAATATAGGAAGTAGCAAAACTAATAAACAAAGCCTTCCATTTGGCTGGAATGTGAGAAGCCACAGTAACATACAAATGGTTTGAAGCTAAAATTATTTTTTTTTCTTTAAATAATTTTTTATTTAAAAAACTATTGTTTTAATGGGAACTTTTTTTTTTAAGATTGCTATGATTTTATGAAAAAAAAGTGTCAAAATGGCCTTTGCCTGGCAAGCAGTGATGCTGACAGAACCAGTCAGCCTGGTTTCCCTTGCAGGTGCCCATGAGGGCTCGAGCACCATCCTGCTCAGCTGAAGGTCCTGAATGGAAGGAGTTGTCAGCAGAGCAGCCCCATCACCCACCACACTCCATCACAGCCCATACCTGCCCTGCAAAGCACAGAAATGCCTCCTGAGGCAGGACCTTGTTTTGTGAAGACAGTTGCAGACAATGGGTGGCAAGCCCAGCAGATATCAGAATATCAAAAATTTGGGGGAAGTAGTGGAACATAAAGAGATTTGAGGGTTTTAGACATAATAGAAGTCAGGCATAATATAGCGATATTAAAAGCTGACATGGGACAATCATCCCCCTCTGCCAGAGACATAGGCAAAGCTAATTCACTTATCTGTGTGCACTGTGAAGCACACAGCCTGTGCTTCAAAGTCAAGGAATTCATTTCAAATGGGCACATTTCCACCTGTGCTGAGCACCTGGTACTGAGGCTGTACCAGTGCACACCACTGTGCCCAGTGGTACACAGTGGGCTGGTAATGGCCAGGCACACACACACGCTGTTACACTGCAGCTGATGCACCATGGACCCTACTTAAAATACACCCTTCAACATTCAGAAAATGTGAAAGGAGTAGAGCAGCTGAAACCCAGTAGTTCTGGTTTATATGAGCCACGTTCTTTACTTGTACTGATCTCACTGTGATGAGCATATTTATACTACTGGCTGTTGAAAACCCTAAATTTTTCCAGACTTTAGACTGCTGCCATGGAAAACATTCACAGTGTGCTATGGGGAAGAAGAGCACTGGCTCCAGACCTGTTGACACAATCAAAGCCCTCCTTCCAAAACAGGCCAGTGAGAGGGCTGGCACAAGCTGGAGGTGGCCACAGGCTATTTTAAGGTAAGGATCAGATCAGCCTGAGTTCTGGGAACTTGAAGCAGGCTGAAACTCTCCTTCTCCTGTCTTTCCCCTTGCGTGAACTGCAGCTCAGCAAAACCCAGAACCAAGGAACATGACGGACAGGGTGCCCTGGTGACAGATAACCTACAGATGTACATTCCTTCTCAGTATGAATGGCTTTTAAAGTGGTTTTGCTAGTTGTGTAAACATAGGCACTGAGGACACTGGGATATTAAACTGTGGATGAGTATAATATCAGCACGGGATTTATTCCATATTTCTGTCTTCAGCACACTCACACTGTACATTTATAATACTCCATTTCCCAGAGATTTATATCTATCAGTAGCTAAAAGCTCTTCCTGAGTTCTACCAACTTTTGTTTTCATCAATAATCTGGTTCACTATAAAAACAATGTGTTTCAGCCATGTTGTTCCTTATCTTTTATTTCTTGAAACTACAGGACCACAGAGCTAATATCCTGGACTTGTTACAATTCTACCTTGGTAAACAGTGGGAAAGTAAAGGCTGTAGATCTCATTTCTATCACAGAACTATTTCTAATTGAGAAGAATTGTGGAATAACAGCGTGACAATGCCTTTTCTCTTATAAAGGCATGTGCATCTGGCAAGTTCCACCTTTAATCTTAGTCCACCATTTGCTTGCTCTGCAGCAAGGCACAGTATAAAAGTAGCTGCAGAGAAGGTGTAGTATATGGTTCTCACCTTGAAGGTAGAAGAAATGTGCAATCGTTGTCCATTATAAGTGGAAAGTCAGTTCTC
Source organism: Columba livia (assembly GCF_036013475.1). Lineage (NCBI taxonomy): Eukaryota > Metazoa > Chordata > Aves > Columbiformes > Columbidae > Columba > Columba livia. Next base: position 174,665,700 of record NC_088602.1, read on the forward strand.
AGGTCCGTGTGAGATGTTATTTGGACAGAACTAATGGACATCCCCCTGGGCAGCTCTCCCTGAGGCGGTGACCCAGCAGTGAGGAGTGGGGCAGGAGCACCAGCAGCTCCCCCGGCTCTTGCTTCCAAACACCACCCCAGGAAAAGGAGGCAGTGCAAACGGCTACTGTGACTGGATATTTGGCTGGGAGAGGTCGAGTGAATCTGCCACACTGGGCCCTGAGAAAGAAATCTGTTTTGAAAGCATTGATAGCCACCGGCAATCAGGAAAGGAGCAGACTTTTAGCAGGCAGAATAGTCCACTGAAGGCAGCCAACACTTCTAGCCCCATAGGCATTTGTAACCAGGCTATATTTTTCTTTTTTATTGCAGTCAGTGGTGAAGGAAAATACAAAACTCTTATATTCCTTTGCAAGTGATGTGCACAATTCCTTTCTCAGAACAATGAAAAGAACAATGCAGCACCTGTGGCCATTCGTGGCTGCAGGGGACTAATTAACCCCATGGATTAAGTGGTCTGCTTTGACACCTAGGCTGCTCTGTTTTGCTGCAGTCAATCAGCATAACATACAAAATGTGTAAGGTCTGCTTATAAATGTTCCTTTTTTGCTATACTCAAAAGGGGAAGGATGCTTTCTGACACATCACCAAGCAAATGAGTTTTCCGAGACCTTCCTCTGCAGCCCTGGAAGTGCCAGACCTCTCCATTTCCCCCACAGCTGCATTAACTGACCATTTTTTCTCAATTAGGGAGAAGAAATCAAATGGCATAGTCTGTTCCATGTGCAATGGACTGAGAAATATCACATTATTTATTCTGGATTAACTGAATAAGGCTGGAATGATTCATTTCTTTTCAGTCTGCTTTGACAATGCAATTTGTTACGTGGCGTTTGATTCTACAAGCTAGAATTAAGCCAGGGAAATGCAGGGTATCAGAAACTGTCTGCAAGTGAGTCCAGTGCCCATGAAGGACTTGGCATCCTGAAGCCCCATAGGCCCTGAACTGGCCCTATACACCCCAGTGAGCTGCTGGACCAGTAAGCCTGCAACAGTGGAGTGTGAGCCATGCCCCCTTATTTTGTGAGTGGATGAGCACTATTGCCACATGATACTTTTTATGGGTGTTTCTGTAATTATTGCCACCTATAGCACCAGTTAGCAGAGATTTCAATGCTGCAGAAACCTATCTGCCAAGTGTGCACCTAAATAAATGCTGGTCCCGTTAGTCCAAAGCAATTCATCAGGCAATGGAACAGGCTGCCCAGGGAAGTGGTTGAGTCACCATCCCTGGAGGTGTTTAAAAGAGGTACAGATAAGGTTCTTAGGGACATGGTTTAGTGCCAAATTTAGGTTAATGGTTGGACTTGATGATCTTGAGGGTCTCTTCCAACAAAAATGATTCTGTGATCAATGGATGAAGCAGTAAACAAAGGTTCAGGAGACCTGGCTAATATTTTGAACCTTGCCCTCAGGCAGGCTCATTGTCATACCTGTCAGCTTGGCCCTGTCTTCCACATCAACTTTGAAGATGCTATGGACAGGACCATCCCTGGGAAGTGTCTGTATGGCTTCTGGCACACCCTCCTCTTCTTTCCAGGCTCAGCTGTGCACATCTGTGTCCTTCCACAACGCATAATCATTGAAATAGTCTTTTATATATTGTAGATGCAGTAGGGGAGAAAGCTTGGTCAATTTTTTTCTCTGACTTCACTTCCTCAATCTATTCCAAGGTATAGCGTTGGTGCGGAAAAATCATACTCATGACAGGGAACTGCACTTTATATAACTTAAATAATTTCATAATTCTTTCATGTTTTGCTTGAAAATGTTGAGCAAAAATATTGAGCTCAAAAACACTGTATCTTTTGTTCTTTATACTTGGATTTTCTGCCGTCTAATGCAGTTGAAGTTAATCCATGCTAAGTGCTTTGAGCCAAATTTTGCATGGATTTACATGGCAAAAATCAAGTGACTTTCAAATGGTGCAGGATTCACTTCATTGTCTCTTTTAAAATGTACTCTACTTAGGCAGTATTACTAAGTGTACTACAAGAGATTGATGGCAGTTACTAGGACCAGACACAGCTCAGGCAAGCACTGAACTTCCTTATTTTTATTCCATCTTAAAATATCTTCTTACTGAAAACAAAAAGCTGTGTGAGACCCTGGTATGTCACCTGGCCATCCATGTTGGCCCAAGTCAACTCACCCATGTGTAAACCATTGCTGACACACACATGCTCATTTGACCCTGCACTTCTTATAGAATTACTTCCTGCTTTTCCAAACCATTTCTCCCATTTGTTATGCTCGTACTGAAGTCCAGAGTTTGCCTTCAAAGGGCTTGCAATCCTCCTGGCACCACACCAGCTATCCATTAGTACAACTTCTCTTTTTCACAGTATCTCAAGCACTGTAAAAAATTCTGATGTGCCCTTGTGGACCTTGGACAGACCTCTGGACTCCCATTTGGTACACTTTTTTGACTTGACACTAAACCTCTGATAATTAATTATTGAGAGCTGTGTTTCAATAATTTGGGCAGAAACTTTCCAGTTGCTCCAAGAACACGTTCCTATAGCCTGCTTTTAAAACTGCCGGGGGAAATACAGGGTCAAAACTACACTCATGTTATCTGACATCTTATGATTTTCTCTTTTCCATCAGACTTTTGGTGCTGTCTGGGATGAAAATAAGGTCACTTCGGTAGGTTTTGTTCTTGAGAAATCCATATCAGTTTTGTCTTCTTAGTGCTTATAGATAGTTTGTTACTCTGTTATCTCCAGGAATTAAATTTGGGCTGGTAGATCTAAAGCTTATTGAGCTTCATTTTCCCTTTTAAAGTACATGGAACAAGTTTGCTGCTTTCCAGTTTCAGCAATCTATTTTGTCCACTGCAACCTTTCAATGATAAATGTTAATTCATCCGAAACTGCCTTGCATCTTACTGTGTTGAGTTTGGCAGAAAGTGGTGTGAGAAATTCCTACCTTCCACCCCCTGTCTCTTCATCACTTTTTCTTGCTCTGAAACCACTACCTACCCCAAGTCCCCACCTATGTAAGTACAATTATTGTTGAGGCCAGCTGCAATTTTTCAAATTAGAAAATTACATTCTCCCTTTCTATTTTGGAATTATTATTTCAACCCAAGGTATATCAGCAGTCCAGTTTGTGGAGCATACCTAAGGGAAGGCTGAACTGCAACAGAGGAGGCAGAGATGGGTACCCAAGAGATTTTACTACCAGGCAGCTTCAAAGCTGGACTAAGGTGTTGTGGAAACACAGTGTCCTCCAGCACCCTAAGTGCCCAGAGGTGAACATCGTCAGGGCAGGACAATCTCAAAGCAGCTAATTTAGCTAGGCTCACTCTTTTGTTTTTAGACACGAGTGCTTCCACTTTTTTCTGGTATTGGTTTTATTCATCCTCAGATCACAATTAGTGTAGACTGATGGATATTTTAGTTGTTTGCTCCATTCTTGGTGCTCTCTGCTGCAAACTAGCTAATTGTTGGGTGATGAACCAAACTTCTCCTGCCACTCAGCCACCACACAGCTTACAGAATTTTTTGTCCTTGGCTTTCATTTCTCTTGCAAGCTGAATTTTGGAACTTGACCTTTCTTGTTGTTCTTTTTATTCATCCCTTGCAACTTGACTGAATTCTTTCTGTGCAACTTCCCTGACAAATATCCCCTGGAAAGCTCTCAAGGGTACTCAGGACAGTCCATAGGATGAAAACTAATGGACTGCATTCTCTATATAATAATTAAATAGATTAGGACAATGTTTCTCTGGTTCCCTTCGATAAATAAAATTGGTGTATCACTCTCTTGATTTGCTAAAGGGCTGCAAATGAATCCAAATCTACCAGTGGACCTGCCTCCAAGTTTGCAACTCTACCTGCAACTATAATTTAAATCATTTTTAGGAGGAAGGAGTGAGTTGCCTCTCAGATGAAAACCAGGATTTGGTGCTAGGAGGGCAACATCTCCAGGAGAGATACGAACCCTCTGTTCCATGAGTCTTGGTCCCCTGCAAAGAAGAGCATCTGAATATCCAATGAAGGCCAGCATCTGGGAGTGAAAGAACTGGGCCAGTACAGCCTGTCTGTAAGGCCATTAAAATACGGCTGGGTGTGAAAAGATAAACCTGTAATGCTGCCAAGTTCAGTGAGACCTGTGGCATGATGAACTTCCCAGTCAGTAATCTATAAATTATTTTAGAGCTGCTTGTCACAGCTTTGTCCTCTTTTCCAGCATAGTCATTACAGATAAGAAAACAAATAACTAGCTTGTCTCTTACTAACAATTTTTTTCTTTCCAGGATCAGTGAAAATTTACTGAAGGTCTTGTGAGATCTAGACACCGTGCTAGTCCCTGTCTGGTGCAAACTGTTGCAGTTTGTGCTGGTGTCAGAGACGCTGCCTCAGTTTACAGCAGCCGAGAATTTGATCTCCTGCAATTTAGGACAATGGTGTCAGCTCTCCACAAGCCGGTGTCTGGGGATGGTACATCCCAGCTGTAAAGCGCAGGAGGAGACACCCTGTGAGAGCGACCCTGAGGGAGCACCCATCCAGCAAAACCAGCAGGGAGCCAGGAGCAGTAACCCCAGCAGATACAGACTGTTTCCAGCAGCAATACTGGAGAGTCTCTGCGTTACAGCCCCGGCAGAGTGAGCTCTGCACTGTACTGGGGCTGATAAGCCTCCCCGAGAGTGATGCATGGGAGAGGGCAGTAACTAGCTTAGAGCACACAGAGTCAAGGCCGAGTGACGATGAATAAATCCTTCCAGACCTGAGCTGACTCCATGCAAAATCAGTTTGCAGAGCACAGTGAGATTATTGTGCAGAGATACCCTGGCTGGCCCTGCAAAGAGCTGGTTTCAGCCAGATGAATGCATTAATCTGGGCTAACGTGCTTCCAGATACGTCAAATACCAAATTGATCAGGCCTATATCCCCACTGGTGTATCTATATCCAGTGTACCTATCTCAGCCAGAGTTGATTGTAGACTGATTTCTGAGGAATCTGAATTAACTGGACCTTAAATGAAAACCCAGCAAAATCTGAAAATAATAAAGTACCTCAGGCTTTTGGTCTTGTGAAAAGCATAAGTATTAGTTTGTTTATTTTAGCTGCACTTTTCTTGCAAGATAATCTTTTGCTCCTTAAGTCAGAACTCAATTTTTAAAAGGGGATGAATAACGTATATTTTACATGGATGGAACACATTCCATTGGGAATCTCAAAATATTTTGCAAACAATAAAGTATAAAGCCTTCCAACAGTCCTCAGAAGAAGGTAAAATTATAACATCATAGGCATTTCATAGATGGCAAACCAGAGGGACTAGTCTTATTCTAGGACACACAGGAAAATCTGTACAAAGGTGAAAACAGCATGTAAGGCTTCTCAGATTCTTAGCATTTTCTGCCTTGCTTCATGTCAACACACTGTTCCTCTGATATATTTAGGTTGCTATACAATACTTTGTTTTTCCAAATGATGAAGAGCTAATTCTCATTTAAACAAATGACTTTTCAATCTTTAAAATTTAGGAAGCAGGCAGCATTTCTTCCAGCTGCTGCTCAGCAGTTATGCCATTTGGAAATGGTACCCAGTGATTTGTGATAGTGTAATCCTTTTGGAGTCTGGAAGCAGCTTCAGAGTCAGGCTTGATTAGAAATGCCCAGTTGACTGCCAGCGACACATTTCAAACAGGCTTATGCTGGATTGCTGATATAGTTGTATGCATGAATCGAACAGTCAAACATACAAATGACCCGATCTGCATTTGCAAAGCTAAACTGCAGCTCTAAACCCATTTTCTGGCCTAAAGAGTGCTGTATGCCAAGTACATAACTAGAAAAACAGATCTTCACATGCTCAGAACAGTGGATGATATTAATTCATGGAGCTCATCTGTATTTGCAGACTGTCAGCAATCAGCTTGGGGCGTCAGTGTACCAGGATCACACTTTAAGCATCATCAAACTTACAACCATGAACTCTTTTGCATATCCATAACATAAACCAACTCCAAGGACAAAGCTAGTCTTCCAAACACTGTGCCAGAACACCTCAAAGTCTTTCCACTGACTTGAAATGAAGCTTTAAATTTCACGTTGTTTTTCTACTCTTGTTTAACATGAGACAAAGCCCAACCAGACAGAGGAAATGACAACAGGAGCATTTTCTTGTGTTACCTCTCAAGATCTTATACATTATATAGCAATTTTATTCTTAGAGGAAGAAACCTGAAAGGTACTTCTAAGACTAAAACCAAAATTGTTCTGGATGTGAACAGCTGAAAAATGAAACGTATTCCTCGTCAGACAGTTGGCCTGGGGATGCTGAAGCTGATGTGTGCGATTCCTCTCCTGAACTGAACTCTGCTTTCCCAGGTGCTCTCCAGCACAAATCCCACCAGATCCCTCCCAAAAGTCTGTGTGCAGCTGACAAAAAACCCTCTGGCCTGCCACAGAAGAATGCAGCTTGCAGAAAAGTAAACCTATTACAAGCTGCTGCTCTATCCTGGCAGGCAGATGTACTAGATATCCCCCTGTAGAGTTATGAAACTGATTGGATGTGTTTGGAAAGCTGGCATGAAAGGACAGTAAAGTACACCAAAATCATACTAAACAGAGCATGAGGGAGAGATGGAGAAAGAACTATGAATACAACATAATGCAATTTAGAAATACATGTTTATACTTTTAGTTTGTGCAGACATTACGCTTCCTCTCTCTCTGTCAGAGGGATCAGTGCAACTTTGCAGCACAGGAGGCAGAAAAGCTGGTGCTTGAGTCCCATGTGAATCATAGAACAGACTGTGTTAGAAGGCAGCTTCAAGGGTCACCTAGTCCAACACCTCTGCAATGAGCAGGGACCTCTTCAACTAGATCAGGTTGCTCAGAGCCTGTGCAGCCTGGCCTTGAATGTTTCCATGGATGGGGCATCTACCACCTCTCTGGGCAACCTGGGCCAGTGTTATACCACCCTCATTGTAAAAAATTTCTTCCTCATGTCCAGCCTAAATCTCCCCTCTTCTAGTTTAAACCTATGACCCCTTGTCCTGTGGTAACATGCCCATCTAAAAAGTCTGTCCCCATTTTTCTCATAGGCCTCTTTTAAATACTCAAAGGCCACAATAAAGTCTTCCCAGAGCCTTCTTTTCTCCAGGCTGAACAACCCCAGATCTCTCAGCCTGAGAGAACTGACATGTGGTTCTGTGTCATCGAGCAGTGATGCTGAGCCAAGGAACCCAACCAGCCTGTGCCAGAACCTAATCTCACCTTGTTGCCTAGTGCAAGCCTTTCTGCATAGTAAACCAATTATTTCAAAGAACACTAGCACACAGATATCCACAGGCCCTTTGGCTGTGGTGCAGCTGTAACAGACTGTGCTTCTGAATGGCCAGGAAGGGCTGCAAACCCAAGGTCTCACCAGCTATCTTGTGGGAACAAGGGATGGATTATTACAAGCAGCACAGATCTGCAGTTTTTATAGCAACTTCACTGGGAAAAAAGTGAAGGTATTTGTTCCATGCCATAAATAAGTACAATGCATTACTAATAATATCTGGATCACAGTGGTTGGATGACCAGCTTATTATTAGTTTATGCTTGGCTCTAATTTACATTTCAAGGTTGCATTTCTTTTATCACTTTGCTAAGTCTGCAATATTAACATGGTATCAGGCATATACATTGGAAAAAAAATTCTGACTCTGAGGGGAAGGATGGAAGAGCTTATGGGGGGCCGAGTTGAATCACCTTAAGGTTGGTCTACAGGTATGTCAATGCCCTGTCAACTTTACTTTCAACAGCATTATCTTCCTGATGAGTATCACTCATGGAAATTACCCCAGCTATCACACCACCTAGTCACACTCACTCATTCACAGTAATTTGTCTGAAGGGCTGATGTCTGAGTTGGCAGATATTTCAAAGAGCTGCTTTGGTTCAATCCTTCCTTTTAAAAAAGGGTGTTATTTTTGTTTAATTATTTTTGGAGGTAGGAGGCAGGGACAGGTTTTACCCCTTGCAGGATGTGCTGCATGTCTGACAGAGTAATGCGAGGGCCCTGGGCTGAGTTATTCCAGGGCAAGTCAGCTTGATCCAAAGAAAAATTTCCATTGTGGAGGTGAGAGAGGTATTTTTAATGCATAGGACACTAGTTATGATTCCTATATGAAACAACTAATCTCTTCTGACAGGTCTTCAAACAATATGCCACACAGACTAGACCTCAGTCTCAGTAAAGCTGAACGTATTTCTTCTCATGCAAACAAACTTTGTTTTTCTTTTGATGAAACTTCTCATTTTTTCTTTCTCAGAGGTGCAATTATTCAGGGGCCTATTTACCAAGTTCCTTAGCTGAAACAAGGAACAGCTTTCTCAGGAGAGTTCTCCCTCTCGCCTTCGCATCAGGAGGATTTTAACATACTGACAATATCCAGCATGGTCTTCCCCTGCTGAGCCAAGCAAGTTTTCTGGGGGCTTTTCATGGAAGGTGGCACCGGTCCAACCCCATAGGCATTTTTTTAAAAATATGTAAAACATGAAAGTCACCCACCTTTGAGGAATCCGGCCCAGTCCAGCTTCCTCTGAGGCTGCTGTGCAGTGATGAACAAAGGTGAAGCCCAGAATTCCCTGCCCCACAGAGAGCGTTTCAGGCCCACATACCACTTCTAGTCCTGCTCAGGCTTGAAACTTGGAGCCAAACATATCGTTTGCACATGTCCCGAAACCATAACAGATAAACATCTTCCTGATACCGCATAGCAGAAACACTACATTGGGGGGCCTTGAAATCTCTCAAAATGAAAAAGGGAAAGTGTATTTACTCAGATCTTGCACACAGAAAAATTGTCAGCCCTTTTGCCTACTCCACCTACAGACATATCTCAGCTGGGACCAGACGCTGGATGGAGAGATATTCTGGCTGCAGGACTGATCTTTCACACCATCCCTCACAAACAAAAGAGGCTAATGCCATTTGGTTTGGGGTTTTTTTACTGTTACAATTTACAGCCCACTTATATGCAAGAGATCACCTGAGAACTGAGAAGTGACACTGGGACTAGAGTGAGCACTGTTAAAACAAAGACAGAAATTTGCCTCATAGTACAGCTAATTTGTTCTGTTTTGCTTTTCCTTTTTATTCCTCATTTCTCCTTCACATTTTCATTACCTTTCTTTCCCCCATTACATGTTTCTCCTCAGTGTTTCTTCCCACTTATGTAGCAGTGCCTCTCTGGCAGATTTCCAGGTTAAAATTTCTTTCCTTAAGCACAAACACAAGCAACCACAGAGTCCTCCTGGTCTAGATATGTACTTGAAAGGTAGGCAGGAGCTGCTACAGGTGCTTCACAGGAGTTCAGGATTTCAGCATCCCTCTGTTTCTCTTGAGCAGGCTGTAGGTGAGGAAGAGGAGAACCAGCAGCAGTTGAAGATCAAGCAGCAATTCTGCTGTGCTCATGTCACACAGCTGGAGAGCTGGCTATGCAGTAGAGTTAACATTTGTCTCCAACATATTCTGATAAACAAGTAAAATGACAGTGGCAAAATTATGCACCTAAATTAAACACAGCTGATTGACCCACGTATACTCACCCGAAGTAACTTTCTCACCTTGCCCAGGAAGCCTTAGAAATACAATTAAGTTTGGCTGAATCTGAGCAGTAGCAATCCAAGGGGAAAAAGAAGAGCAAATTGCTCACAAATAAAACCTTTTTCTCCTATGCCCTGGGGAGGGAACTGTAGTGCCATGGATAACTTCTCACTGCACAGCACACTGTTTTTAGGAGACTTGATGGTGACAGTGAACAAAAACTGCAGGTATCCAGCACTTAGCTGGCATTCAGAGTGAAAAAAGACTCTCTTCCCTGTGACTCTGTTCCCAGTGCAACACAGGACAAAGACAGGCTATGATACAATATAAGTGTATATATATGTTTAGTATGCTACATTTTTATGCCACATTTTGTTGTTACATTATATTATATTATGTTATTTTGTCTTACATAAGGGGAAACCAGCATTTCACATTCCATCCACAGCCACTGTCTAAATACGGTCAGAATTTTTTTCTTTCTCTATGGACATGTGTTAAAGTAGCAAATAAATAGTGCAATCAGGGCTAGGTCAGTTGTGTCACGCACTGTGAGCAATCAAAGTAGAGAACAACCCTGCGCTTTGTTGCAGGATATTAGGGCTCATCATCAGGGCTGACGTAGGCAACAAGGAAAGAGCAGACAGCCCAGATTAATCAGGCTTTCAATCCTGTTTTTCACCTTACAGCAAGAAATAGCAGTGCCATTGCTCATGCTGGAAAGTGTCACAGCTTCTCTTGCTACCTAAAGTCTTCCCAAGCACCTTCCAGTTGCACAAAGGCCCCACCAACAGCTGAACATAACTCTTGAAGCTGAAGTGCTGAACATCTCAGCTGCATCTTGGCTGCACCCAGAGCAGGAATCTGTGTCACATGGAGCATGGAGAGTCCATGGGAAACCAAACAGGGGTGGGGCAGGACTGTCCCTTCGGTCATGCTCCCCGGTCCTTCTCGCACAGCCCCCCAGCCCCAGGAAGGTGCCACAGGTGCACTGGGACCATGTGTCAGCACAAGGACAAGGAGGTGTGGAGTAAAAACAATACTAACTCTTCCACACTTCATTTCAGGGCACATGCAGCCAGATGGGAGCACTGGAAGGGACTGCAGATCCCAGCCTGTCTTACGGCTTTACCCCTGCTCCAAAATGAGCACCAAGATGCTGGGGTTGTCCAGGGTTTTTGGCCCCTAGGATGCCTCTTGAGATGTTTGAGCAGCAGATCACCCTGTAGCCTGTGGGTGTGAAGTTTGCTAGCATCTGCTCTCCTGCCAGCACATCACTGCTGTGTCAGACAAGGCTGGAGCCATCACCCTCCTCTCCTTCCCCTCGGCTGGCAGGAGCGAGGCCAAGCAGCCAGCAAAGCACCGCAGCACAGCTTGCCATCAGCTTGCAGGTGCAGCAGAGACTTCTCTTGTTTCAGTTTGCACACTTCACACCTCCAGAAATCTACTTGGCAGTTGGTATAGGCTTTTTTACAGCTCCAAAACCTCAAACTGCAACTGCTCTGAACCTATTGGCTTTAAAGTTTTGCCTGATTTCGTGTCAAAACCATGTGAAAGTGCTGAGCCTTGTCAGGTGCCTGCAAACAAAAATAAAAAATAAACCAAATTTCTAACTTGTAACTGAACAGACTTTCCCCCTAAGTTAATAAATTTTATAGTGAAACTTGAAACCAAGTGACTTTTGCATGGATTCATTCAAAAAATCTCTGTACAGCACCAATTACTCGTAGCTGTTCTGTAAAGCATGTCTTTATACTTTGGATTTCTCCACTGCTGAGTGAAGGTAATGTGAAATAAAAACATACTATTAACACTAGCTTTTTAAATATCTTCTTAGAAATTTGGCTAGTCATTATGGATTTTTGGACAAGTAGGGTAAAGAAGAACAACGACAGCAAAAGAGGCAGCTGGCAGCTGCCTGGGAAGGAGCTGAAAAGCTTGGAAGAGCACTAATGAAACTTGGGACAAAGACTGAAATTCCAGACTTTACACAGAGAAGACAAGGGAAGATGTAAATCTGAGATTGTACACCACAGTAGATTTTGACAAGAGAAAAGACAAAACTCTTCTACATTTAGCACAAAAGACAGGCTGCAAGATTTTTCTTTCTGTACTTCCAATGAAGTCAGTGACTCCTTCATCCAATTGAAGGAAAACAAGCAGCAGGGTAAAGACTGCAAATGAAATCTTATCCTGGGGAACCTGAGCAGCTCCATTATTCATGGCTTCCCATTCTGCTTTCTTTGGACAACATGGCCAGCAGTTCAGTTTTTATTGAAATGCCTCTGGAGCTGGAGGGCAGCGCTGAGGGAGAATTCTCCTGATGAAACAAAAAGCTTTTTAAGTGGCAGCAGCTTCCTTCATTTTGAGTGAGAGGACTTTTCCTTGCTCAAGAAATACCCATTGATCCTGCAGTGGAGGGTTTCTTATGCAGCAGTGCATCGTTGAGGAATCCCATTCAGAGACACAACTGAAGTATTTTGGGCAAACAGCAGCAAGGCGTTTACTGTGTCTGCTTATTTGCCTGGGCTGACAGTATGTCTCCATCATTGTTCAGTGCTTGCTGTTTTGTCTTGCTTTACCAGTCTTGAAACTCCTATTTGCATGAGAAGCTACTGCAGCAGGAGAAAGCGGAGACAGGAGTGCACCCTTTTGTAACTGGTGAGAGGTGCTCTTGTGTGTGTTGTTACACAAACACCTCCGGCACAGGAAAGCTGCTGACATGCCCCAGGGCTGTGACCAAGCTGCCCAGTGGAAAGGCTGCTGTACGACAAGGGGAGAGGGCAGGAAAACCAGAACATGATGCTGATGTGGAGTCTTTGCTCTTGGAGCAGTAGAGCCAGAGCCTGGGGGCAGAGACTGGAACCCATCCCTACATGGGATTACACTGATGTCACCTGGTTGCATTGACACGAAAAGAGCGGTGCCACAATATGCAATTCCTCTTGTAGAGGCAACCTGTAAGCTGCTTGAGAGGTTTCATTCCTGCAAGAATAAAGAGCAGTTTCACCTCAGTGGTTACACCCCCGAGGCCTGAAGGCTATGGCGGGCTGTCAGCCACATTTCCATGCCTTCACACCTGGCTCCAGCCAGCATGCTCCTTTTGCTTGGGTGGTATCTGCTGTGCCAGAGCCTTGCTAGCCAGATGTTGGCTTTTAGGTGGTGTCCTGGAAAACAGCCATGTTCTGGCTTGCACGCAGTTGAGGGATCAACATGTCTTTCTCCAGGCACGCACACGGACCATGATTTCACAGATCTGTGCCCTGCCAGCCCACTCTCCGCCAGCAGCACTGTGCCAAGGCCCACTCTGCTAGGTCTCCAGGGAAAGCAGGATGCATAAGAAATGCTTGAAGGATGGGCACAGAAATACAGACTTTTTTTTAAGGCTTTATGATGGTCCTGGTTGTCAGGAAACAAGCAAGGCATAGTTCTGGGCTGTGCAAAGAGACCTACAGGGTGTATGCATACACCCATGCCACAGGTGTAGAAACTCTCCTCTGCCTTCCTGCCAGCTGCTGCAGAGCAAAAACACCACATGAATACACAAGTTCTGGCTCAGTACATGCCAGGCAAAGCAAGGCAGCTCTGTCAGCCCTGTGCCCACACCAGAAGTCACTACCAAGGCCTGGATTTGCTCTGAGATGCTCTGTGAGTGCTCTCAAGCATATCCAGGCTCACTGGATGTGGGGCTTGAGAAAACACCTATGCAGCAGCAGGCAGGCAGGCACGTGGTTTCACTTTGGAGGTAGAGGGTCTCTCTGTCTTATGTGCAGCTGGTGTCCTGAACTCTTGGTTGCTGATCAGTTAAACCATGCTCTACACCCAGCTACAAAAACATACGCTCTGCTCCTGTTCCCCTGCTTCTTGTCTTAACTTACACCTTGCAAGTCTAAGGTACTTCTTGTCCTCCTGAGGCCATATTTATCACCCTTCATATTTCCTCTCCTTGCAGAGGACATGAGAAAGATGTTTCTCATCTGGACTCTGCCTGACTTGCTGTGCCCAAGTCTCCTTTGAAAGGGTGGCCATCATGGTTTAACCACGCTCCATCACCCCTGCTCAGGATGTATATGCAATCCTGACAGCCTATGGCAAATTCAGCCTACACTGAGTAGAATGGCAAAGCAGCTCCACCACCTCAGCCTCTACGCAAGAGTTACACAGAGGAAGAGATTTCCCAAATCACCACGACTGGCTTTGCTATGGTCGTCTCACCATTCTGCACAACCACCCATCCATGGACATCTGGGAATTGCAGTAATAAGACTCATTTGAGAGATAACCTGTTAAGTCTTTACATGGTTCAGCTCTTCCAAAAATAGCTGCTTTCTAGAATAAGCTGCTGCCTGAGCATGACTGGCCATACCCAAGCCCTTCTAACTTATTAGCACTGAGCCGATTATGTGCTGAAGGATGTGCATTAGCCACACAAGCCAGCAGTGAAACTCACTGATTTCCACATTGAAATGTCAAAGCTTTATGGTCTCTAATTGATGAGTGGGAGCTTGCAAAGGAAGTCAAGTGTTACTTTTGTTTTACTGTGAGTCACAATCAATGTTGGCAAGCATAATAAAAGCAGAGGAATGTATTAGGCACAAATTATTGTATGTCTTGCAGTAAGACACTAATCATGGGGATTGAGATGTTATACCACCTGTGCAGGCTGATGTCCTGGCAATTTGATCACTTTACTGCTAAATGCTATATCTCAAAGGCTGGCATGTCTGTCTCACTTGGTCACGCATTTTTGGGGTCAGTATTTAGTATTACAAGTAATAGAATCACGCTGAATGTTCTGCTTTCCTCTGGATGAGAATAGTAAAGCCGTATACACACATTTTGAAGTATCCATATGTTCAGAGGTACCTACCACCCCCACCTCTACAGTGAGCAAACTGTGGTGGTTTCCTCACTACAACAGAAAGTCATTCAAGGGATTGACTTCCCTAAAATATGTTACACAGCTGAATATGATCCTTTTTCTACAGTCTATGGTGTAACTGGATTGGTGGTTTAAGCATGGGCAAGCTGGAGGGATCCATGGGGATTACACCAGTCTCTCACCTGCATCTGATGTGATTCCTGCCATGCACGGCTGAACTCCAAAACTCCTGCAGCTGCAAGACCTGGGCTCATTAGCTGTCCTGATGACTGGGGAGGCTAAACCCACATAACCACAAACAGCATTTCCTCCAAATCTCCTTTTTTTTTTCTTTCCCTGTGAACTGGATTGTCAGACCCCCATTGACTGCTGCAGGAGACTTAGATGACTTTACATGCCTTTGCAAATCCCACTTAAAATGAACGTTCTTCTGCCACGAAACCTGACCCAATTGTCTTTCTCTGAATAGTCAATGCTCATGCAAAAGGAATTATCAGTGATTCTGTGGGTGTTTTCTGACGAGTGTCAAAAGTCCCACGCAGCTGATTGAGTAGGTGCAGTCTGTAATAAATGCTTTGTTCACCAATGGAGAGTCTAGTAAGTAATAAAGCACTGAACATAAATCCTATTCAGCTGGAACATCAATATTTAAGAGTATCAATGTTTAATGCTGTCATTTTAATTTCATTGTATGGATTGATTTATTTCAGCATGCAAGAACAAAATCAGAAACTAATTTAGCTAATGAGTTCAGTTAAGCTTTTCTTTTTAAAAGGCAATGGAAATAAGTTAGAGGAGGCCTAATGCTTTAAAACTTCTCATTTTCAAAGGAAGAGGAAGTTCCACTCAGAAGAAGAGGTGTTTTGATCAAATCATACTCAGCTGTCAGGGGCATTTAGGGACACACAGAAGAGTTTAATTTTTTTTTGCCATAAGCTACAAAGATCTGACATGAATGAATGAGTTGATTAAACTCCCTATGCTCTCTTTGCAGACACTGGTGCTGAGTTGCCAGTACAGTGATAGTAGTTAATCCCCAGTTACATCTATTTTAAAAGTCAATTTTAAACATATGTTCAGTGCTGATATATTTCTCTGTAGGTGGCTTTCTTTTAGCACAGTCTGTAGTTTATAGCATTTCAGCCAATTTCCCTCTGGGATATCAGTTTTCAGGCTTCTTGTCTTGGTTGAGAAATTAAAACTCCTCAGATGAACAGGCTGACATTCAGTAATCATGTCTGGATCATTTTTAGTATAACAGAAGCCCACATGAAAGCAGGAGCTAGACAAGGAAAGACCAGGTGCAGCTACATCCCACTTTGTTATAAATACCAGCAAAAAATTATTTCTGTTCCAAGTAAGCGCAAAGTGTGTCCTTTAACCACATACTGGAAACCACATTTTTACAGATTTGACTCCGTTTGGAGTAGTAAATATCTTTCTGGCGACAGGTAGCACCCACCTGGGGAAGGATAGGAGCAGCAAGCGAGTCTTTGTTTGCCCCCTCCCATCTTTCTTCCTCTCCCTGCACCCAATGCCCAGACATTTTGGCATTTGTGTAGTGGTAAGAAGGAACAGTCCCTCACCATATCTCTAGTGTGAGGTCTTTTAAGAGGGGCTGGATTAGGGAACCAACACCTTGGTTTGGGAGCAGCTGGAGCTGGCTCGGGGTTGAAGGATGATGAGGAGCCCTGACTTCCAGTGCCAAGTTTGCTAAGGCCAAAGGAGATGATTACTGAATTACAGAACAGGCTCTGGAGGAGCCTAGGCGTCTGGAAGTGGGACACGTGCCTATGAAAGGAGAACTAAGTGTGAAGAGGAAAAATACTGAAACACATGGGGAGAGCACTCCTTGAGAACTACTGCTCTCATGGAGTCTGCTGGTGAATGAGAGCTGCAGACAGTCCAGAGCAGCTAAATATTTTGAGCCTCTTTTTTCTGGCAATTAACCCAGACAGCGATAAGCAGAGCATTAAGCACATTCTTGAGTACAAATTCTGGACATCCTTAAAGATGTTGATACTAAGATCATGTTTCTATCTGAGCATTACTTAAGGAACCTCTTACCAAGGCAGCTCAGCGCCCAGCCTGACTGAGCCATCAACAACTGTTACTCAAAACAAACCTACAACACATTTTCTATGGGTGTTATGGTTTCTACCACGCCTCTTCATTTTTACACTTTCCCATTAAAACACATTCATTATAAATAGAAGTCCTGTGCATAAATGCTTTTCTTCACTTTTAGCTCTTACTCAGATACTTTTGAGGATTATTCCATGCCTGTAATGCTGTGTTCTGGTCCATAACTAGTGGTGGCTCCAGTTCCAGTGTCTAAGACTACTTTAAAATATTTTTTTAAATACTCAAATTCCTCCTTTTTTGTTTTAAATAAAGTCAGACAAAAAGGCAGAAATGAAGAAGGAATCCTAGTGAGCCTATTTTTGTCATAAAGCTACAGAGACAGTGAAGTACATTTTACAGAGTATGGCCCTGGGGTTGGGGTCAGTGCACTTGCTCTGCAAAGGACCTTCCATGTTTGTGATCTTGAGCAAATCTTTCCCTGCCTGCCATGGTTTCCCTGCCAGCATCACCCTGTCTTGTCTATTTATTTTGTAAGTCCCCTGGAGCTGGCGCGCTCTGTTTTTTGCTGTACATGGTGGGATACAGTTAAGTGCTAGTAAACACCTGTACTTGCACTTCAATTCAGTATTGGATCTCTGGCTGTGTAAGCCTTGTGTCAAGGTATAAATTTGGTCCCGAAATTAAAAGATAGTCTTTGCTCATTGTAAATTCTCTTTCCTACACACCCCTCTATCTTCAGCAAGAAAAAGCCATAAAACTAAAGGTCCTCTAAACTGCTTTTGTTCTTAGCTCTGCCAACAATTTTGTACAGGATCCTGGGGCTCCTTCCTGGTGTCAAGGGAAGAACACGGACCCTGGTGGGGGAGTTTATTGGGACATAATGAAGGACCCATGGGGGTGTGGTATGCACTGCCCTTTTGCTGTCCCTCCTAGTGATCGAGTCAGGGGAGACAGATCACAATGAATAGCTGTAGAATAACTTTTACTAATGGAACTTTTATCACTAATGAAATTCAAGCACACTCACTTTTCACTTTCCCCCCACCCATGGACGACACCCCTATGTGCAGCTACATGGCTGGGGCATGAGAATGGAGGCACCAGCCCCAGCACTCTACTTAGGAGCAGGGGATCATCCTGACGTGCAACAGCTTCTGGGTGTGTGTATCGTCTTCACCTGCATGCATCAGCTGCCATCTTCATGGAGCTGGCCTGAGCCATGCAGTTGGCGTGTGGGGTGGCCTTGATCATTGTCAAGTGACTCTGGGTATCCCAAATTTCTCACCTCTTGCAGATTCAGCAGGACCCCCAGTGTCCAGAGCTTTCACAACCTCCTCAGCCCACTTGATTCATCTCCTGGGCCAGCTGTTTTCTTGTGACTGTTCTTCCCATCCACACCCACAGGTATCTGTGAGGTCCCCCTCACACAAGCCCACACCCAAGAGGCATTAATGAAGCTTTATGCCTCAGCACTTCCCTAGTTCATACAGCTGTTCAAAACTCTGAGGACCTCTAAAATTAAGTGACACACAGTTTTATTTGAAGAAACACTTCTCATTATAACTCCTTTTCTAGAAGTGGAACATGTCCTTAGGTGGAATTTATAACATATTCATGACGATATCTTTGCTTTTACATTCTCTGGGGAACGAGACTCTGCCTACATTGGAAAGGAGAGAAAAGAGGCACTCTTCTGCTGTAGGAAATTTGGAAAAAAAAAAAAAAAAGATGTTTCCAGTCCCTTTGCAATAAAATATGGAATGACATCTTATATGCAATACTGAATGTGTTTGGTATTTGCAAAAAAAAAAAAAGATTGTATATACTTTGCTTAGTCAATTATAATAAGTGTTACCAAATGCACTTAGAAGAGTGTAATTAAAAAAAAAAAATCCTTTTAGAGTTTTCTTTTACCTTTTATGCATCCTGTTTCTGAGTACACTGACGATAAGGCCCCCTGGAAAAGTGTTCTCTGTGTAAATCAAGGGTATTTGATTATAGTGATAAGCTTACCAGTTTATAACCTGTTTGTGATTTTTAAGCCTTCTTGGACTGTATCTGTGGTTTGTTTGCCCTTGCCCTCTCCTTCCCCAGCTTGTACTCCTGGGCTGCTCATGGAGGGAAATGCTGTAATCTCTACCCTCAGCCTGCTAGCCCCAAGTGCTTCTTCTGAACACACTGCATTTGTTTAGGAAACTACCAAGGCAACCAACACACATCTTTCCTGAAGGACAGGTGGAACTGCGAAGCCATAGAAATATGAAAGCTTCAGGCATGGAGCCAGTGCCATTAACGTACACGCTCACCACCCAACTGTTCGTGCTGGGAAGGGAAAAGCCCACACTGCCCTAATGCCACAATGAGGGACCTTCCCAGTGCTGGTTAATCACTGGGTCTTCTGCGTTCCTCTCTGATGTTTTCATTCCCCTGCACTGGCCTTGTCTGTGTCCATGAGCACACAGGGAAGCAAAAAAGGGATGGCAAAAAAATATTTCTATCAGCCATCTTGACTCTTGTATTTCACTGGAAACTTCTCCAAAAATGAAGCATGACTAGGAGCACTGTATCACATAGAAGTGATTATAAGAAGAACAGGAATAAATGGCAATTCTCATAGATGGACATTTTTTGTGGTGGTGACCTCACAATAGACGTTTTTTTCCCATCCAGATCCAGTCATGTGGAAAAGATATAGTCATGGCTAACAATAGCAGGGAATTTATTTGTATCAGATTAATTTAAGAAATCATTAGTGACTTGAAAGTGTGATTCATACCGATGCTCAGGAAGCACTGTCAGAGCAGAATACCAGCATCCTCAAAAACAGGGGGTTCAAAAATACACTTATCTTCACTGGGTAATTTCCCTCATGATTTCACAATTGAAATTTTGAAGTATAAGAAGGGTTTCTTCTAAGCCGCTGGCAGAACAGAATTTATGAAGCTCTACATATTTATATAAGAAGAGAGAGTGTGCTACAATGAAGAACAAGGCTACCTAGACTCTCCTAAAAGTTAGAACAGTACTGTAAATTCAACCAAATGTTCACTAGCACCAAAAGATATCACTAAGCTCACAAATTTGCAATAATTAGTGTGTGGGATATCTAGCTGCAGGGGTCTTGGTTTTGCATAACTCTTACTTCCTTGCTGAAGTTTAAGAGCTAAAGAATATGTAAAGAAAGTATACACATATAAAATACAGAAAATGTAAAGAAGTTCTTCCAAGATGACTGGAAATGCTGAAATGTTTATGGGGCTTTCCAGTAACATCATAGGTTGGGCTGAAGTTAAGCACGTGCTTAAGTTCCTTGCCAAATAGAGGCCTAAATAGTCTCAGCTCAATATTGGCTGGAGCTTAAAACCCGCTGTCTGTGCGGCACACATTCCTGCACACCTCTTTCTCCCTTTTCCCTCATTGTAGCCACAGTGTTGTCTGCAGTGAGCCCCGTGCCTGAAAACCTACAAGCTGACCGCAGCAAATAGGCTGAGGTGGATCATCAGGTCTCTGCAAGTTTTTATTTATCCCCAGGAAGAACTTTGCAGCTCAATTGCTATTGATAAGTAATCACCAGGCTCACTGGTAGATGGAAAGTGGATAGCTTTATAGCCACTGCAAAGCATTACACTAGATAAGACTACTATAAGCCATTATTTCCTTTTTAATAGCTTGCTCCATGTTTTATCACAATGAAAAGGTTCACCACTCAGCAATAGTAAGATATAATTAACTCTTGTTACCACAGTGGCACAGACCGTAAATATTACGTGGCTTCCATAAGTTTCTAGATGACAAGCAGATTTAGAGATTTAAGCTGGGTGAAATACTTGTTTCTATCACTGATTGCATTAGCTTAAAGTCCTGGAAGATGTATTCCAGATGTGCTATGCTAATAGTATTATTTTATAAAAGTGCAGACAGATTTTAGGAGCAACACGCAATTACGCAGTTTGCAATCTCTGTGAAGCTGCTTTAAAAAAAAAAATACATCTGAATTAATAGTTTTTTGGTCTTGTATTAGTATCACCCAATTGTCGTAGATAACAAGAGAGTTGTCATTTACTGGCAAATGATCATTTACTGATTTAAATTTCCAGGCCTCTTCATGCATCCATGCTGATTCAAAGGAAATGCAGTGAATGTTTTAGGTGGAATCTGAGTACACTCAGTAAGGGTTATTTATAAGCTAGCATGCAAAAGTGATCAATGCAGATTACAGAGAATGCAAATTTTCACGCACACATAATACTTATACAAAGTGCGTATTTTCTGTATTTGTTGGTTTTGTGTGTGTGCCTGTCTGGGCACAACTGTGATGCATGTACTGATATTAAAGATTCAGAATAAAGTTGAAGAGTGTAAAGGTTGACATTTCTTGTTTGTATTTCATTTTTAAGCCGATGGCTGGATGAGCATGAATTTTACTTTTAGTTTGTATTTATCCTCAAAGCATATTAAAAAGACAGTTCTACTCTGAATGTGGCTGGTGCCCTCAAGTGAAACCACTGACTCATGCTTCTTCAAAAGCCTCCGGTGATCACTAATTCAGGAAACTAGATGTAAGAGAAAATATTTGGCTTTGCTGTCTTGGAGTAATTTAAAATAAAAATCCTCAGCCACAGGATCGTCTTCTCAAAACACATTCCAAGGACTGACTTTCTTTTTATTGGTTTGCCTGCAACAGGTAGACTAGTATTTTTCCCTACTTCTGCTTTGTGGAATTAGAGCAAAGCTACTTTGTCTTACACACCATGTCAAACACACCTCAGAGGTGGCTGCTGCAAAGCACTTCTGCAGGGAGGCCAGACAGATGATGTCTTCCAAGTTGTACTTGATTTTTATGATTTTCATAATTCGCTTCCCAGATCTTTGCCAGAACTGGGAAGCTGAAATATGCCTTTCATATACCAAGATTACTCTAAGAAAAAAATAATTGACAGGAGATGAAAAAATACATTATTATTAATGCAATGAAAATAATTTTTTAACTTCTTATTTTTTCTGCTAGTTGCAATAACACAGGGTTTTAAGTGTTACAGTGGCTCCCACAGTGGCGTGTGGTTTTCAGTTTGACCTGTTCTCCTGCATTTGAGAAAAAGAGATTAACGAGGAACAACCAAGAATTACCCTTCATTCAAAGGATTTGCCCAACATATAGAAGACACTTTTCCATCTAAATGCTACACCATCTCCTATTCACTGATGGCAGTAGCATCTTTCCCTCTTGTACTTAGGCCAATAATACAGAGGTGGTAATTGAAAATTACCCTCCTACAACGAAAATGCCCTGAATATCCAATCCTATGTATTATCTCATGAAAGTTTGTTTAAAATAAAGAAAAGATATTTTTAAATGGATTTAAAACCCCCAAATTTTCCTTTGGTTTTGGTTTTGGTTTTGGTGGGTTTTTTTGTTTTGTTTTTGGTTTTGTTGTTTGTTTGTTTCCCTGTGGTTTTTCTTTATATGTATTTCTTGAACTTCAGCACCTAGACAGCTATGTGTATGTGGACTGATGCTTCAGGGAGAGCTGGTAAAAAA
The DNA here is from genome assembly GCF_036013475.1 of Columba livia. Lineage (NCBI taxonomy): Eukaryota > Metazoa > Chordata > Aves > Columbiformes > Columbidae > Columba > Columba livia. The sequence goes on from NC_088602.1 coordinate 174,687,820, forward strand.
CCACAATATTTTAGCTCATTATTTTTGATTCTATTAATAGAAACCAGACACCAGGCTTGAATTATCCCTCCTGCCTTTCATCATGAAGACAAGTGTCTTTAATAGACTTAGGCCATTATATATTCTCTATGCACAGACCAGCATGCCTAAAATAGCTTCAGCTATTCAACATCATTGGAAAACCTTGTTTCTTCCAGGCTAAGTTTGTTTATTGGATAACAACCCTCTCTGTAGAGTAGGTTGCTGGAATAAAATATACACATTCCGTGAGCCCTAAAATAAGACCAATAAAACTGAACCTCTGTTGGCTCTGTCAGTGCACAAACACAGCAGTATGCAGCTCATGCCTCCAAAACCTACATCTCAAATACTTAAAAAATAAGCAAGGTGCCAGAGACTGTAAGTAGCATAATCAGCATAACCATAGCAAAGATGTTAATTCTCATTTTTTTCATGCATTCATTTTTTTACTCAAATAATAGTCTGTTTTTCCACCCTTTATCTCCTCCCTCCTGAATGAGCCCTGAGAAAACCTAAGGTTTTGTCTTGAAACCTTGTGCAAGTGGAAATTATGTTGCCTGACTTCAGACGCTGATAATTGAGATGTGGACAGCAGACCTACTCACCCCAGCTCACTTCATGCGCCATTGAGAGAAATAGGTACATTTTAGGGAGCAATTATTTAGCCCTATTTTAAGCATTTGCTTTGGGGTAGGTGAATCAAACATTCACATGGGAGAAGTTTTTTTCTCTGGCAGGAATCTACATGACCAGCTCGGATGGGAACGCCTATGGGAACGTGGTCATTTCAGTCGGCCTCTGCTGCAGTGAAAATTCCAAGTCTGGGATAGAGGCCTCTTTGCTCTGATGCAGAATGGCCACTCCTGTGTTCTGAATGGCTCCTGGGCAGGGAGCACAAGCATGGATTCATCACAGAGACCCAGCACGTGTTGCTGACCATTTTCTGCTAGCTGATCATTTGGGTGGAGAGAGGATTAGCTGAAATGACAGATGGGGGAGGCAGCGAGGGGAGCAGTGAAGTAGAAACAAGTTGCCAGTATCTACCTTATGTTTTTCCCTAGAAATTCATACTTGTGTTTGTTTCCATAGATTGCCTTGACTGTTGGGGAAGAGATTACAAAATAAATAACGGAACAACTTGAACCATCCATGAAACATCTGCAATGACAACCATTGGCTACTTCACAAGGGCTGCTTGGGAAATGCAAAGAGAAACCTTGCATTGCCTTTCCAAACCTGGAAGAACATTGTTGTGAGACTGAAGCCATGATAGTTCACCCCAGTCACATAATCACATCCTTCCCTTCACTTACTCTTGTTACGCAGTGGTATGGATTTGATTATTCTGTCAGCAAATACCCTATATCCTTAAAATGGATGAGTATGACATGTTTGGAAATATGGAGAATACCAACAGGTTAAACATAATTCACATAAAGCTAATAAGATGAACAAAAATAATTTACATATTAATCACAGAGTTCTAATCTGCCAGAAGACAGCAGGGAAATTGATCTCACACAAATATGGACTGAGAAAGTAGGTTGAAGAGGGCATTGAGCTCCAAAACAGGACGTGGCATGACTTTTATCACATGCACCCTGAATTTGAAAGCTACTGATTTGGTAGAGAAAAATCCATTAGCCACAGTGCATCAGCCCTTGCTGGGTACGTGGGGATTCCATGGTTGCTCTGAAGAAATTCACATTGACCCAGACAAAGAGCTGCTTATACACTGGTATTCATGAGAAATCCCATATAACCTTAGCGAGACAGACACATCCATGGCCATTTTAAAAATGACTAGATAAATTACAGGGTAAGAAGTTAAGGAGCAGCTCAGAAATACTAGCTGATCTTGTTCCTGAACTTAATGGTTATTGCACCCTTCATTAAAAAGGCTCTCAAAACAGTTGTCAAGAGTTGTGTGTATGAACTCAGACATGCAGCTGAACATTGTATTTGTGTATGTGTGTGTGCACGTGTGTACGTACACTGGAAAATGAGGAGCTGAAATTAATGACTTTGCTCCTGGAATTAAGATTCCCAGGGAGGCTAATTACAGCATAGCGTTGCTAGTAAGCAAGTATAACGCATGGAAGTATACACATAAGTGTTGTTAACACACCAACACATTCTGTTGTGATCAGTGCACACCTCTGCAGATTATTTAGGCTTGATTGTTGAGAGATTCTTTCTATATTAATAATTATTAATTATGCCATCATTTCAGAAAAAAAAAAAAAATAGGAGTCCTTGACCCATAAAAGGGAAAATGAAGGAAGTTGGCCATGGTATCTGACCTCCACTGATTACCCCAATACCAAAAGTGTCCGGTCATTTATATTTTGAAATCTTAATTATTTTACCAGTTCCTGCCCTCAAAAAGTCATGACTGTAGCACTAGATCGTGCTCTTACTAGTTTATGGACCTCACCTGAGTGGAAGTTTCCCATATGGGTTCAGTGTTTCAAACTACACAGCTGCTTGTTTTGTAAGCTCTACTGAAAACAGTCTGGCTGTTTCTGAGAGGGGTGGTTAAAATAGGGACCTTTGCTTATTTTAGAGGGGAAGAAAAAATATTACGATGCCTTTTTAAAAGTGGTCCCATGCCTTGTAGAAGACTGTGAAAATTAGCAAGGTGACCCCTCCTCCCTAGTTTTATGAATATCCATGTAATTTTAATGCTTAGTTTTTCTAGATGGCTACCACTACTTTTTTTTTGACAGGAGTATGATTCCAGCCCATCTTTCAAATGAGAATATCTAAACAAAAGAAAGTAATAGCCAGCCAAGGGAAAAATAGTCTGCCTTTGTTTTTCTTTGCCTAAGCACGCACTGCATGAACCAGTGCTCTCAAGGTAGGGGTAGTCAGTACACAGGGAAGCAAAGAAAATCCTGCAAAGAGGCAAAACCTGCAACAAATCCAATATCCTTAGCTCTAATACGTAGATCCTCTGGTATGAACAATGCACAAAGGTAGAAAACAGAGCTTTTACTTTATACTGACTAATAAAACCAGTTATTTTTTAGGCACCACAGAGACTTGAGAGTGCAGAGAACTGGCCTTTTCATGAGTGCCATCCATTTGCGGCCATGACCTACGATACATGCAATATGCATTTTAATTTCAAGCAGACTTTTGAGGCACGTCTAGCACTGCCCCAGGTCCAGCCATTCAAAGATAAATTTGTACATGGTTTTAAAAGACAATCCTGATGGCTCCTTCTTTCCTGATATTGCTTCACCTGATCAGTGAACAAGGGTAAGAAGGCAGACTTTTTGCCAAATGCAGGAGTAGGCTGCAACCCCACACATAGTAGAAGTGGATTTTACAAGGTGTACAGACATCAGCATGCAGAGACGCAGGTTAGAAAATAGCACATATTTCTTTTGTTGCCTGCAGAATGCATGAGTAAGTACACGTATTGGCAGAGGTCAAGCAAGACTACTTCAGATCCACTTATTCTGTGATGGGATGTAGTTTGCAGGAAAGTACTAAATTAAAGACCTCCAGATTTATTAAGGACTCCTCATGCTGAAGAATGTCACATTCTAAGGTTTTCTCCTTCCTCTTTCCATGGCCTGTAATTTGGACCTATAACACAAGATGGGCTAGAGTACTTCAGAAGTTACCATATTGAGAATAGCTGTTGCTTAAGGCACTGCTGACATAGATTACTATGGGCCAGCAGGTGCTTTATTTAGTCAAATTAGGTCTGCCTGATGCTGCATAAAATCCCATGGAGACAGTTTATTCAATATAAGCCAGGTCTGTGACTTTGCCTAAACATGCATAAGAAGATAACTACAGAAAAGAACAATGTTCATCAAACCCAGAGGTTATATCCAGGACTGGTTGTTTGTGTATGCTTAGAAAATAAATTAAAAACCAGGATGATTCTTTTCCTAAAATATCCTCCAGCCTAAGCAGTCAACCACTTCTTCAGCCAATACAAAGTTTAAAATCAAAGGACCAAAGTTTGCAACATTGTGCTGCATTTGACATGCCTAAAAGAGATGAGTGTTATTCTGAAAAGCTGGACACAATTCTGCAGGTACTGAGATGCTTACATTTAGCTACAATTTTCCCATTTTAATACTTTAGGGTTGGGGCTCATTTGAATTTTACACTACGCCCAGATTAAGTCCCTGAAGTAGATTCTGTTATTACCTAGGGAAATTAAAAGGCATTTTCAAATACTTCCTAAATTGATGGCCCCTCTCTCTCAGAAGATCTGGGGGTAGGAACAGGGAAGAGTTATGGCTGAACCCAGGAAATATTTATCTCCCACAATGCAGAAAAATAGTTTGTGCAAAAGCTGACAGACTAGAAAGGGATGGGGACTGTCTCTTAATGCCCTGGAGCCCTTGTCAAAGTGGAGCATGAGGCTGCTTAGCATCAAGGGGCCAGATGGTCCAGCTCTCTAGGAGAAAACTTGATTTCCACCCACTTCCAAGTCTAAGCACAGCAAAGTGGTCTCTCTGTCCCTGCAGCTGGCTGGTGAAAACCCACGGTACCTCTCACCAGGTCTCTGAGCTTCCCTGGGAACAGGGAGGTTGTCCCAAAGGCAGCAAGCTCCATGGTGCTTAGGTCATTCAGTCTGACTGTATGGGATCTAGTTGCTCAGCACCAGTGATGTTGGCTGGCATTGAGTCTAGAAGAGCTGGTGATGAGAGGTCAGGAAGATGAATAGATGCACTTCTTGAGTCTCTTGGAAGATCTGAAGTAGAAAGAAGCAACTTGGATCCACAGCTTATCATAACTAATCCCATAACTATTCCATAATCTTGTTATGCTCTGTCTGAGACCAAACAAGTATTCTGGATGGAGCATATGGCATGTAAATCAGTGCAGCCCTCAACCAGGGTCAGCCAAGGCAGGTTATGCTTCTGGAAATGTGAAAGGTATATTCTGCTTCTCCAAAGACTTGTCTACAGCTGTGACTCATAGCAGAGCGAAGAAACCAAGTTGCACCAGGCAGTACACATCTTTTAAATATTTTTTTTGTACTGTCAACAGCTGGTGGTTTCTGTTCACAGTCATCAGACTGCTGCAGCTGATCTATTTTGGGTCTGTATTTGCCCCCAGTCTGACCCTGGTGGACTCTCTGTCAGGGGCTCAGTTCTGCCTACAAGGTTTTGGAGTCAGGAGAAACTTGATTCCAAACCATCCAGGAAATGGAGCAAGTAGCCAAACAATAATTTTGCTTATGTGCACCTTGCCTCCCTGGAAAGCAAGTACTTTAAGCTTCTCCAGGTTTGGCCACCTCTGAGCCCTGTCCTGTCCTGTTTTCAGGGCCTGTACTCGGAGCTTGTTTGATGGTACTTGTAAAGCTCACCTGAATTTAATTCTTCTAAATTTCTCCCCAGTGAGTAAAACACAAACAAAAGTTTGACTGAACTTTCTCCTTCCTTTCCACCCAGGTCTGCAGGTGAAGGCTACTCCCTCCTTATGTTTGCACATGAACTTTAGCTGGCAATAATGACATTGAGCAGACTCAGAGAAGAAACGGAGATGCAGCAGCACTGCAGTACACACTGCATCATAAAATCATGACATTTTCTATTAAGGTCACTTTGCCCATGGGAGAAATTCGGAAACCCTCTCTCCAGCCTCCCACAGTCACATAACTATGTGACTTTTCCAAGAACAAGACACTTTTGTATTTTGGGCACCTGGAGACACACAGCAGACAGAAGGGGCATGGCCCACTACTGAGCCACATGCTACCACACTATGGGAAAGCAGGACTGGTACTTAGTCCTGCAAAACCAGGGACTATTCAGGCATTTCTGAAAAACCCAAAGCACTTTTCTGAGGTAACTCTTTTACTTGGAGACCTTTTTATTAGAAGCCTGGTCTTCTCCCTTCTGCTCTGCGTGTTCCAGACTCTTGCATTTCTTATAAGCCCTTGCACATGCAGAACTGAAGCCCAAACCCACAGTTTGCACGGAATTATGCAGCCGACGACTGCAACTTGCTTTGGCTGTATGGGTGCCTTGAAATCTGAGATGGAAACACAGAATGTGTCTCAGGCAGCATATGCGATTGTTCCAGCTTACACTGGGATGATTCATTTCCATACAGTACTGTTCAGAGCAGAATAGGTTTGATTTGATTTGACAAGGCTCTTCCCAAAGCGAACAGCTTTATCTTGCTAAACTTAACAGAATGAGACTGACAAAGCATTTCCCTTGTATTAGGTTTTACTCAGAACATGTGAACCTTTATTTTGATTGTGCTTCCTTGCCGAAAGAGCAGCTTTGTTCTGCAAGCAGACACATGGTGAACACAGGAGCTCTAAGCAAGGAGATACAAGCCAGAGAGTGGTCAAGCCTCAGCCCAGTCTGCTGGAGGTGCAGAGGAGCCAGGTTTGGGCTCCAGCCAGCTGGGAATTTACTGACACCCCACATGCCAGGAGCATCCAGGATGGTAAGGGATTGACAGGACCTGCAGGACAGAGCCCCTGTTCCTCTCCCCTCAGCTGTCACAGAGTGCTGCAGGAAATATGGAGCATGTCCATGCTGGGTGCACAGACCAGCCTAACAAAGCTGTGCAGGGGTCTCAGATGGCCCTTCCTCTCCTGTCCTGAGCAGGGCGCAGCCACAGGCTGATGTCACCTATGGACTGCACAAAGTACAAGGCTATATATGGGGTATCATGTTTCACATTTGCTTTCTATCCCTGAGCTTTCTGCCTGACCCACACATCTCAGAGTGGATGCAGCTATGACAGTGCAGGTGTGGTGACAAAAGTCCTGCCCCCAAAGATGGTAACTGATAGAGGGACATGCAGGTGAGGGGCCTGGGAAGATTATAAAATGGCTAGTGTCTGCCTGCTCTGCTGGCTTTTTCCTGTCTCCCTTTTGCTTGAACAGCATACACGGCATTGAATCAGCTTGTTTGTTTCTTTGCAATTTTCTTTGCTATTGGTAGCAAAGAACAGAAAACACCAATTCACATCATGGTCTGCCAGGACTTTGGGGAAGCACACTACAGATGGGACTTTTAGAAATGCAGGTAGACTCTGCCATTGAGTTTTCTAATCCACAGCTGCATGATGAGATGTAGAAAACAATATTTGATTATACAACAAAGGCAGTCAGACACCTGCATCTTTGTGAAACCTGGAGGCCAGATTTGCTGCTGGGTCCAGGCAACCCTCTGCCAGGAGCCTTGCCAGGCCAAGCAGGTCCAGTCCCAGAACAGCACCTGCTGGGGAGGAGGTGTTTGAGGAGCTGGAAATGGTATCACTGTTTTTTCGTACCTGAGGTGCTCAGCTGCTGACTTCTGTTGGGAGGAGTTGTAGGAAACAGCTGGCCCTTCTCCAGTTGACCCAGGTCCTTGTGCTAGCAGTAACAGATTTTAAAAACAATCCACTCTGACCAGGAACATAATAATGCAATAAAGTGTGCAAGACCTGGCAATGTCGCCTGCATGTTTCTTATAAAACTCAAAATCACCAAGAGAATTTCCATGTATCCTCTGAAAAACCTGTCCCAGTTCCATCTGGTTCTTCAAAACAGCATCTCTGAGCGCTTATGGCTGTGGGTCTTCCCACAGGAGCTTCCCCCCCGTCAGCATCCCACCACAGGGCGGGAGGCAGAGCAGCACCATTTGCTATGTCCTCTGAGCGAGGCAGTGGTGTGGACAGGCAGCCAGACACCTCCTCATCTGTTGCTAAGGGAACACGGGGAGACGAGCTATAATTATACCAATAAAGTGTGAGAGACAGCCAGAGAGAGAAAGACGTGGAATGGGCACTCGTGATGGTTCCTTCTTTATTTTTACCTTGTTTATTGTTTTGTAAATCACTGACAGAAGGCATCCAAAACATTTCACATGTTGGCTGGTGACTGAAGTGTAAGTAGGGCATTTTGTGCAGAACAATCAGCGTTGTCCTAAACACGATGGGGTCAGAAAAATTTATCCCAGACACCAGCACTTCCCCAGATGAAATGCACAGAACTGGAGCATTTAAGAAAAAAGGAGGGCGGGGGGGAATGTTCTTGGAATATGACGTTATTTAGGGCCAGGTTGCACCCTGAGCTGTAAAACAGCTTGTGTAGCTTTGCAGAGGGAATCACCGTGTTTCAGCCAGCGATTTCCTAGGGACCAAACCTGTCTGGATGGCAAAATAGCCTGGAAATGGTGTTGCACTTCTCACCCAGCTGCGAGAGCCGATCATTTGGTGCAGGCAAGCCTTCCTGCCCTGGCTATGGGAGCCTGGGACAGTTTCATACCTTGGCCCCTGTTGGCACTTAGGCTTTAGTGGATGGAGAGAGATCGGATCATGCCATGGTGCCTTGATCTGTTGCTGCCTCACCAGAGAACAATTTCCAAATGTTTTAATCACTGTTCAACAGTCTTAACAATAACGTGTTTATCATTTGAGCTAAACCACACCCTTTCTGGAAGAATAGTCTGTTACTGTAAGCCTTACCCTTCTGGACCACTTAATGCAAGTTACCGGGAGATGCTCAATCCGGGAACAAACTGAGTCACTCCCATGTGGGTAGGTGTCCGGATTAGTAGGACAGTAGCAAAGAATGTGCTAAAGGGAAGGGAAAAAAAAACAGGGAGAGAGAGGTTAGAAGGTAATTACAGATATTTGACAATTGTCAGGTTCAGTATGAGCTGCTGACTTGGAAGGCACTGCACCTCACAAAAGTGGTGATGTGATCTGCACCTCACTAGGGACAAAGAAGCACTTCCAGCATGTGAAAGCCAGGCACAATCCCCGGCTCTATTTGTAACTGAGATGGAACAACCCACCACAGCAATTATTCCTCGTGCCCAGAAGTGGTGTAAGAGCCAGTCAATGCCATTCGCATGGCCTGAGCTCCACTCCAGCCCTGACTGAGTTTAGAGTCAGCCTGGAACAGCCAGTCTTCTGTGCACAGCAAAGTGCAACATCCACAGGGACCACCAAACCCATAGGCCAGCATACACATTATTTTTTGTTTCCTCTACTTTGGTAAAATGGATATACTTTACTGGGAGGGTGAAAACTCATGGACTCCACACAATCCAATACGAATTCAAGCGAAGACATTTATTACAGAAACAAGCCTCTTATATATACACCTTGTTGAGGCCCTGAGGCCCCACTCCCACAGCGGGTGTTGTTTTTCAGCCTTCGAGCTGGCCTTGAGATTCCTTTGGTTGGTTCAGAAATAAATCTCCATCTAATAGAAACCCATCCACACAACAACCTCAAGAAAATCCCTCAAATCTCCCACACTTTATCGGAACTGTTCTGATACTGTTACAGAGAAAGTAATATCAGGGTAGTCTGGAAAAACAAAAAATAAGTCCTCTCCCCCAAATGATAATATGCAACATCTATAGAGTATTTGGACAGATCAAATCGTGGATTAACAGACACAGCTCTGCTCATTTGGTCGAAATTGTAGATGGCTCTCCAATGTCGCAGTGTGGCTATATGCTCAGTACATGCGTATCGTTCTGCCATCATTACAGGAAACAAAAAAGGGCAAATTCAGTTTTGTTCTAATGCTGCCAAACCAAGCAACACTGCAGCAAAGAATCTGGCCCTACATGTCTACACTCCACTGGGAGCCAGGGTGCTTGCTACTGTCTCTTTCTCTTACTGTCAAACACATGTATTTGGGCACACACTTAGTTACTGACCTCAGTGAAACATGTCAGTACAATGCAGTTCTCTCAAATTTGTTTTAACTTACCCATGCTGAATGCTTGGGGTGAAGCTATTCTAAACAGTTTGCATTATTTCATATGTGCCATTCTCAAGAAACACTATGAATTTTAAACAAAACGAACTGGGCCAGAGAGCTAATGAAGTTAAATGAGGCTGGCAAATGATAGTGAACTGGACAAGATTTAGCAAATACATCCTGAAAGGACAATATTTATGAAGGCAGAAATTTAGGTGCATGGGGAAGATTTCTGCAAACAGGTGACTGCAGTTCCCAGAATTTCAGCTATCAATCATGCCTCTTGAAAAAAAGACCTTTCCCCCTGAATGCTCCCTCTACACTTCCAACCCTGAACTTTTCCCTTCTCAACCCACAGGGAATTAAAGACTCCCGGTGAAAACTAATGCAGCCTTTACAGAAAACAACACATTTCCTTAGGTTCATTTGTCATCTCTGAGACTGAACAGTTCACATTCCCTCAAGCACACATGAAATCACCTCTTTTCTCTCACAAATCCTGCTTCTCCCTCCCTTGTCCCCAGCCTCCAGGTCTTTTACAGATTGCTAGTTTCTCAAAGCCCTTAGTGCTGGTAGCAAATGAAATTTCAGCCTGAAGCCAGACGAGGTCCTGGGTGGGTCAGTTTTTTCTGGTAGTTGGAGAAAACCTTCACCTTGGTGGTTCTGTGATCTTGTGCCTGTGCCACTCTGCAGACCTGGTGGTCAGCAAGGAGGGCAGTGGAGATCATTGGTCTTTATCACTTGTCTCAAGGAAAGCCCACAAGGATGCTGCTGAGATTATTTCACTTGACAGGAGACAGATACAGAAGAGCTATTGAATGCTTATTATCTTTTTACATGCGAGACCTGTGAAAAGGCTTAGTTTAAACAACTGAGGCACAGGCTGCCGATGACAGCTGCAGATTCCAGGCTTCAGGAGTGCCCTAGTCCCCCTGGAACAGCCGGAAGGGGACCGTAAGCAAAGAACTCTCTGTCAGGGCACCAAGGTATGGGTCAATGCCTGGAGCAACGTGCAACGTAAGTGCAATGCTGATCCAGGTGTGAGGAAGACTGATGTAGAGGGGGACAATAGTGAGGACATCCTTCCCTGCCAGCCTAGAGAAGAGTAATTTTTCAGGAATGGAGAACCCTACCTAGGAAAACACATACAGATGGTTTCAGTTTTTTATCTAGGCCAGCTGGATTCATTGCCTTTACTCTTCACACTCTTTGGGACTGATTGTCTGAAGCATTATTCATCACTGGAACCGGGTTAATAAACCTATATTGCCATCTTAGCTGTCAATGGGAAGTGTGTTTCAGGGGATTATTGTATCTTCATTCTCAGATCAGTTCTGGATATAGAGGGAAAAAACCCACACATTTTCCAGCGGGAAAATCTGAAGGCCACTAGAAATAATTAAAGTCTTTCCCTTGATATCATAGATTTTCTAAAATAAAAGGCCAACAGCTATATCTCATAGGCTCACATTTTCTCAGCAAGTGTTTCTGTTATCTGTTTTCCCAGTTACAAATACAATTCAATGTGCTAAACAGAGACTGTTTTTAGGCATCTTGAGTAATTTTGAGAAAAACAAGGCTAGCACTGATTGAGAAGAGTCACAGAGGAGAAGACATTGGTGATGCACTATTGTCTCAGAGCTAAGAAGCATCCCTGTCTGAGCTGGAAACAAGTGTTGTCCAGGATGGCCCTTTTCAACAGTTCTTCCAGTTGCAGTTATCAGACAAAGGGAGAAATTTTAGGTTTTATTTTCTTGGGAGAGAAATGGGAGTTGCAACTGCATTTGTTCATTTATCTGCAGGGATAATAGCAGTGAAAGTGATACAGGAACCTAGACAGATACAGACAGAGATCAAACAGAGGTGCAGCTGGATACCTGACACAAGCAAACACTTCTGAGAAGGGCAATTTCTGATCTTGTGAGTCTATACTCCAAGGAAAAGGACAGCTGAACAGTGACAAAGGAAGAAAATATTTCTAACCTCTCTGAAACATCTCTCCCTAACCTCTTGTTCATATCCCAGTGATCAAGGTCTCTGAACCAGTAAATCACTGTGTGCCAAATTATGGGGTTTCCTGCTCAGGAAATATTTGTGCCTCTGATCAGCCTAGTAGAGCAAACCAGTTTTTTTTAAACTCAGCTTAACACGATGGTCAGACTTTCTAGACTGCTGGAAAATGTTCATAATTCAATCGATTTGTGTTTCCAGGTACAGGCAGATGTAAGGCAGCACTTGGCTGTGAGATAAGCAGAGTGACTGTGTCACAGGAAAACAGAATGATGCTTCTCATTAGTGATCTCCTATGCAAAGTGATTTCCTCCTTGCTTACATGTAATTTTAAACATTTGTTCTTATACAGAATAACTGCTGCATTGAGATATTGTTTTCAAAATCCCCTGCACTGCAGCAGAGGTGAAAAGGCTCCACCTGTAAATCTGCACTTCACTGAATACAGCTGCACTAATCCTTTGTGTGGCACTGTGTTCTGGCAGAGACGTCTTACTCAGGATCCATCTATCTCCCCAGATCCCATGACATCAAAAGGTGAGCCCCTGCTGGGGTGAGGTGACTTTTGAGCAACGGTGACCCTGTCACACAGTGTGCAAGCACATCTCTGTGATAAACACCCATGGACATGAGCTACTAATTATTTCTAGACCTCAAAGACTCAGCCTGTAAGCTTTCGGCATGACTAACCACCCCTGTCCACCCACTTCCTACCCCTGCAGTACATTAGTTCTAGAAGGCCGGCTGTTAACAACTGTGTTTGATACTTGGTAATTTACCACAAGCCAAAGCTTAAACACCTACTGACCCACCAGGATGCACGTGTTGGAGGCCCACAGATGGAGAAGGTAGTGTTTGCTGCGTGCTTGAGTGCATCACAGCTTCCATTTTGAGGCAGGGCATTCCAGCCCCCACGGCTTTCCCATGTCAGACAACGCTGCTCTTGTTCCAGACACAAGCGTGCTTGGTTGGCAGTGGTAAGAAAAATTTCAGGACAAACACTGGGTATATATTGCATATTTACAGACTGTACTGATGATTGTTTATATACACACACAATATACATCCCATTATTCGTAGTGCACTGTGTCCATCTGGCAAAAAAGCCCTAATTTTTGCAACAAAGCACAATTTTCTTTGCTTTTTACCTCAGCAGCAGCTCAGACAGAAAGAAAGCAGATGACTTCTTGTGAGGAAAATGAAAGAGCCCTTCTTTCATCTTTCTTTCTAAAACTGCTTAGATGCTGATTTAAGCCAATTGGCAATTGAGATCACTCATTTTGAAGCTGTGGTGTCTCATTGTTTTGCTGTATTTACCTCTAGAAATTTTAGAAAAAATCCATGTTGATATAGCAGTATGTGTATTAAATACCAGGTAAACAGTGGAAGAAGCCAGAGAAAGGAATTTACACTAGAGAAACAGCTTTCCTTCATAATGCTGGAGCATCTGTCATAACTAGAGAAAGAATCCAACAAAAGAAGCAGGAACTTCTCCTAATGGCAGTTCTGGACCTGGGAGTTAATTATTGCACTTCCAAGTATGGATGGGAATCACCATCATTTCCAGTCACTTCCAAATGACTGTAACTGCATGCCTCAGGAGGAGGCAGGTTTTCATGTGTTACCTAACCTGAGCTGTATGTTTCTGTCCACAGCAGGCTGGGCATGAGTGCTTCTTGGCGTCCCAGGCTTGGGTCACAACATCATCATAGAAATACTGCTCAAATGATATTTTTATCAAATTTTATTCTCATTAAGAGGTATTTTTTGAAGAATTAACAAAAACCAAAAATAGACAAATCTCGCCAAAGGGGTCTAGTGGCTCTAGAGCAACTACATATATAGATGTGTGCGTGTACCTTCAAGAGATACCTACATAGATATAATTGTGTTTGTGCTAGGTATATCTTGTATAACTGGAGGTCCTAGATAGGAATGTCACTAAACAAATTCTAAATGAAGACAGGCAGTCTTTCCAGGAGAAAAAAAAATATCCAGTCATATTCAGACATAGAGGGAAGTTGACCAGCCCCAAAAGAAAAACAAGGAATAATATTTGCCTTGAGCTGCCTCAAGTTTTCCAGCCTCTGCCATGTTGCCTATAGGGCTGGAATGCAAAGCTATGGCAGAATGAGTATAACACTGCAGTGCTGCCAAGAGGCACAGCAGTGCATTCAGGTATTCAAGTCCCACAATAGAACCATGGGGCTCTCTAGATTCTCCTTTTTCCCTAGTTCAGGAAAAAAAAAAATCAACCCTTCCACAGATCAAGAGTCCCAGATTTCTGCCTCTCCCTGGATGCATGAGGAAATCCATGTCCACAAAGGGATTTCACCTGAATTTCCCCCCGCAGCCCTCCTCATGGTCATTCAGCCCCATGTGCTTTTCCTAGAGATTATGTAGTTGAGTGACTCACAGATGAGCGGGAACTGGGGGAATCCTGGCTCCCTATTTATCTCTTGACTCAGTACCAGACCTTGGAGGAGTCACTTGACCTTCACAGAGAGCATTCAGTCAAGGTGGAAAACAGGGAGAGAAAACCACAGAAGACCACTTGTTCTGAAAACCAGAAAGCTTGCTTTTCTGGATGGAGGACATCTGTATATTTCTGTTAAAACAAAGTGCGGCTTATCAGATGCATCTGATTCCTACCACACTAAATCCTTTATTAATTTAACCATTTAGGTGTCTCTGTCTTGGTTTTTGATCATTAGATTTAGAGGGACTTGTTTGTTTATGGAGAAGAATATCAGTGTGCTAATTGCAAATGAAAGTCCTCCTGCTCCTAACGGTACTTTTTCAACTTTCCTATTGAGGCATTTAAAACACAAGGTGTCTTTCTCTCATCTTCAAGTAACGCTCCATGAAAATAAGAAAAAAAGAAAAAAAAAAACAACACACAAACTAAGTTGTTGTTCACATTATAATGGCTGCCATAATTGTATTTAAATGCAATACACTTTTGCTGATTACATGCGACTGAAACAAGGGGGTAAATGAACACTAAACAAGGGCTTTATTTTGCCATGCAGTAATTGCTCTTCATCAGAACTATTGTGGTGGAGGTATACATCAGCTGAATTGATTTCTTTTTGTTGCAAAAAAAAGGAAAATGCAATTTATTTCTGTACAAGACCCTCTAAAGATAGCACAATCTGAGATTTTCCATCAAGACTCAAGTAGATTCAAGCATATTTTGGCATTCCAGCAGCCCCCTCCCACATTTAAGCTGCTATTCCCATGTGCCTGTTGCTAAATATAGCAGCAGCTCTTCAGATTGACAGGAGAGTTCCTGATCCTGGCTCCTGGGCTTTGCTCCATACGCTCCTAATATGGTAGAGCACAGCAGCCAAGCGAGCGCTCAGGGAGGACTCGAGGGGGTAAAACTGCGTTCGTAGGATCATCCCTCCCCACGCCATGGGAAACTGAGCAGCAGCAGCCACGGAGAAGCTGCGCCTTAACCTTTTGGTGTCTTGGCTCCAGATCAGCTGTCAGCGAAGCCGACTGGCTTCTCACGAAAGTGTACAACTGTGCGATACCGAGTGACGCCAACTTCCATTTGACACCAGCGCTGAGTATTCCCACTCGTCCCCCCATCTCTCACAGCAGCAAGCCAGGATACAGAAACATCTGGTTAGAGCAAGAAGGGACAAAATGCTGACAATGTTTGCTGTGAATATGTTTTTGGCTTATAAATGGACATATAAAGCAACATGGGTGTCATTTTAGTCACCCTCCCCATCTCAGTTTTATGAGCAAGACAAAGCTTGTATGCAGTGCTGGCTTGCACCTCTCTGCAGGGCATTGAGCTGTAGAGGCGATGGAGATAGTGCCTGAGAGATTATTTCAGCAATCGTTGATTTCATCTACAATTATTTGCCAATGTTTTTATTACTAATTTTAAAGTCCTTCCTGTATGACTGTATGAGTTTAGCAGGAGTCCCCGAAGCCACAGATTCTGGAACTCAACCAACAGAGCTACAAGGAGGAAATTTGCCTCTTTGCAGAGGATCAGCAGGTTTGCTTGAAAAAAGCTACAAATGTGGCACAGGCCTTTTGCTGCCCCTCATCCTCACAATGTGTATTTTTGCTCCAAAGCCAAGCTTGCCTAGCTCATTAAACATCTCTGCTCCCTTTGCCATCAGTCTGCAAGCAGCAGGGAACTCTGAGAATACACTGCTTGGGACTTTCAGCCCCAGGCAGTGGTTTCCCAAACCATAAAAGCACCCTCTGGGCATGCATCAGAGGCACTCATTACACACTCCCAGCTCTCTGGAAGTTCATAGGGAAATATACTTTGTAAGACTGTACTGCACAAAGGCCAGCTAAAACAGAATTCATGAGGGAAAAGACACAGAGAAGGAAACTTTAAAGCAGCAGCAAAGCATAACCAGTTACCAGTACAAAAGCGTGGAGGAGAAGAAAGAAGAATTTATTTGGCATAAAATTTACTGTTTAGAATTGTATCATTTATAGCACATTGCATCCATTCTTAAACGGTCATGAATACCACTCATTCCTTTTTATTGATGAGAAGAGGAAACAACACACAGAAAATGGAAACAGTTTACTGGGATTGTAAGGTAGGAGACCAAACATCGCAAATTCTAAAATCTCTGAATAAAGGACATCTCTATCAGGGTCTAACGCTCAGGGAAACATTTACATCTTGAAAATATTCCTATCTTTGTGGCTGCTGTGGGTGGATAAGCTCCTGTAACTCTGGTAGGTAAAGACAGATGGGAAATCCCTGCAGAAACATCTTGCAGTACTTTAAAGCTCCACTGAAGCTTATGGCAGAGTTTTCATCTTTTGGGGTTTTTTTTCCTGTGTTTTATTTCCACTATCAGTGATGCATGAAGGAAGCAAAAACTGCAGATAAATAGAGGTTCCTGTTGCTCAGGTTCCCTCAATAGTGAAAGTGACATAAACACATCATTTATAGTCAGAAAAAGCCAGTAGCTACAGCATGTGTTTCTACCACTATAAATTTAATAAACAGATTTCCCTACACCACCCTGTTAAGCCCCACTGCAGCAAATTCCTCTTTATACATCAATCCAACCTACCAGGTAGTGTTCATCAAAAGTAAATCAACACTGTGATCTAAAATACCCATTTTTCTAAGGTAAACTGAAGTGGGACATCAGGAAAAAGGTATGGATTGGAGGTTTTTCTCTGAAACAAAATGTTCTACCAGTGGCTCTTGGAAATGCTCACTGAGGGATGATAATCACCTAATCTGCTTGAGGGTATTATAGTTCAGATATGCATTGAGGCAATTCAGAGCATCTAAGCTAGGCAGTATTAACATCCCTCACATGGGAGGTTTTTGTTGATCATCATCTCAGCAGACTTCATTCATTTGTGCTGTCCATCATTCATCTCATTTTCATTCAAATGCTTGTCTGGTCAAGATTACTAGCAGGTCAGAAAGGCCTGAGGGTAAGAGCACCAAAAATCAGGGTACATCATGCTGTGTGAGGTGTTGTGTTGGAAGACACTGTCTGGAAAGTTCATTAGATGAGAAACTGAGAGACAGTGCATTCTGGAAATACTCAAAAATAGCCAAGCTCTTTAGGAAAGGTGGACACAGTCAGGCTGTAACAGTGCAGTCACGAGTTGCAACTGCATCTTGCGTTGCTCCTATTGGCCATCTCCTCGCACCTTGCACTTCGTACCCCCTCTTGCCAGGTTGTCTGCCAGCTGATTCTCATCCATCCCTCTGTATTGGCCAGGTTCAGGGTAAAAAGGGAAATCACACCATCTGGATCTGCTGCAAAAAAGTCACAGAGCAGAATGTCACCAGCATACTGATGGCACAGCAGCCAAACCACAGCTGCCACGTGAATCCTCAGCAGAAGCTGCGACAAGAGTGAGTCTGGTGGGACACACCTCTGAGTTTACTGACAAGGGAAAAACTGAGCTAATGATCAAATCTTGCCAGATCCTGTCAGTAGAGGCACTGGGAATCTCCGATCAGCTTCACTTAAAGTTGTTGGCAGAGGAAGCAAAGTTAGCAATGCCGTTTTGACTTAAT
This sequence comes from Columba livia, assembly GCF_036013475.1. Classification (NCBI taxonomy): domain Eukaryota; kingdom Metazoa; phylum Chordata; class Aves; order Columbiformes; family Columbidae; genus Columba; species Columba livia. Next base: position 174,705,591 of record NC_088602.1, read on the forward strand.
CCATCATTTGTAACAAGAAGCCTCCTCAGAGAGCAGAAAAGATTGTAAGTCCTAAGCGTGATCGTAGGAGGACAGAAGAGGCAGATGAGCCTTGAGCAGTGTTGCTGTGGCTCCACAGCCTCTCTTGAGCAGGAAACCTTGCACTGAAGCAGTAATTAGAGGCTAATCAAGGCCTATTAAGAAGAGGCCAAGAAGGTGATTGCTTAACTGTGCTTCTGTAAACACCTACAGTTCTCATCCACAGCAAACCAAGGTGTTTGCAGTTCTCTCTTTCCTCTTAGTGCACTCACCTTGAAGCCTCCAGTTCTCCCCATGTCTCAATATCCAACATAAAGCAGATCCAGGTACCAGAGTGGCCAGGGAAACACACGACTTGGCAAGGCTAAATACGTGATGCTTAACCCAACTTTCAAGTACTTGAGCCTACTAGATGAAGGCTGGTTTGGGCAGCTCTCCATGGAGTGGCTACAAGAGAGATGAGCACTGCGCCATTTTTTATGAAACTGGTGAATACTTTGACCTTTTAATTCCATTTCATCTCTACAGCTGAGGCGTAAAAGGCATCCTGTGCAGAGCCGTCCCTGGTGGAGTGAAGACTTGAATACACAAACTCCCACATTCATGCACTGGATGTACTGGCTGGCTTTTTCTATGCCAGAGACAGGCTGTCCTTGAAAATTAAGGTGATTCATCTCAATTCAATCTATAGTAAGACATTCTAAAACCTCTCATCTACCCTGCATCATACAGACACTTAACACAGGCACATTATTATTATTCTTCATAATGTACAGTGTTCCTTGGTTCTTACTGGCCTTCTGGCTTAACTCCTAGAAGTTTTATGTTCTCTAATATTAGATGAATAATGTATTTGGCCCATTTTTCTTTTTAAATACTGAACCTTCAATTACAGCAATATAATCTAAATCAGAAAAAGGGTTTTGTACGGGCTTTCTTACATTGACACAGAAAGTACTTCTTGGCCAGCCTTGGATGTCAGAAATGGTCCTGCCGGACCAATGTGGAGCCTGGAAGGTAACTTGTACACATTAGAGACTTCCAGAGGGCGTTAGGGCAAACAAGACACATCAGATATAATAGATATAATACCATCTATTTGGTCCCAGAGAGGAAGGATTTAACCATTATCAGACTGTATAATCTCCCAGGGATATGTGTTTAGGATGTCTTAGTCCCTCAGCTGTTCTGAGTCTGGAAGACTTCCATTTATCAAATGTTCCTTATGCCCCTTCATATGAGCTGAGACTTCTTACAACCAGGGAAAGGGTATAAATACTGGGATAAAAATCCTTAGCCCATCTATGAGGCTGGATAATGCGATCCCCATCAGCTCAGGTCTGTCCTGCATGGAGGAACTTGCCCATGGTAGTGGCCAAGCTCTTTCTGCAGCAGCCCTTGCAGGACACTATCTCTCTCAAGCTATGAAGTACACCTGGCTTGGCATGACGAGACCCCACACCAGTGCTGGCAATGCTGTGGAGAAGGGTGGATGCATGGAGAACCGCAGGGATGCCAGCACTAGGGACCTCCAGTAAGAGCCAAGCTTTGCTGTTCTCACAAGGAAAATGGCACTCTGATTCAGCAGAGATGACATCCCATTCTCTCTATAGCTGCCTCCCAAGATTTGCCTTCCTGAAATATCAAGGTTGAGCATATTTTTCAACAAACTGGGCAATTACACCAACTACAGAAATGCAGATGCTGCCAGGCAGCTCAAACATTTTGTAAAGAGTGAAGCTTCCCAGTGCATCATTTATAACCAGCAGGCTGTAATGAGAGGCTACTCCATCTGGGGAGTGAAATACATGGAGAAATCCAGTAAGAGACCTGGACAGATGACTTCAGGTGGAGGTTCACGAGGCAGCAAGGAAGTAGAAAAGAGAAGGAATGGTGGTTAAGGAAGCTTTAGTGCTGCAGGTTTAGTTGTATGATGGCCGAGAGGGGAAAGCAAGTGCTTTAGCAAGTTCTCAGTACTATCCCAACAAAGGTTTTACTTCTTCCCCTCAAATTATTTGTACTGAAATCAACTTTCTATTAGCTACAGTATGCCTTGCTCCTTCCACTTTTACATCCCTGACAGTCATTAACAGCCACTACTTCTACCCTTACACCTCCCCTCCTGAGCAATGCCTGGCCTTCAGTATGTATATTCTAGTGACTTTAGCTGCTCCACCACATCTCTGCCCTCCCTGTAGTAGCTGGTTTCACATCCTGCACAAGCAGGTCAGGTTCTTCTATTTTGTTGCCTAGGTGCCTGGTGTTTATGTGTGCAAACATTTCCATTGTTTCTTTGCCATCACAGCTAAGCTTGGGCAACAAAAACTCAGTTGACATGTAAAACTGTTAATTTAGTTTGCAAGTATGAGATGTGATTCATGAGGGTAGATAATCCTGCTAGGAAAAAAAAAAAAAGGTGTCAGTTTGCTTTGTTACCATCTTAGGGATAAGTACTTTCCTACACTTACAGCCAACGACAGGCAGTCTTGTTTCTGGAATTCACAAATGTAGAGAAATCCAATGTATTTACTGACAAGGCTCAGCTGGGGGAGGCTGGGCTGACAAGCACATAACCTTATATCCCCTCACTTCAATTTCAGGCTTCAGGGCCATGAATGGAGTAGCTCAGGGAGTTATATTTAAAGCACACAATATGGGGAACGGATCTGCAAGTGTGTTTGTGTGTTTAGTGCTGTATCACTGCTCCATTAAAACCACTTAAAAATCCTGCACAGGTTGAAGTCTGCCAATTTACAGTCAGCTCAACAGAAACTGAAGCCTCAGCAGGTCCACCCTGGTCTGATGAAGCTGTTCTCTCTTTTGTATCCTATCACTAGTAAAAATCTACTGTAATCTGGCTATTTTTTCTATTTGTGCTAATTTTACAGCTGCATGATGTTTGTGAGAGAAGCCTTGGGGACACCTTGAGGACACCCAGACCTTGATACAGGGCTGGGAAATCATGGCATCAAGCAGTGCACGTTTTCCTTCCTATGCATGCTAACAGGCTTCATTTCACCATGGAAAACCCAGCTGTGGAGACCAGGAAGCAACACCCAACTTGCTCAGACTTTCACCTTTGGGCTGCAGCCCTTACTGTAAGATATGAATTACTGAGCTGTGGCAGGTCCCTTTTCCCCACACCCGTAGCTCTATCAGCTCAGAGCCTGCCCGGGGATTAAGCCAATCACAGCAGCTGACTGGACAAGGCAGCTTTCCCACTAGAGTGATTCTGTAATGCTATTTTGGGGCAAAAAGCAGCAAATCAGATCTTGCCTCTCTCACAGAATTTGAGGTAGAGTGTCTACAAATGGACCCTGCTTTTTATATGCTATCTGTTTTTTGCTATGAGAACTCATTTTGTGTTCTTGTATTCACAGGGAATACAAGTAGCAGCTGTATGTATGGTTGATATGATGCGCTGTTATTTGTATAAGGAGCTGGAGCTCAGGTAACTATACTTACTGCTCGTTTTCAGATAGGAAAGATTATTTAAAATTGCTCCCCTATTGGAATCAGGTCAATCACCTTTAACATCAAAAATGACAACAGGAACTTGCTGCAAAGGTTTGGATTTGCATACAGACCTGACTTACATCTAATTGCAGTGAAAAGCTATCATCTTGCTGCCTTACACGTGAACTTAAAGCCATAACAAGCTTACCCCAGCCCCATAAGCAAACAATGCCTCCCTCTCAGCAGGCTTAATGTGTTCTTTATAACCAAGACATCAAAGGACAATCCTCCAGCAGAACTCAAGGCTGTCTGGTAAGCCTACCCAGGATGGCCTTGACATGGGAGCAGGGATGCTGTTCCCAGCTGAGACGCTGGGCAGAGCCTGAGCCCTTGGCAGTCTGGCATTGGGAGCTGCTCAAATGTCTCTCCACTTTAATCTGAGAAACAAAGTGCTGCTCCTCAAAGCCAATATCCAACACATGCAAAGCCTCATGCAAACAGCACTTGAAGGGAGTGACACACATGACTAAGGACTCTGAGAGAGGCGAGGACAAGCTGGCCAGGCCTCAGTAGACACCTGGGGCTGTAAACGAGGGTGGCTCTGCTCCCTCTTGGTCACAGGCAAATGCCTTGGGAAGCCAGCACACTGCTCCAGTTGGGGCTACTGGAAAAGCAAGGAAAACACTGTCTTTGGGAGAGCTGGGAAAACCTGAAAATGTGCATGCCAGGGTGCACCCCTGCCAGACATCAACCATGCTTTTAAAAAGAGAACCTCTTATCATCCATAGAATATTGCTGCATTGCATCAGTAATAGTGCAACAGAGAGAAAAAAAGAGCTTGAACAGTCAGGAAGGACCTTCCCAACAAAGAAACTCACAAGGGCAAATGTTTGTTTCTTACTTGTGGCAAACTTTTTGGTGTTAAATCTAATTTTGACTTTTTTTTTTTTAAACCTCATTCAAAAATAGACCTTTCCATGGCGGTTGACAAAACAAAACAAAACAGAACAAAACAAAAAACCACCACCCACCCACCTTTTGCTTATGCTTAGAGACTTATATGACTTTCATGCCCATCACAACTAGCTTTTGCTTCAGAAGAAGAGTAAAAAAAACAAGGGATATTTGTTAGGGTGATCTCAAAATTGACTTCAATAAAAGTGACGTTGAGATAAACTTAAGGCATTGGTATAAGTACCAATGATGCAATCAAATGGAAAGTAAAGAATTATGGGATTTTTGCTTGTTTTATTATTCTCCCTGAAGAGAAGTGGTATGAATATAGAGCTCTTCTATGCCAAGTACAGATATGACATTTATCAGATGTAATAATCATTTCCTCTTACCACGTGCAAAAATCTCAACACAACTGAGGCTCTAAGGACCAGAACACTATTTTTAATCTGTGTTCCAATATATGAATCACTGTAACTGCATAGCAGCAAAGGTAAATTATTACTTTAACCAGAAGTTTCAGCTTTATTTGGTTCAGTTTTAAAAATACATTCTCATGTGGTTTTCACAGTGTGGCAAAAAACTATCAAAATTGTTTTCCACAGAGTATGCAAGCTGTCCGTTTCACACAAAGAATGGGCAAAATGAACTTAAATTGGCACTATATCTACTAGCTACAAGAACAAAAAAAATTGAGTAAATGGTTGAAGATTGGCTCAGGAAGTGACAGGCAGATTAGAAAAACCATATTGTAGACAAGGAGGAATTTTCCAGATTGCAGCAGGATAAAACTTAAATTAAAAACTAGCTAAGCATAAGCCTGAGTTAAGGATCAAATGGGAGCAGGAAAAGGAGAGTTTTGGTCTAGTAGGTTCATGATATATTTCAGTCAGGCCAAGATGCTCCGAAGATGAAAATGCAATGATTGGTTGAGGAGATGGATAACTGTGAATATGAGATCAGTACAGAACAGATATAGACAATTTCCCGAGTAGCATTTCAGGTGCTGGTAAATGTTGCTGAGGCTCTGGTAAAGTAAGCACATAAACACTATGCTTTGAAAACACTGCTTCTTTGTTTGCATTATCTATGTAATTCAGTGCTGTTTTGGACCAGTCCTTAAGTTCTTGGAATCCTGGTTTCCCTGAAACAATGCAACTTCCTTTCCTCTCCCCTTTTGCAGGGTTGTCATTGCAATGAAGAGTATTGAGGGCACAAGATTTCAGGTACAGCAACATGTAGTGAAGACACACACACACACAAGCCTACACACCCCTTTCAGCACTTAAATCACATTTGGATTTTGTTCCGATAGTAACAGCCCAGAAAAAAATAACCCTTTGTTTGGTAAAGTAGCAAAAAGTCACACAAGGGTAGAAAGCTCTAGGGGAAAAAAAGTACTGTTTTTAATTTTGCGATAGGACAATGTGAACTCCCAGCAACTTTCAAGTGGGATTTTTCTCTTTGTGTGAATGAACTCTAACATGTAGAGTCTTGTGCAGAGAGTCCTTGAAATTTTTTGGCTCTCTGGATACTTTTGCATTAGGGTAAAGGGAAGACCTTGAGAAAAAGCTTCTGAACACCTGCAGAAAGCTTAAGGACACTCGGAGACAGGTTCCTCCTACCTGACTGTCTCTGTGCACCAGGCACTGCCAGCAAAGCCAGCCTATTTTACCTGTATGGTGGTATATGGCAATTAAAATGAGCTCTTCCTTTGCATGGGCTGGAAACCTGGTTGCTTTGCAGCGTGCTCATGCCCGCGGCAATCGCTTCCCAGTGCCTCCCCACAACCCCCTGCCACACAGGGGCAGCAAAATTGGGTGCAGAGAGGGAGGCCCACAAACCCAGGAGGCCGCGGTGAGCCTGTGCCACAAATCCTGGGGCACTCACATCGCCCAGGGCTTTCTTTCTCCTCCCATTACATTTCCTTTTTTTAATCTCAAGGGAAAACTAGCGACTCCTGTCCCTGACTAATAGATACATTGTACTGGAATACAACATTTTGTTTTCTTGTTTCTTCACATGGTGCTGCCGCTCCCTGGGTGGGAACACAAAAAGTGGTCCTCTTTGCCACGAACAAAGCAGCTTTTAAAATGATTTAAAAAGAGGTCACAATTAAAAAATAATTAAGAAAGAACTCATCTGTTTTTCTTTAAAGCCTGGGCTAATGCCACCGAAATGAGATCTGGACACAGCTCTGGGAATCTTTTTAGTGGAAATACTTTCTAGGATGTAAAAAAAATCAAGTGTTTATTGGGTTTTGTTTTCTTTTTAAAGGACTCCACTTATGATGAAAATCCTTTGAAAGAAAATCTGCAATTTCCCCACTCAGCTTTTCAATTCTAGTCAGCTTTGTCCCATACATCACAATTACTTCTTGCTGTTCATATCACAGCAATTTTGGCTAACAGATGTAGGCTCTAAAGTGAAGCCAGCTGAGACAAAGCTACCTGCAGACAGTACAATCACATCTTCAGTAATCTCAAACCTGACACGGATTTGCAGGCTTAAATAGTCACTTTAGAATCAATTCACCTCAGCCTTTAGGCAGGTGCAGTTTTTAGCTGGATGTGGTACTTATATTCCATACCATGCAGTTGTAAATGCCTAAACACAGTTGAGCTGGTAATTTGTGCTCCCTAGAAACTGAACATCTCCCCTTGCGGCAGCACGCATGATGCTTCAGTAGTATTCAAATCATAAAAACAAACAAACAAACAAACAGAACAGAACAGTAGGAAATTCAAGCTTGTATTTCTCTCATCGCCAGACCTCAGCATCCAAACCTGTCCCTGCCCATTTTTGTGCCACGATTTCTATTCTGTTGTGGGCTAGTGTGTTCAAGGTCCACTCATCACACCCCACATCCATCCTTGTTGAGCTGCTGCACATCCCTCTCACAGCTGCTGTCAGATGTTTCCCAGGCCTGCTGGGACAGCCGGTGCTGCCCAAGGCAGAGCTGCCTCTCACAGCAGTGCATGGTGTCCCCAGGGATGGCATTGCCACCGATGGCATCCCTGCTGATGGCATTCCTGCCAATGGCATCCCTGCGGCACTCAGCCAGGGCCAGGCCATCAGGGAGAGGGCGGGATCCTGCATGCTCGGATCAATGAGCAGTTCAAATGCAGCAGTAACAGATGCCCTGCCAAAGTGCTGTAAATACATGGAAAGTACCTCTCCCAGCCAGCAAATTACATTACCTACACACAGCCCTGGCTCCCAGCAGGGCAGAGGCTGGTGCTCGGTGCTTCCACAAGGGATGCCCAAAATATTGAGGCCAAGGTCTCCCCAGATTGGTGCAGGGTGGGTGCTGGCACTGCTCCCTGAGCTGCATTGCTGTGGAAATAATCACCTAGCCGTGTAGCCACACATCAAGCAAACGTGATAGATTGACATTTAAACCCCTTTTCTCTGAAGAGGCTGTTGTAAATATGTAATACATGACAGACTGACAGAAAACAGGGCAGATATATACGGATTGCAGACCAGCTATGTGATCATACCAAAGCATGTCACCTTCTCCCTTATTCACTCCTTCCCCTGTCTCTGCCATGCACTGAGCACCCCAGTGCTCCACACCAGCAATCGCGATGCCCCTTTCAGGGACCAGTTTTCTCCCTCCACTTCGCACTCACTGGTGCCCCTCTGAAGAGTGTTGTACTCCTGACAGGAGGGGGAGATGCCTAGACACAGGATTTTACTGCCCCCACACCCACATACATGGGTGCCACATGCACTTTCTGCCTTCTGCCTTAGGAGAGCTTGATCAAACCAGGAGCACAGGGAAGGAACAGAGACTTCCCTTCTGCAGAGTCTTTCCTCCTGCAACATCACCAAATAGAATGGCAGCAGAAATAGGAATCATGCTCATTTCCTCCTCTCACAGTTTCCTGAGTAGAAAAACCACAAAAGAGCAGAGAAGAAGCCACCAGCACTTCTGTGGATGCACTGCCATAGGCTGGCAGCTGGCTTACAGGCTACACTTACCTGCGCTTCTCTGAATTCATGTGGATTTGCTGATTTATGTTGAAACAAGATGAGCCACCAGTCACCCTTTTAACTACTGACAAATCACACAGTTCCTTTTTTATCCGCTTGCCCCTTAACCCAAGATTAGTAGTAAAATGACATTCAGAAAGTCACTTAATTGTGTGGCTTTATCGTAAAGATCACAGGAGATAGACAAACACTAAATAAAAAGTTTGTGTAACTGTTCAGTCATGGCTTTCAGAAAGCAGGGGAAACCCTCTTGAGGATGACTCTTCCCCACACGGTCTTGCAAGCCTGTGATTAAATGTTGTGAAAGACAGGCAGTGCTAAGCAACAGAGAAGACAACACACAGGGAGCCAGCCCCCAGGTTGGAACAGACTTCGGGCTGTGAACTCAACCTTTCCAGCTTTCGAGGAGTTCTGAATTGCCTCACACAAAGATTAGTAACCAAGCATTCTTCTTAAAATGGCTTAAAGCTAGCAAAGCTCAATCTTGAAGGTCTCTGATGCCAAAACAGGGCTTTCCTTACCATCCACAGCTGTGCATGCAAAACATGATAAATTAAATTAGCTATTGTTTCTCCAACTGTTTGTTGCTACTAAGAGCATGTTTTTGAAAAAAAAAGAATAAAAAAGTGGAATTTAACAATGAAACAAAACCAGCCCCATTTTAGTATTTGTGTACATAAACTGAATGCAAGAATTCACATCCATTTGTGCATTGTTCCCTCCCTACTCTCATACCAATTAATGAATATACATCAACTAGCTGAACGATCTGTTGTCCAAGGCTCTGGATTTTTGGCTTAGTGCTGCTATGCTTGGCACTGATCACACTAATTTAGAAGTTATTTGGATGTTCTAGCTTGCCATTATTTCATTATTTTTTTTTAAAGTGAAATCCAAAAGAATTATTAATGCTCCAAGGAGAGGCTCAATTGCTTTAAAAATCTGACTGAATAATGCAAAAACAGTGAGACTGTTTCACTCCGAAGAGAAGACCTCGCGATGGCCTTGGTTGGGCTTGTTTTCCCAGAAAGAGCGAACAGATTGAAGCTGTTGAAGTGGACAGTTCATTCCTCATTGTCAGGTTCCTGGGCTTTCCACTACCACTGAGGATGTGGAAAGTACAATGAAGGAAACATCAGCTTTGCTATTTCATTTCAAAACTACTACTACAGATGAAGGCTCCTCTGAACTTGTGGGAGGGTAGAGGACAGGCCCTTCTTCAAGGGGCTGGCCATGAAGCCATATTCCCCCATCCCATCTCCAGGAGGATCCCACACCTCACAGGAACCTCAGATATATCTCCCAGTCCAGTTTTCTCTTGCCAGTGTACAAGCAGTCCTTCACTTATATTCTTGGCAGGAAGACTTGCTTCATAAACAAGTGTTTGAAAAGAAGCAGCAGATTCTCTCCTCCTTCAGTGCCTAATGATGGCAAACAGCATAATCAGGGGCTGATTACAAGACTGATTTCCGCTTTGTAATTTAAGACGTGGAGCAGGTAATGGCGTGTACTGCACACCATGTGCCATAGCTTGCGTGTTGATCATTCCATGCCATAACCTCAGCTCCCGCAAGGCAAGGCTTTTTCAAAAGCATTTCTCATTTCTGGGAAAGTTTTCTTAAGGTTGTGAGAGACAGAATAATGTCCTTATTCCAGCTGCAATAAAATGTGTGTTCTGAACACGTAATCCACAAGGCACAGGCTGAGAAGATCAGAAACCCAGGAGGACTAGGCAATTTTGCAGAATCCTTTGTGAAAATGTCAGCAACCACACAGTCTGTTCCAATGGTAATAAGCTCAAACAGGGTGTTTAAACATAGCCATTTAATCACCCAAATGATAACCCTCATTATATTGTGTAAACCTTGTCACAAGTTACACTATGGCAGGAGCAGAAAGGGTATTGAAAAAGGAAGATAACCAAAGCTGTACTATTCAGAGCAAAGAAATACAAAAGACAAGGACCCATTTCAATAAGAAGTATCTAAGCCAGCTGAATAGAAACTAATAATGAAATAATAAACAAAATATAACCTGAGCACAACACAGCCCTGGCACTATAAATCAAGCGGGGGAAAAGAGGCACAACATTTTTGAAGCTTGTCAAGCCACACTAAACAACCAGCTCATCTCTGGACTGTCACCAGCATACCCAGCACAGCCTGGCAGAGTGACCTGCCTGAAATGCACAGGAGCTGCTGTAAGAAGCAGAAATTCATTGCTTGCAACCCAGCAGAGAGGCTGAGGGGTGGTAATCTCACTGTGCAAGCTGAAGTGTACGCAAAGACAAATAACTGCTACTTAGAAAGAAAAACTTTGAGGTTTTGTTACATTATAAATTTTTTTTGTCTTTTTTTTTTTTTTTTTTTTTTTTTGTTACATTATATAGTGTATCGGTAGTTTAGAATGCCTTCCACTGATCACAGGCATCTGGCCTGTGTTCTAGTTTCATCTTCTGCTTGTCTCTTCCACCAAAACCTGATATCCAGGCAGTGTCTTACAGTTACGGCTTCTTTCTGCACAACTCCAAAACCATCTCTCCTCACCCTACCAGGTTTTCACCACTTCCATACTCTTGACTGTTATTGCCTCCTCTCTGGCAGCTGTTCTGGAAACACTGCCGCCCTTTCCTTTGACATCATGACCAGCACAAGCACATAAAATAATAAATATAAGAAATATTGCAGCTAAGACCATTTTTACTATACTTCCTTCTTGACCCCTTCAAGTCACCCCATTGATTTCACCTTTCACCACCATCACCTTTCTGTCCTACCTCTCAAAACATCTCGGGATACAATTGCTGCCACGTCATCTCATTTAGAGAAGGATCGTTACTGTCACTCCATCACCAGGAGCATCCTCAGTCACCTGAAGCTCCATTTCTCCCAGAAGTCAATGTTTGCCTTCTCCCACTTCTCCCTTTACCATCAGCAAAATCTCTTTCAGTATTCACGGAAGCAACTTTCACCCACCCACCTCCAAGCTCACTTTCCCCACAAACTATCCTGAAGGAACAATTCGAGGAAGGATGGTCATGCAGCGAGCTGGAGCTTCCACTCCCCCGAGAGGAAAATAGGGCTCATGCTGCCCGTCTTCCTGCTTCCTTTTGTTTTGCACATCAGATGTACTTGAAGACCAAGACTATGATTTTCTATGCATAACACTCTGCTTGAGACCTCTGCTATGACTGGCTTTCATGTAAGTATGTTTAAGGGAAAATATTACGAGTAGTGCATTTCTAGTAATGAGACTTAAGAAAAAAAATAAAATTCATGTCACCTTTTACATCATCTTGCTATTTTAATCTAATTCATATTAAGAATTTATATTTCTTTTAACTAGTGTTTGTGAAAGACTTCAGAATTTGGAATCGCAACCAGCACTGTCACATGCCAATGGCATATGTGTATATGGTCATGTATACACACATAAAGACCTCTGATGTTTAGTCTTGTAGATTCTCTTATTAAAAAATAAGACCAGGTTTTACTAAAGATTTCTCATCAGAATTCACGAAGATCATGCATCAATTTTAATATTTATTTAAAACCAACTGTGACCTTTTAGAGGGTCACTCAAGGGCTTATTACATTTTTCTATCCAAAATGGAATTGCTTTAATTTTAGGGGCTTAATGTCATTATAAAGATGAGGAATGGCAGAGTACAGTCAATTGTAATATGGCAGAATGTAATAAATATGGTTTAGTGCAGACTGAAGTGACTCACTGATTTACAGCACTGAATGAAAGCAAGCATTTTCAGAGAGAAAAAATAACAACTAGCAAAAGTCTTTGCGTAAGTGAAAGAACCGGAGAAGGTGTACTCTGAGCTTTGAACTTCCCTCTTTATCACCTCCCAGGAAGCTGACAAGGGAGAGGAAGGGCAAAGACTTTCATCTCAGGTTCTGTGGTGGCAGCCGTACAGCAGGATGCACGTGCCCTGAGTTGGAGCAAGCCTGATGGACAGCCTGGCATCAGCACGCCCCAGGTGAGGTTGTATCAGTATTACCCAACTGAGGTACACACTGAGGTGTTTCATTAGATTTACAAAAATGGTTTGTCAATTTTTTATTTTTTTTTTAATTAAATTTGATTTCCTCTTTCTTTCAAAATGCAGGAATCTAGGAGAGCTGAGGCAGCCTGGCAGAAAGGCAGCCAGGTTTCTGTCTGTGTTTTGGCAGAGGTTTGCTGACCCATTTCTGCAAAACCTTTTAGTTTTCCTGCAACATTGCTGGGTGGCTCTAACAAACAGCCAGCTCCTTGCTTTCCTCACTACTGTCTGTGGATACCCAGATCCCTATGGAAATGCAGAGGGAACATATACATATTTGAGAGTAGGGTCTGTGATTCTTTCTGGCTACTGGCAAGGAGGGAAAGGGGAAAAGACACTCATGTCCCCAGTGATGTCTTTGTCATTTCTGGGAGCAGGCTGGCCCTAAGAGATACCTTGACCTCACCTCTGGCTCTTGCCATCAGCTGGAGCCTCCTTCAGCTGGAGGGAACAGTTTCACTGCAGATTTCTAGGGCTGGAGAGCTGCGAGCATATCTGTCTACTGAATACTAATAATCTCCATGTGTTATGCAGCTTGACTAACTAATGTCAGTACTCATTCAGCACAGAAGATAATAATTTGAAGAGAGCCACCCCTGCCAAATGTAACAATCAGAAATTCACCTCCTCTTCCATATAACAAGTACAATCCCATATTTTGAAAATCTCATCTGTCTATCAGGATATTCACCACATTCTGTATTCATCCCAATGGCTGCTGAGCACTCACTTATCAAAGCATTTGTCTGCAAAGTGGTAAAGAAATATCCATTTAATTCTGACCTTTAAAGAAAGGGGGAAAATGCTTAAGTGGCAGACTGGATTGCAAACAGGAGAGAAAGCCTTTGCCCTTTGGACTGCCATCTAAAATGAGTAGCTTGCGGAGGTCTTTGGTGAACTCAATCAAATCTGCAGCAGACAGTTGTCTGGGCTGCATCAGGCACGTTGCAGCGGCTGTGAAAGGGCTTTAATTCATCTCAAACTGGCTCCTTCCTGGGGAGGGACTGGTCCAAGCTGAGCTGAGGCTTTTGGGATGAGCAGGGCTGGACCTCTATTGCAAGGGTCCTGAGGGGGCTTGGTGAGTACCTGGAAGGTATTAGCCCCTGAAAAAATGCAGACTTGGTGCTTTTGCACTTATTTTTCTCAGCCTAGGGTCAAACAACTTCACAAAGAGAACCTAATGTGAAGGGACATAGCAATAAACAAGTTATTACCAGAATTGTTAATGCCTACTTCCATTTCAAAGCATGAAGCCTAATTTCCTCCTTACACCTTTTGCAGTGCTCAGCACTCTGTGGAGACTGTTGGTATATAAATAACTAATTAGATAAGGCTCCATTTATCTGAGAAAGCCACAGTCTTCTGAAGGCAGGCTCACAGCAGAGCAGAGACTGCATGAGTTGTATAATGCGCTCCTGGCTTTTGAAGGAAAGCCAGGCCAAGTCCTGCATTGCTTTGTTGATTGAAGGCATACTTTCCCAAAAAAAAATCAAAGCTTAAGTTGGGTTCCCAAGTCTGTGTTTAAGCTTCAGAAGTGCAGCTGGACTTTCAACCTACCAACACCCTTGAAGTCAGCCTGTGTTCCAGGAATGCTGGAAGTCAGACCAGTTATGTAGAAGCCAAGATCTGGCAGCATGGCCAAGATGCCCAGAATGCTCCTCAGTGTTTCAGAGGCGTGCAGGAGGCCTTAGCTAGAAACCTCAGCCAAGATGTGGGCAACCATCATGTTTTTCTTCCCTTCTGGAATACAAGAAGCATTTCAGTGAAAACAGTGGTGTGATTTTTTTCATGCCCTTGTTGCCCTGAGAACTGTCCACCTCTGCTGATGATTAGCATACAGGGTTTAGTCTCTGTTTTAGACTTGGTTGAGCATCAGACTGGATCCTGGGACATTAAGTACAGACAGTGGGAAAGAGAAGAGACGGAAAGGCATTATCTAAAGTAAAGAACTAGGAGACAATTCTGGCAGCTACCAAGCAATATTAGCCATTATTTACTTGTCATGGAAGTCTTTAAAAAAAATCAAATTTGAGAAAGCTTACATCCAATTACATATTCTCCCTGTTGTCAGAAAACAGAGTAAGGGGAGAAAATTACCCCATCCCTACCCAAAGAACACAGTTTTTACTGAGAAAAAGATTGCTCTGATCATTTTTGTGGATTGAAGGTTGACAAGGCAGCAGCAGAGTCTGTCTCTGGCCTTTACATACAGGTCTATGACAACAGAAATGCCTGAAATCAGGGACAGTTTCTGTCCCAGTCTTCAGCAATGAGCACAAATTAGATGGTATTAGACTCCAAGAGGTTTTTAAAAGGATCCAGAGATGAGAAAGGGTCTCCAGGCAACCTACGAAAAACACTGTTGATGTTGGAATCAGCTGGTTTGGGAAAGATGGGATGGTCTTCCGTGAACCGCAAGCAGTAGAGAGACATCCTGCACCTCCAGTACAAAGCCTGAGCTGTCAGAACATGCCCTAAGCAGTTGTCCAGCATCAGAGCCTTATAGGTGAGAGTTTTACAGAGTAATAGATAGAAATCTCTCTGGTCAGTCTCAATTTATTCTGGATAAGAAGGTTATTTCTGTTGGATTTAATTTTTTTCTATATAGGCACTGAACATTTACTCAGCAATGATGTCCTCGTGCGTCTGGTGTACTGTGGTGGCTGTAGGCACACTAACTTTCCATATCTCTTTAATATTTCCTACAGAGTTTTTTATTTTATAACACTATGCTACCACAATTAAGGTGTCCCATCCCTTGTGTTTCATGGTTTGTATCACTGCAGGATTTCTTGTCGTCATAAAGAACAAGGAAGTTAAAAGCCAAAGAAATTAGACCAAATTCTCTCATGGCAAAATAAAATTTAAAAAAAGAAAAAAAAAAAAAAAAAGAAAGTATTACTTGATTTGAACACAGTTGGGCTGTAGATTAGACACTGACAGCTGCCACAGGAGAGTCTGTAGGCAGCCCGTGCGTCCAGATGGTTAAGGTGAAAATATTGGGATAAATTTGAGGCCAAGAAGGCAGGTCCACTCTACAATAATCTGCAAGGTGAAGCGTGTGCAACAGTTAAAATGGGCCAGAATCCGATGGTGTGTTATTCCTGGCACTACACAGAAGAGCAAACGAGAACACCCATGCTTTGCAGAAGGTGGGCTGGTGGGTAGATGGGTTTCACACCGGGAGAGCAACTGTTCTGTTCCCTTCAATGCACAAAGGTTCTGTGATGGGATGAGGAGCGTCTTGCCAGTATTCTGCTAGCTTAGGGCTAGCGTTGGGCCTGATGAAAGAGGCAGATGGGCTGGGAGAACCGTCCATGTCAGGGAGCACCAGTTTGGCAGCAGTCACTGGAGCTCAGTGAGTGCAGAGCCAGTCTCTGGTGTTCACAGAAGGTGCTGAGATAACTGCACTGGCAAAAGTCACCACTCTCCTTAGCAAGAGATGAAACTCAGGGCAGACACCAGCAAAGCACTGGTGGCTGCTGGCAGGTATCCTTTAAGCCTGTTTGGAAAGATCTCTACTTGGCATGAAGGTGATGGGTTTTTCTGTCCTTTCAGCCTTTATCTCCTTCATTCAGTCCACTAGAAAGGCTGACAAACTGTTCAAATGACCTTGACAGCTCTTTGACACACGTGCCATTACTGAACTGAGATGAATAACTGATTTCAAATAGTCCAAGTAGCCCTATGTTTATAGAACTTCTAATTTCACCAGTACAGACACAGTAAATGGAGCCTGATATCACATTGCATGAAGGTCTTTCATACAGCAAGTTTATCCAGACAGTGGACATAATTTGCAACAAAAGAAATGCCAATTAGACATTAGGAGAAAAAATCACCACTAGGATGAACTGGACCAGGTGCCCAGAGAGGCTGTGGAGTCTCCATTCTTTAAGATATTCAAAAACCAACCGAACACAGCTCTGAGCAATGTGACCTAAGTTAGCTCAGCTCTGAGCAGGGGATTGGCTCAGGTGGTCTCCTGAGGTCCCATCCAATCTAAATTATTCTGTGACTCTGTAATTCTTCTATAATTTTTTAAAGACTTGTGATAAAATTACCCAGGCTTAAAGTAGACAGCTTGGGGATTTGGGGGCTTTCCTGTACTCCTTTTGATAGGCTCAGCATTAGAGAACACTTATCCAGCCAAAAGGCAGTTACGTGAGGATAAGAAAGTCCTAGAAAGCTATTTTCTTCTGAAAGGTTGAACGATGATGGCAGATAGGGTGAATTTTGGAATTTTATATAGACTTTAAACAGACATGGCTGTTGTCAGAATCCAGCCAGGCAGGTCTCCTCCTTGCTTAGCTGTACAGCCCCAGGGTCTTCTGAAGAACCAAAAGGGCAAATCAGAGCCTGGGAGATGCAACACAAATGACACCAAATCAGCACGGTGGTGGACCAGCTCAATCAGCACCCCAGAGAAGATGGGCTGTAGAGCCACTGAGTGTGGGGATCAGGGCAGTGGGTTGCAGGGGGCAGGCAGCAGAATAGTGGTCTCCTACCCTTCTTGCCATCAGAGGCAGATGAAGAAGCACCACTGGACAGGGGAAGGATACTATGCCATGAAAAAATAGATGCAGGACAACATAACGGCACCAGAAATGCGGAGTTCACAACAGCTGTTTTGAAGCTTTTCAAAACAAAAATTATGCCAGGTGGGAGAATAGATAATTACCTTTTTATAAAATAAGCTATTACAGAGTGTGAATGCTGATGGGATTGTGCTTTCAATGTTGTATTAATTGTGTAAGTCACTGCTTCTCATTGAAAAAGGGAATAGGAAAGAGAAGGTACTAACAGGAGGAAATAACTTCTGCTGTCACATTTGGGATGGTGAAATGCGACTCCACATGAGAGGAATACACCAAACCAGGGAGGACACCTCCCACTCCCGCTCTGAGGTGCCTGCTTGTCACAAAATTTGACCAAGCACAAATTCTGGCAAAATGTGGTTGCCCAGCATTTCTGGAAAATCAGCATCTTGATCTGTTTAGTCTGGAGAAGAGCTAAGGGAATACAAAACAGGCACTGATTTTTCCTGTTTTCCACAATAAAGGGATCTGGAGGGTTGGAGGGGTGGGAATGCTCCAAATGAGAGGGAAATATCATAAGATTTTTTAAAACCCCATATACGTTTTGACATGATGACTTGTTTGCAAAGGGCAAGCAGTAAAGACATATCCTGCACCTCAGTACAAAGCCTGTATCGTCTTGTATACAGGGAGGGTTAGGATTTATTTTTAAAGATGCTGTTTTAATTTTATTTTAAAAAGGGATATTTGGCTCAAACCTCTGCACACGAATATGACAACTTACAGTCATGAAGGAACATCCATGCATAAACCACTGCAAAATGCTATGTGGTTTTGACCAAAGGGATTTTTTTTTATGCTCAGTGCCCATTTTTCTTCCCTCCTCACAGCTAATACCTCCTGCCTCTGAAGTTAAGGATCTGCAATGCAAGTGTTATAATAACACACGTGAAATTATATACAGGACTGACAGAGTTACAGTTATTAAATGCCTTGATTACGAAACACAGCACGAACAGGCCCTACACAATGAAATCCTTTCCAGCAGATCTGTGCCAGAAAGCTAACCGGGACCTTGATCTGAGCAATTAAAGCAAACCACAACATTGTTTTACTGCACTCACCACCCTCAAAAGATTCAGCTCACTTGCTTAAATGATCGCAATTCTCGAAGGGTGAGAGAAATGTTTTTCTTCTGCAATTAAAGGCTCTTAAAAACAAAAGTTCTGTGCCACTGTTTCATATACTGCTCCAATCCCACTCTTAATATTCACTATTAAATATTCGTTAAACTATAACAGCCTTAAATTATATCAATCCATGAAGCAGATTTGCAGTTCACTTATTCAAAATTGGCTTGATAAGTGAGAACACTTATAAAATTAACTTCGTTCTGGGCCATTCCTAAAAGCTTGTTTCCATTTGATATCTTCTGAAAGCAAGATATCCTGAGCATAAGTAAAAATTCACAGGAACAAAAGGCTAACAAATTATAGTTTTTTGTAACTGACAATTGGATTCATGTTGTACAGAACAGGGTACCTATGCTAACTAGAAGGTCTGAGCTTGGTGAGAAACAACTTTTCCCAATATATTCTGGCATGAAAAGTCTATAGTTCTGTACATTTCAGTAAATCAGAGAGGGCTATTGTTTTATTGGTGTTGACTGTCAAATATTTTAAAACACTTCTGATGCAAAAATAAAAAGGCAGATTGCAAAAGTGTAGTTACACGAACTGTACAACATTAAATAGAATAATTGTACCACATTTTACGTATGGTAGTAATGAACAGCTAGATATCAGAATGATAAAAAGGTGTCCAGAAAGCCAGTTGTATCTTGGGCTGCATCAGAAGGAGTGGGACTGGCAGGTCAAGGGAGGTGATTCTGCCCCTGTACTCTGCTCCAGTGAAACCCCATCTGGAGTCCCGCATCCAGCTCTGGGGTCCTCAGTACAGGAAAGACATGGACCTGTTGGAGAGGGGGAGAGGAGGCCACAAAGATGATCAGAGGGCTGGAACAGCTCTGCTGTGAGGACACTCTGAGAGAGTTGGGGTTGTTCAGCCTGGAGATGAGAAGGCTC
The DNA here is from genome assembly GCF_036013475.1 of Columba livia. NCBI lineage: Eukaryota > Metazoa > Chordata > Aves > Columbiformes > Columbidae > Columba > Columba livia. The sequence goes on from NC_088602.1 coordinate 174,724,694, forward strand.
CGGAGAGACCTTTAAACAGCCTTTCAGTGCTCAAAAGGGGCCTATGAGAAAGATCGGGACAGATTTTTTAGATGGGTGTGTTATGACAGGACAAAGGGTAATGGTTTTAAACTAAAAGACAAGAGATTCGGGCTAAAAATCAGGAGGAAATTTTTTACAATGAGGGTGGTGAAACACTGGCCCAGGTTGCCCAGAGAGGTGGTAGATGCCCCATCCTTGGAAACACTCAGGGCCAGGCTGGACGGGGCTCTGAGCAACCTGATCTAGTTGAAGATGTCCCTGCTCAGTGCAGGGGGTTGGACTAGATGACCTTTGAAGGTCCCTTCCAACCCAAACTATTCTATGATTCTATGATATTCTAGACGAGGGGTTTTTGTACTAGCCTTATCATCCAAACACCTTTAAAAAGTGGTTAACACCTTTCATGATTTGGCTTTCCCCTTTCCTCTCCTAAAAGATTATATTCACTTTCTGCTGTTATGTCCTAATGATGTTTATTTTTATTACTTCTGCTGTTGTTTTACATCCTGCTCTCTTTTTCACACAGACTGGAATGTACTTAAACACGTCACCCAGTTGGGTTATAGCTGCACATGAAGTACTTTCTTTCCATATTGAAAATCAACACATCATTAGCATGATATCTGTGGAGGACTTTGATTTAACACATAAATACTTACAAATGGTTCAGTATAAGACATGCTTCTATCACTCTGAAACGCAATCCAAATCCTAAATGTTAGGCATTGCCTGCTTTGCAGAATGACTTGCAAAGTTTCTAAAGTACATACCAAACTAGGCCCAGGGGAAAAAAAGTGATGAAATTATGTATTTGACGGGTGCCTGTGTGTGTGTATTCAGGTTATCCAAGTCAGTGCGTGATTGTGTCAGCACTCTGCATAGCACTCCAAGAATCTCACTCAGTTTCACATAAAATGTTGCATCACATTTCAATGTGGATTTTATTATCTCATCTTTCAGAAGAAGCAGGAAGCACTGAGAGAAGCTGCAGTATAGTTAAAAGAACATGATATCTAATAGAGTACTTTATTAGATCCTTCCTTATGGGACACTTCTGCTAAACATAACAGAAATTTAATGTATTGCCTTAGATAAATATATAATAGGAATTGGGAGTTATTAATGCATCATAAAAATTCTATTCCACCAAGAGTGGTTACCTTATTAATTAGGAATAGCAATCCTGAAGATTCAGTTATTTATATGATTTTAATTTAGTTTCAATTCCAAACGAAAGTTTAATTATAATTGCACCTAGTTCACCCAGAGGATGAAAGGGCCCATTTAACAAAGGACATTTTGCCTTCATTAAATGATTACAAAGGGAACTAGGAATTGATGATATTTTACTATATTGTTCCAAATCCCAGGGGATTTGCATCAGATATGCTCCATAACATTTAAGGAAATCAATTCTGGAACCACAGTAAATGAATCCATAAATTACACTTTAATATCTCAAAGTGCTACCTTCCTCAGATGGAATTTGTCACTCCCAGGATCGATATGGGGAGTACAGGGTTAGAGGACCTTTATGGAGAGCAATTCTCACAACTGCATCATTATACTATGTTTCAGCATGTCACGTTGCCAATGCATTTGTATCTAAATGAGCAGGCATCCCTGTCTTAGACTGAAGGCTAGATATAAAAATTTGCTACAGGTTAATCCTCTGTTTCAGAGGAAATAATGGAAATCATGTTAACCAAACTTGACAAATGCATGGGGAAAAGCAACACCCATAAAAATGATTGAAGCAATTAACACTTCATAGAGTTGGTGTTGTGGTCTCAGTGCACAAAAATCAAAATAAATGCTCCTTTTCAGCACGGACTTATTGAACAAATACCTCCAGAGAATTAGACAAGCAAAATTGCCCTCTTGTAATGTCCACATTTCATCAGCAAGTAGAGGGCTTGTTTAAACCCCACACAGGGAAGGGGTCTGTGGCAGCTCTTTGTTTAACTACACCGGCAGCAAGAGCAGAGCACCACGAGGGCTTTATTCAGCGGGAGTGCCAGGTTTTTGATAGGCACTCTCATACTGGGACTCCGGACTGAAGAGCCTCACTACAAAGGCATTTTGCGTGGATAATGCTGTAGTAGCTCTGGTGGAGACAACGGGACCTGCTGCCACCTCTGTGTCGACACCAGAAATCGGGCAGCTGACAGCAAGGGGAGTCCTATATAAAAATGTAAGATTAATCATATGCTGTAGCTGGGGGGGGGCAGTGCATATCCATGTGTCTGGCCCTGAAAAGGAAGAGCAGCACTGTATTTTCCCACTACAAGAGCAGGAAAGGAAAGAGCATGAAGGAGTGGAGAGCCAAAATTAGAAAAATCCTAATTTTCTATCTCTGTTACAATTTTGCAGGTGAAACTGTCCACATTAGCAAGAGCTATGGTCCAGCAGCAACCCATCACTACTGAGAATCCTGCATCTGCCCTATAAGAATTTGTGTTTTTTTACTGCAAACTGGACACAGTCCCTGTCCTCCGGGCCCCCCTGTACATGTGGTATGAGTCTGGTTGGAGGACAGCCGTCCCTGGGGGACCACACCAAGCACAGTGCTGGCCTTCCTTCTTCCTCACATTGACCACTGAAGCATCTCTCCACCTGCCACTTGCTTACTCAAGCCCTCACACAGAGGAAACCCCTTTTCCTCCTCTGACTCCCGCTCCTGGCTTATTTCTGCTTGTTTTGGTTTGGGGCATTTAAAAGTGAAGATGCAGTGCCCGCTAGCCCAAGGGCTCACTGCTGAGGAGCACGAGAGCAGTGTCAGCTGTGCTAAGTCTTATGGCAATAGGAACAGCTGGGGGTAGACGTTGGCCCCTGACCTCTGCCTCATACACTGTGGGGTCCTGCCACTATCCTGTGCCCCATCAGGGCTGCATCATGATTTCTAACCTCATTCCCTTGCTTTTCAAAGGGAGAGCAAATTAATGGGGGCAAACAGCAACAGACTCTGCTGGGCATTGCAGGAGATGGGCAAAAGCTGGCACTGTGCTGCCTCATGGCATAAGAGCTGAAAGCTTCCATTCTTGATCCTTATGTACATCTGCAAAATTGTCAATCAATGCCGGGTTTGTTGCACAAGAAAATGTGAGAAGAGCTCGCTCGTACATTGCCAGCAAACAGCCTTGTGTAAGCACTTTGCTCCTCACTCTCTGCTACTTGCTCAGTCAAGAAAACGCGCTCCTCTCTGGAAAGAGCCAAGATCCCTTGCACAGGGCACAGCCTCCTCCTGCTTTCTGAAAAGTGGTGCAGCAGCTTCTCTTCATTCCTTATTTTCTAGGCTATACCATCCTGAAAGTGGTACCCACTATTACAGCCATGCATTTTACCTAGTGGATTAAAAGGAGTGATTTTGAAGCACCCAGAGTGAAAGGGGTTGCTTGGTTGTTCCTGCTGTAGAAATAGCCTGGACTGACGCCAGCATCCAGCCACAGGTCAGTTCCATCATGTATCACAGGGCATTTATTTATCATGTCATTGCTTCTCATCTGCTCTGGCAATTGCAGTGTAACTGACAGGAGATGCAAGCGTTTTTGTCTTAAAAGAAAAAAAAAGAAACAAAAAGCTAGGGAGTCCCTTGTGGCTTTTCAGCCTTCTTTAATGGTACCTACACCCAGCATGAATTCAGTAGTAAGAAAGAGCATTAATCCTGCGATCAGCAAAATTCACCATGGTACTCTTCTATTTATTTTTGGAAATCAGTACATTACCACATGTGCATCTTTTTTTCCCTAAATCAAAGAAAATCCTCTGCATATAAGAGAGAACATAATGTTTTAACTTGTTATCAGATCAGAAAATGAGAAATGCCTTCATGTGTGAAAAAGTGTAAGCAGGCAAGGGGAAAACAGAACAAGAAAGCAGCCAACCCCCTGTCTTTTACAAGGTTACCACAAAAAACAAACAAATAAACAAGTTTTATTTTCTGATTCCCCTTGCCCTATTATGCTAAAAGGATATTTTCTCTGGGATATGCAGCAAACTGAACTTTATTCAGATGGCATCAGGGACACTGAGGTACCAGCCAGCCTCATGGATTTTTGTAACAAAGGATGATTTTTCTTCCACAACTTTTTGCTTTAAAATAGTTGAGGTATTTAAAGTGTTTCTCCTTTTATTCTCATAGTAGCAGTCTGTAAGTGTCAATACAGGAAAAACAAGTCTTCTGATTTTTTCCTGAGTCTGGGTGGGAAGGAGACCTTTGTATCTAAGGCAATACCGAAGTCCCTGGAAAAGTTTACCAGACTTAGCATGCACAAAACTTACAGCATGGAAAACATTTTATATGTGAGAACCAGCAGTTCTCAGACAATGACAAAATGCAAATCCAGAATAGCACAAAACAAGGGCTGCTGTCTGGAATGAAGCAGAGCGGCCTGGAGAAGCTGTTCTGAGGACGGTAAAGTATACACGCTCAGATTTGGGGGCAGGCAATATCTCTGGAAGTCAGCCTCTGGGAGACTAAATTTGGATACCTAAAATTAGAGGCCATTTTTGAAAATACGATCCTGGGTGGAAAATTTTGCATTGCACATAAGCAACATGCCATTTTCACAGGCTTACAACCACTTATTCCTAAGCCAGCATGTTTTTCAAATACCAGAAAAACACCCCTGTTCAGTCAGGATGAAGTTATTTGACTAGTCAGAGTTCACAAACTAAGGCAAACATTAAACACAAACAGAAACAGTTGCAGAATTATAGCCTGGTATGTGAAAAAGCAGTCAACTTGTGCTAGGTGAGCTCAAAAAGAGCTTCCCCATGAAATGTTTTTAAAACCAGTCACAGATAAACAGATCTTAAATTGGCTCCATTGAAGCATTGCTGTTTTTCCTCAGGGAGCCCAGCTGCATGTGGCATGACAGCTTTCCTCTTCCTCCTGGAAAACCAGCCTCTGAGGGCATTTTTGGAGGTAGAAGCCACACTGTGGGAAATCCAAAGCCTCTCACATTGGGATGCACCCACCAAATGGCACCGGGCGATGTGAGGGGACTCAGCCCATGGAACAGTCAGCAGGGAATGGCTTCAGCTGCTCTGCAGGTCAGCCCCTTGCAGAAGTCACCTGCAGAACCACAATGATGACCCACACCAGCACTTCTGTCCTTCCCATACAGACAGGCAGCATTTACTTACTCAGACAAATTAAATATTTGGGGGAGAATAATCAGCTCATAGCTATGGGGAAGTTACCAAGCTGATTACTGAGAAGCCGCTCTTCTGTGTGACTTCTGTGTGACTATATTATATATATATGTTGTGCAACAACATGGACCTGTGACAACTCACTCTGCTGTTGCCATTACCCAGCACTGTTATCCAGCAGCAGTTTCAGTTACTGACATTTCCTTAATCATCCTTCCTTCTTTTTATTTCTCATGTCTCTCTTACTTTGGTTCCAGGTAATAGGAACAATGTTATATTCTTCATTTACATTTAATTTGCCTGTGTGTGCCCCCCACGTAGTTTGTACAAAAACAGTCTGTCAGTTCCTCCCTCAGAGAGTTAACACTCAGGCTTTCTTCAATTTCTTTTGACCCCTACTACAAAATTTATTTTGATGAATTATTTATGTCTGGAGCTCCCCAAGGAATTATCATTTGTATCTTCTATAGTTTCTGCCTGTCACCAGCTATTACTGAATTACATCAGCCGGACAGCAGCTGCCAGTAATCAAACCAGGTTCCTCCTCGGCCTTGGCTTTTTGCATCACCCAACGGACACAAACCAACCAGCTCCTGGAGCAGGTTATTTTACAAGCTTGCTCCCTTGCCCATTTTGGAGGCTAAAGTTGGGTTGATTTGATTTCCTAATGATCTTTGTATGAAAGGCAGTAATAAAGAAAAATATGCTGTTACTTCCGTGCATTTAGGAGGGCAAAAGATGCCAAACCCAAAATTTATCCTAGCCTTGGACTAGAATATACTTGTATCTGGCTATGCTCATTGTCAAGTAAAAACAACTGTATTTTCCTAAAATTACTTAATTCAAACATCATCACCAGGAAGCAAATATACCTACAAGCTCCCTAAGCCCTTCTTGAAAAATAAAGCAAACCCCTGGGTGTGAATATTTACTTATCCAGCAATGGGCCTTGGTTGTCATCTCCTCAGTCATTCATCCAAAGCCAGAGAGGAACATTGTCGTGTTTTCCAGTCACCACAAGAAGTGGATTCTTCTGGGCTTAAGGTCCTTATTGTTAGATCTTAGAGCAATTAAAAGCTTCACAGAAGCCCTTTGAACATGACTTCTTATTTACCCTGGCAATAATAAATATTTATGTGTATTAAGCTAAACAGGCAATAAAATCTTTATAGGATTGGAGTTTTAGTCAGATAAAACCTCTGTGTACAAAAAATCCAAATGTTGACCTTTTTTCATTTGGTTAACTTTCAGTGAATTTTCTGTGTCTGAAAATGAAAGCTCTATACAAAATTTTTGCAGTGTTTTCAGTTTCACATTGAAACTGACTTCCTCTGGTTTCTTTCATTTTTAATCTGTTTTCTCTCTCTCTCTCTCTCTCTCTCCATGTTCCTGTGGCAAAATAAGCAAATGCCAAAAAGGAAAGAAAGAAAAAATTGTGAAGCGTGGGAAGAAAAACAAAAGCAAAACCTAACACTTGGTGCTTTTGACAGTATTTCAAAATAAATATTCAAAATATGCTTGAAAAATGTTTTTTTCTAGTCTTAAAGCAGCCATCCATAATACTTTCTTGCCCTTCCATTCACTGTATTCTCGTAGCTTGTCCAGGAAACTTTGTAATTAAGAAAAACACAGAAACAGAAATGCCTTCAAACCTTCACTTCAACTCATTAGGGAATCTTACTGAAGCCCACAAGTTGGCACATCCAACCCCTCTCACAAGCTGCAACCCTTTTAGGAGGGATGTAGGAGTGGGAACTGGCAGAGGCAGGGGCCAGCCTCTGTCCCACTTTCTCATGATCCATGATAAGAGCACGGCCTGTGAAGTTCAGCCTTGTTATTAGCTCCTCATATGCATTAAATTCACCCCACTTTCCACAGCTGCACAACGGGATGGCACAACAGTACCACCACATCTGGCTTGACATCTCTTCATAAAGAAACGGCCAATTAAGTGTGTTGAAAACCAGTATTTGCTTAAAATCATGTTATTTCAAATGTTTTTGATACCACTGAGGATTCCAAACACTCAGAAAACCTTAGCAACATTGATACATATCCTGCAAATCTGTTAGTCTAGGATTTAAATCTGCTTTCTTTTTCTAATCTGCTGCTTTCAAATTCACAGGAATTATTTTCTGAGTTTATGTGGGGTTTACAACATACTTCTTTCCAGATATAGCACTGAGATTAGAAACTTTTATTTCAGCAAAAGGTTAGAAAATGTAACTGTATAATAACAATTCTAGGAGTGAGGACTTGAGGAAAAATACCAGTTGAAGTCATGACAGCTGGCAGGATAATAGTCAAAACATCTTTGCTATTTTTTTTTGGTGTAACAGCAACACCTTGATCCGTCAATGTTGATTAGAGCCAACTGCATTACATCCTGAAACATATATCTGAAAACTGAATGCTGAATACGATTATTTTTTTCTTACAAACCCGTAATTTCTAGTGTTTTCTTAAAAGTTCCAACTTCTCAAATTGCATATACTCATGAGAATCACAAGGTTTCATTCCTCACGATAAGGTGATGGAAATCTAATAGAATAAAGTCAAGCAGTTAGATACCAGCCATGAGAAATTTTGCTGTAACTTGCATTCCATCAGCTGTACAGGGCAGAAGGGAGGAGAGGCAGGGGAGCAGCCAAAGGACTGAGGAATAGCGCTGAGCTGCCGGCGTGACACAGAGGATTAAAATCCTGGGATGTGCTGGCTGAAGTAGTGTGGTGGGCAGGGAAAGTATTTTTCTTACTGTACATATCCCTGGCAGTACCACAACCAGAATGCCATCCACAGCTCTTACAAAGATGAACTCGGGCTAGAACAGGTGCAGAAACCTCGTAGGGTGGGAATGTGGAGTCAGTTTTACTGATGAAACAAATATAGCTTAATAGGGTTAGCTGAGCAAAAGAAAGGCTGAAGGGGGTACAATTACACTTTATAAATACATGACCAAATACCAGCAGGGCTGAAGAATCACTCAAGCTATAAGACAATGCCGGCACAAGAACAAATAGCACAAAAAGTCATCTACTATTTTAAGCTAAAAGCATATTTCTAACCATCAGAGAAACAGCAGTTTGTAAGTCTTGCAACAGAAGTAGTAGGTGCTAGTAAGCTAACTACTTTTATAGCAGAAAAATAGTAAATTTGTGTAAGGGATTTTATGACATGGTGTCTGCTGGAATAATGGATGTCCCTTAGGCTCTTTGCTGCTAGAAAGGTTCTGGCTGTCATGGTTGGAAGGCAGAAAAGAAATATGTAAATGTAAACTCTGAAAGCTGAGATCCATGAAGGCAGGTAGTTGTTTACTGATACCTAAGTCCAGCCCAAGAGAGAGCTGGATGAAACCAGAGAGGGAAAAAAAGTGATCCCTTGTTTATTGCCCTTCCTTTGTAACCACCTGTCTCTCTGACCTGCCCATCTACAGAGAGGCCACCCCAGGAGGATTTCCTCAGCTTCAGTCAAAAGGCGAGTTTGTCTGCCCAGCACTGCCAGACCCACCTCAATCAAGGGAAAACCTATAAAGTGTCTCAGCTTGATCCTCTGCTATAGTCAAAGATGGATTATGTGCCCAGCTCCTTCCTTGTCAGAACATCCCAGGTGTCTGTTACGCCATAGCTTCCTCAGACAACAAAAACCCTGTTTGTATCTCCTCAAAGACCCATAGCAGCCAGCTCTCTCCTGTTTCTACTCTTGCCCAAGTGAGCCCACTCCAGAGCTACCTTTCTGGCAAGGGAGCCAAGTGGCTTCTACTAGGTGGGGAGAGATTTCTCCATCACAAACTTCAAAGGCAGAGGCACACTTGCCTTCAGCTTTATTTCACACACATTTCATTCACAGGCTCTGAAAAGCCTGCCAGCGTCACTAGTCCCACACAACACATCATAAATAACTGCTCGGGTAAGTATTTCACTGAAGGCCCTTGGAGTGCAACCCTGTAACTCTTGTAGAGTCATTGGCCATAAAGATAATTTGTCTGAGTCAGTACCAGAGGAAGGAGGAAATTTGGGGTTGAAAGGTATCTGCTGTGAGAAGACATTAACATGCCTTTCTGGCAGCTCTGCCTGCATTGATTTGCTGCAGGCAATTCTCAATCAACATATGAAGTGCACTGGCAGAAGCTACCTCCTAATTATAAATCATTTAGTCAATCAAAATATAGCTCCTCAGCTACGCAAAGATCTCATTTCTTCTCAAGAGCCTTATATGGAAAGAAAAATGGAAATGCTATACCAAGAGGAGGGAAAAAGCTTTATTTAAAAGTGACAAAAAATGAAAGCTTCAGGATCCCATTTGTGGTGTAACTTACAGCAACTTAGGTACTTGTCAAAGCTAATTAAGACAGGCCATCTGCAAATGCTTATGATTGGAAACATTCCATCCCGTGCCAGCAGAACAGTGTGTTACAGCCTCCTCACTTCCCACCCTGACAAGTGCTAAGCTGCTTTTGCCTGATGCTACCAGTCCTGGGGTAGGGAGCACGTTCCTCTTCCTGCAGCATGAGAGCACGTTACCTGAGCATCACCCTTCAGTTCTGCCATTCAGGAGAGGACGGGGAGGTGTCCCTGCTCCACATGCACCGTCAGGGACAGGAGCACCCCATGGGGAGCATGGCCAGTGCCACCCTTGCACCCTTCCACAGCTTCTGAGCACAGCCTGCTCTCAGGTCAGCTCCCACCAGTGAGCTGGGACATCTTGCTGGGTACCCTATGGCAACAACTTCATCTTTGAGGCACCATACTAAGTTCACCACCTTTGGCAAGCAATTTTCAGGCAGAGCCATAGGCAGTGACAGGCTAGGTTGGGGGTAATGAGGCCTGCTGGTCCATCCCAACGTGGCAGACAGATGGGTGCTGGCAGGCCTGGGAGTTGCCCATGGAGGAGAAGGTCCAGCGGGGCAACATGGCCCACAGGCAAACAGCGCATTGTCCTGCTGCTAGCGTGCACTGCCCTTGATATGCACATTTAATATCTCCTCAGCAACACTTCTCTTTTTGTGTGTGCACCCATGCAGTAAGTGTTCTTTACACGCTGAGGAAGGCAGAAGTGCTGGAAGCTCGTGAGGAGCACCAGTCTTGCAGGGCAGCCAGCGGTACTGCCATCAGTGTGCAGGGTAGGCAGGGCCACCAGTCCAGGGCTGTCCTGAGCAAAGCTGTCCCTGCACAGACCTTTGGAAAGGTCTTTCACATCTTAGGAGCCATTTTGGAAGTGTCACAATTGGACATGACAAGTACTGAGGTCTTCAGAAATCTGTTTTTATAATAGTCTAGCTGTGGGCTTTACAAGTTCTGTTTTGGTTTGGGGATTTCTTTCTCTGCTGAAGTTTATCAACCCAGTCTAAATGCATTAACTCAGGCTATAATCCCAAAAGAGAAATGATCCCGTTGGCGAATGTCCACTTTGCAAAAAGAGACAAGGACCACCTGTTCCTGGGGTGACAGCCATCTCCTGTTCACTGAGCACCCTCTGCCTCCAGCAAGAAAGCTGAGATTCATTCTGCACATTCCGCCAGTGAAACTGGGACTCCAGAGGTGAGAGTTTCCTTTGACGTGTGTGTAACACAAAGTTGGGCTGATACTGACCCTTCAAAGAGGCAAAGGGAAAATGAAGCCACATCTCTTTTCTTTGTAAAGCACTACAAAGAATGCCTGCCTACTTTTTGGTATTGTTTTTCAAAGAATCATATATACACATACATACATACATATAGATGTGTTGTGCACACACACATAGACATTCTGTAAGTCCTTCTCCTCTGTCAGGAGATTATATTAGAGCAGATCTCTATACTTAGATTGCTTGAGCAAAGTGTATTTGTAGTGTCGGCAAGCACCCCACACACTTGTGAAAAAAAAATCAGCATGGAATTTTTACTGCCATGCTGAAGCTGAAGTAAAAAATCTCTTTATTCAGATCATGTTTATTAAATTAAAGAAGTCTGATTAAATAAATCCATACTATACCTGGAAACAAAATTTGGCCTAAAGTCTTCATAATGCAATTGTCAATTATATTTTTTTTTTTTTTCTGCTTGGTGGACATGTCTCTCACACATGTTTAATCAAGGTTTAATACTTCACTGCACCTCTATTTTGCAATGCTTTGCATTTAGACAGTCTTACATGGACTCTGTGGACGCTATGCATAGGGCACTGTTGGGTCTGGCAGTCGGTGAATGAAAACTTCACCAAAGTTAGTTATAAAGTAACACTGCAACGTTTGCAGCTACTCCAGACAGCACCTTTAGGTACGTAAGGTATGCATAGTCATGTCCAGCTTACAGACGATCAAATCAATGAAATGAAAACACAGTCTACAAAATAAGGGAAAACAGTTTCCATTGTTAGCAGGAACACCACGTTTGCCACCTCCCAGGGTGTTACGTAGAACTCCCTGACAAAGAACTTCTCAGCATAACCCCTCTCTAATGCCAGCTATGTCCCAAACTTTATCCAAAAAAGACATCATGACATCGCTTTTGTAGTCTCTTTTTCCCCCTCAAAGTGATGGCCACAAGCCATTTTATTCTGCAGCACTTGGCACTTCTGCTGAACTTCATGCAGAAATTAAAGAACGAGGTTAACGACTGGTGTGGAGAGTGGAACCCAGCAGCTGGAGGTGAATGTGCACTCCCTGTCTTTGGAGTCTGGCACCAAGCTAGACTTTCTGTTTATTGTTGGGAAAAAAGCTAAAGAAACATTATTTTTACAGTACTCCCTATCCCAAAGTGCCCGATAGTCGGCAGAGATCCAAGACTCACCACAGCCAAAGGCTGGAAAGCACTTCTCAAAAACAAACAAATGAAGGAGCAAACAAACAACACACAAAACCAAACAGAGAAAATGACACAGAGAAACCCCAGTTCCAACAGACACAGAGGATTTCTGTGAAGGAACAGAAACCAGTTCTATCCAAGCCATTTCTGCTCCACTATGGCATATGGGATGACTGGGAGATGTCTGCTATCACATACTCAAGACAAAGAAAATTAATATTCTTCTTCTCAGAAACATTTAAGATATAAACCACAAGACTGTGTTAGCCATATAATAGCATTATAAATCATATTTTTTAAAGATATGTACAATATTTTTAAAGCTCTATCTACAGAAAAGGCCTTTTAATATTATCCTTTATTAGCACAGAGTTTAAAATTACAGGCTCTCAAAGAAATATATTTTTCCACTGAAATTACAGGTTATCAATGGTTTTCAGACACTGACATGCATTTAAGACAATCTCAACCCAATGCTGACATGATTATTGAACCTTCACCGAACCCAGGAAAGATAATGCATGCATACCTCAAATTTGGCCCTATTTGTCTGATAGGTGTCTTTTTTCCCCCTCTAAATAGAAGCTCCTGACCATACACAGCCCTATACAGATACTTCCCAAAACATTTACCCGCTTTTTAATTTCTCACATTCTGATGAAGTGTAAAATTCATGCTGGATCTTTCAATAACAAGCCCTTAAATAAAAACTGAATGGGATTTTTAAGAAAAGCCACGGCACCTAGAAGTGAAGAACACAGCACCTGATCATAATTACACTGCTCACATTCTTCAGCCGGTTTGCTGGGGAAAAAAAGAAGAGAGAGACAAAACCAAACAACAACAAACCAAACCAAACAAACAAACAAACAAAACAGGAGGTGCACAGCTGACATGCAAAGGAAGCCACAGTTTCATCGCAGAAGGAAGCACCGTAGGGATAACAGCAGCTACAGACCACGATTTGGGGTGGCATTCCAAGGGCCCCATTTTAGACAGGGATCTGAGCTCTCTGTCAGACCCGTGAGGGAGCGGTACCGGCATCACAGTTTTCCCCACCAGCTACTGGGAGTCTCAGCAAATGGCACAGGCCAAAACCCAACTTCTAGACACCAGCAGTCAGGTGAGAAGACCCCTACCCTTCTTCAGATGAAAAAGCAGATGTGACAGAAGTGTACAAGAGCTGGCAAGAGGGACAGATGGCTGGAGAGGGCAAGAGACAGGTCCGAAGGAAAAGAAATCTATGAAGAAAGCTAAAATAACTGGGTGGGGAAAAAAGGCCTTTGTCCTCAGAAGAACACAGCAATTAACAAATAGGTTTTAATCCACAATGATGTAATTTTTAGCTTGTTGCTCTTTGGGGCTGTAAACTGTGTTTATCTATATTTAATCTTGATGGGTTTTGTGCTCTGGAATCTCCCAACCATGCTGAAAAGGAAACACTGAAGTGCAGTTGAAATCCCTTTATTTCACCCTGTGCTTATTGATTTCAGAAAGCTTTTCAGTGAAACTGCTGTGGGTGTAGGTTGACATTACCAAGAAGAGAATGTAGCCAGTTACTCATTATATAGTTCTGCACTAAACAATGAAATTACTTTGGGTGTGTATGTGAACAGAATTTAGCCCACTCTAACCTACCAGCTTTGCGCAGTATGTTCTCATTATCCTGGGGCTTCACAAAGTCTGACAAGTTTTGAAAAGTCAGTCTGACTCAAAAATCAGCGCAGAAATCGGGGCTCTATAAAAGCAGTTTTGAGAAAAAGAATATACAGTGCATTTTTCCCAATCAAATATTTCTTATAAAATCAGATCTATTGTAATTTTTAAAACTTTAAAAAACAGCTGAAAAAAATCACATATGGAGGCAAAATTCCTGCCAAATATGGTTTTCTCTAAAGTATGGAACAAAGAAAAATACAAAATATATTACTTTCTAAGTCTAGAGAATAACTTTAGAAACCTCAGGGCAAAACCAGCCTTAGGGCAATATTCAAGGCTGTCAAGACACACAAAGCAGCAGCAACGTCGTCATCCTCCAGCAATGGGTAATTACTACACGCAGGTACCAGCAATGGGTAATTACTACACGCAGGTACCAGTAAGCATGCTGGGGGACTGAGGCACTGCTGGCATTGACTCCAGCCGGCATGGAGAAGCTGTTCCACATTTAAGTAATGCCAGCACTCCAAGGGCTCTCTTTACGACCAGAAAAAAACCCAAACTACAGTGGAGAGAAGTAAAGTAGGACATAAAATTTTATTCTGAAATGATCTCTGGCCACAACAATAAAATGTAACAAATATTCACTAGAACAGTCTTAACTCCTGTCATCAGCTGTACAATACATACAGTATCATAAAACTGGCCACTAGGATTAAAACCCACTACAACATCTTTAATGTTAAGTGGCAACAGCAGCATCTCACAGAAAATTATACATACATATATACACAGTCCACATTCAATCGTTTTTCACATGTTTTCAGTACACACAGTTGCAGCATATTACAGTCACGTGTCTAAGTCATTGCCCAATAAAAACCCAAGCTACTGCTTAGACGTAATTGTAGCAGTTGAACTGAGTAATTACAATTTGTAGCAGAGATGTACAAGCCCCTAGAAACAATAATTCACAAATGTTATTTTATTTAAATGCTACCGTAGCATTAAACTGGGCAATATTGTAATCTTTACTGACTGGAAAAAGAGTTCTTTTTGTACTTATCACAAATATTATTGATGGAAAAAAAATACTAAAAAATGGAGGGCATTAAATAATGCACACCCTTTCCTAAAGATTCTAATATTGCCCAATGCTACTTATGTCTAAAGTGTTTTCAACATTCCCATGAAGTCATTTATAACTCCAAATCACCCACCAAGTTAAAAGTGGCTTAAGTGCCTTGCACCCAAATTGTAAAAATCCCTGGCCACCTTTATAAGAGCCAGGCACATATAAAAGGAATGCACTTTGGTTCATACCAAATGCCCTGGGATTAAATCACACTATAAAACTAAAGAGTCTGAGGTAAATTTTTACAAATACAGTTGATTTCTGTCTAGTGTCACTATAACAAAAATTTCTTAAAAAAAAAAAAAAATCAATTTGATGTTAAAGTACAACCAATGAGGAAGGGCCATTTTTAACCCCTCAAGAAGACGTACTACAAAAACAGAGTGTCCTCTCTACCCTAGCAGTGTGATTGCCTTATTGTTTCTATTAAGGCCTTGATCATCTACAGGATGTTTTAAGATAGGTATAGCATTTAAAAATAGATTTCATCCCTACTATCCAGTATGCAAAGGGTAAAGAGGCCAAGATGCATGCCCTACAACGTGGTATTTGTAATAAAAGGCACATTGTTAACACCGAGGGCACAATCCATCCTCTATTGTTAATCTACACATCTTGCATCACTCTGTTGTTCCAATACACTTAAGTGGTAATGAACACTCCAGTGGTGCAAGAAACTGAGCCAAGTGAGACTGCAACCAAAGACAACACAACACTGTGCTATTACTAAATCTGAAAATAGCCGAGACATCCCCAGACAATGGTAACATGTGAGACTAAGCACTGTTTCCAAGCCAACTTCTATCAGCCTAATTATCAGAGCCCTTAGAATAAAATCACATCAAAGCAAGAGGCAACGTCCCTTCCACCCCTCCCCTCCCTACTTTTTTACAGGTATAAATAAGCTCCAATAAAAAGCAGCTACATCACCTAAAAACTTTGATGTAGCTGCTCCTTTAGCATAGAGGAAGTTCCACTGTATCTGGGTTAAAAAAATAGCTCTGCACACTATATTTTGGCCTTAAAGTTTCCGGCAGCATTTATGAACAAGGTGGATCACAAATGCATTATTGGCATTAAGAACTGATTACATGAAAAAAGAAAATTTAGTGGTTTTAGCCCATTAATGACCCATGAACATTATGAATGTTTTCACCTTAGATTGCCATGAAAGCAGGAACGTATCAATATTCCCTTTAAAATACAGTAAGGGAGGCAATTTTTCTTCCGCTCTTAACTTAAGCATCCCTATTTCTTAAATTTTACAGGAAGAGTTAAGGTAAAAAGGAGTGGTAAAGCCAAGCAGGTGGTGGAGGAAGTAAAGGTTCCCAGTTACTGTAGAAAAATACACAGTATTGTATTCCCATAGTCACGAGAGTCAGTTAATTTTACATGGAAATTAATATATATCTTTTCCAGAATTAGAATTTACTGACCATAACTTAGTGAATATTCATATTCCAAAAGCCACTTTTCTTGACTGTATTACTATATTTCATTTTAACATGATTTCATACATGTTTACATATTGCACTTACACACATTGTATAAAGACGTGAACATTTAACACTAAATAATTTAATTTGACTAGAGGCAGGAAACAATCTTTTATAAAAAAGGTAACAAAAATGGTTGACTGATGCTCTAATTTTAACAGTTATCAATCAACGAATACCATCCTCACTCAGAAATTATTTTTGGAGCTTCTTTAGGTGTTGACTTTTTGGCAAGACATTAAGCGATATGTTTCCTGAGAATTCTGCAACTTTGTATTTATATCCCTCCCCAGTCTTACATTAAATTAAAAACAAACCAAACAAACAAACAAACAAAATTAAGCTGTAAGTGGTAAATTAATGAATATGAAGGAGAACTTAACCGGAAACTTTCTTGGCCTCTCAGGGGACCATGCTTTAAGTATTTTTCATAATTTGAACAAGTTACTCAGTAAAATCTGTATATATAGATGTTGCTTATAGTAAAATTATTGAGGTTTAATGCAATCCATCTTAGTATGTCTTGTTCTAACATCCATAATCCTTCTACATCATGTTCTACTTTATTTAAAATTCCCTTTCCATATGTTGTATACATCCAGTGTAGACCACAGCCACTGTACATTACGAAATACTGATCTTAGATTTCAAACTGTTCCTGTTGAAAGCATGCTACAACGTGTGAATATTTCTCTCATAGGTCTAGATATTATTCCTCAGTAAAAACGATCTTTGTTCCATGAATGCAGCCCAAAGTAAAAAAGAAAAAACAAACATTAGCACACACACACGTGAACAAATCTACACATATCTCTAACTGTTCCTTCAAAGTAATTTTCAGCTACAAATGCCAAAGATTAAATCAAATTCCAACCATTTAATGTTCCTTTGATAATTCTTCCTTATTACAAAGTATCTAGGATCACGTCTGCCAGCTGACAAGCTTTCCACTGAGGATCTTTCCACTTACAGTTATGCTGTTTAAGGTGAAGTACTTTTCTACTGAAAGCAATGTAGTAACATAGTATTTGCTCCCACATGCAGATTCAAAGTGTAAGTGTACCAGAGAGGTCACAGTTGCTCCAACAAACATTGTCATAAAAAATAAAAGCAATCTGTGAAATCCATGTACCATAATAGTCTGGAAGTTACAGTATAAAACTGACAGAACAAGCACTTCTGCCTATGTGATTTAGGGAGACCAAGCTGCACATTAGGAGAGAAAACAGGAGATGGGGCAGGGGGAGGGAGGGGAAAGAGAGAGAAGCCCAGCGTGAATGCTCAATGTTATATACCTGAAATGAAGTCCAGAACATTTTGCTTTACCAACTCATCAGTCACTTTCAGACTTAAGAGGAAGAAACATACTTCCATTTTCATCCTTTCTGAGACTGCCCACCCATTCCTCTCACTCTACCGTGAGCACGCAAGAGAAGAGAGTAATTTTAGCCCTGGAAGTCCTTCTTTCTTGCATTATATTTAAATGCTCATTTTAATCAAAAGCATTACTTTTGAATACAGAAAGCATTCCAGAGGAGGTGACTGTACCATTACTGACACCACTACTTTCTCTGGGCTACCATATAGAAAATAACAATGTGACATGCTATGGCTCCACTTCACATTATAAGTTCACGCTTAACTGTATTCGAGTATTCGTCCTGGAGTTCAGTCAGGCATAGGTGTGAGTGTTTGCAGAATCAAGACCCATACACATAAAATCCAAAAGGCAGAGACCTACAAATTTACCCCAGGTGAAACCTAATATGAACCATGGAAGAGAAAGGTTAATACCTTTGACACCACGCTGCAATGCATGACAGTCATGTTGTAACCAGTGGCCTGCCACTGATGTTTATTACTGTGTCACACTAGTTACAGTAAGGCTAATTGTACTGTAGAAGACAAATATTTTAAAAAATAAGTATAAAAACTTAAAGCATTGTCCCCGTGTTTTTATAAAAACAAAATCAACGTTTCTTACATTTAAAATGAGTGCTGAAAGATACAAATGAATAAAGTTATTGAGCAAATAAAAATGTATATCTGAGCTACTTTTTCATACAAATAAGGCTCAGCCACATTGTATCTCTCATATTAACAGCATCGGGTTTTTCAAACTCAGCTAACAAGTTTTGGCAATACTGTTCTTTGCTGAATATTCCCATTGGCATCTGTCATCTGTGCCAAATTAGTCCTCAGTTTTGAAGCCGAGCTTGAAGTGGGAGGTAACTTGGAAATCGACGTTATAGCACCAGTGCTCTCTGTAATTCTCTTTGCCGAGGCCTTTTCCCCAGTCGGAGGCTTTGGCAACCGTCTCCTTAGCCAGGGATGCCGCAAAGCTTGGCTTGGTGTCATACGGATAGCAGGATCCCATTCTAAACACTGTTTCAAGAAGTCAAGGAACAGGGGATCATCACATCCCTTTAATGCATTACCCCATTCTCTGCTCTCTGGTGGGCCACGTAGCTTTCCTCTCCGAGAGCGTCCACCATTCAGTATTACAGAGCCGTCGGACAAGGTTGTGATGTTGCAGTAGCGCGGATAACCCTTAGAGCTCACAAAGTTTTTGGCTCGCTTGGATGAATCTAAGAGTTTTGGAGAAGGCATGCCCAATAGCTCAATCATACAAGCCAGCTGGTCTCCTTCATCTTCTCCAGGTAGAAGTGGATAACCGGTGAGAAGCTCTGCTAGAATACAGCCCAAGCTCCACATATCTATGGGCATCCCATAACGAGCACCAAGGATGACTTCAGGTGCACGGTAAAACCGTGACTGAATGTAAGTGTAGACTCGCTGATGCTCGTAGCAACTTGAGCCAAAATCAATCACTTTGATACCACTTCTACCCTGTTGCTTCAACAGAATGTTCTCAGGTTTAAGGTCACAGTGAATGATCCTGTTCTTGTGCAAAGCATCCAAGCACTGTAAAATTGAGTGGGCAAACTTGCGGACCAAAGGCAGGCTAAAGCCCTGAAACTTGTTCTTCTTTATTAACTCATACAGGTTCATGCTCAGCAATTCAAATGTCATGCAGATATGGCTGCGGAATGTGAAGTTTTCCAACATGTGAATAACATTCATGTTATTATCCTTATCTTGTTTCCGGAGATGCTCCAGGATCTTAATTTCTTCCGCAGCTTGGCGGTGGAAACGCTTTTCATTTCTCACC
The DNA here is from genome assembly GCF_036013475.1 of Columba livia. Classification (NCBI taxonomy): domain Eukaryota; kingdom Metazoa; phylum Chordata; class Aves; order Columbiformes; family Columbidae; genus Columba; species Columba livia. Next base: position 174,744,115 of record NC_088602.1, read on the forward strand.
ATTTTTAGTGCTACATGCTGATGCATCTTGTGATCATAGGCCTTCACCACCTGCCCAAAGCTTCCTTTCCCTATAACTTTCAGGACTTCATACCTGTATGCAATATGATCATGGGGTACTTGTATGTAAGACCCTTGGTCATCATCATACCCGCAGTTGTTGGAACCACCAATCACACCTTGCCGCTTCTTTGCATTTGGACCCAAAAAGTATATTTCAGGGTAGCTAAAAATCTCATGATGCTCAAAAGCTGTTAATTTTTGCATGTATTGCTTCATTGCCTGCTCTGGTGTTATAACGGAGGCTTTCATTTTCCCTGTTCCATCTGTAGATTTTAAAGAGCTGGAGCTCCCTTGTCGTCTGTGAGCACTCTCTGGCTGTCTCTCCTGAACCACTGGCAATCCAGATTTGCCTAGCGTTGTAAGTCCATTTGGTTGTGTCGTCAGAACCGTCCTCTTGTTACTGTTATCTTCAAACAGCTGCTGAACCTGGATTTGTCCATGGCTACCAACATGGAGGTGCTCATTCATTGTGTGCTTACTGCCTCCAACCTAAAATCGAAAATAAATATATACCCAGTTAACAAGTAAGGCATGAACTCTGTGCTTCACCATTCATTCTGCAACCTGCCATTCTGCCTAAATCACCTGAAAACTAAGTATTTTTGTAGAAGTCGGCGGTCTACAGATAATCTGAAAAATACAGCACATATTCTGTGATATGGTTAGATGCTGTAAAATTTTCCAGATCCTTATTTCTCAAATGCCACTTTCATGGCTCTCTGAAATGTCTGCAACAAGGCAATCACAGATGTGCTACGATGATAAGCTAACAATCCTCCAAGGAATCTTCAAGGCAACAGTCCTGTAATATCAAGGAGTATGCTTGAGGGACACTAAATTACACTTTACAGAACACAGTAGCAGTTTTATTTATGCTGGAGATCAATATATGATGCCTGCTTGAACTTACATGGCTAAGGCTCTCCTAGTCACCTGTTCTCAGAAATCAAGATTTTAACTTGTTCCCAAATTTCTTGTATATCAAAAGCCCCAGATACAATTTTAAGCAATAAGGAGTGTGCTGTGACATGCACAAAGAGGAAAAGAGCCTGCACTTCTCTGAAGTTCAAGAGATGCCATTCACTGCTTGCAATTGAGACAGCCACTATTCAGCAAGGCATTCAGACCAATGAAGTACAAGCATATCCTCTAGCACTTTCCCAAACCATTCTTATAATAACTTTTAGCCAAGATGAGATTTGGGGCCTGATACAAACTTGAGCTGAAAGAAAATCTTTACCTTGAAGAATATACAACTAACTTTATTTTAAAGGAATGGAAATAAAAGATTAGTTGATTTTAGAATTTACATTTGTTCTGGACAGTTTTCACTTGGACAACAGAATCAAGCATTTTCAAGGAAAAAAAAACACCACTGAAAGTAGTGAGGTGTGAAAACAACTATCGCTCAAAACCTGTTATTTTTAAGGAAAACTATGAAATTTACAAGCATATACTTGCCACTAAAACAGTTGTCCTTAGAATTCCTCATTTGCTCTGAAGCATAGAATAATTAGTTTGTCATCTGCCTGGTCTTATACAAGCGTGGGAAGAATTCCCCTGCTGTCTCTCCAGCTGATTCACTAGTCTTAATATTTATGTCAAATTACTAACCAAAAGTTCACCAATACTGTCAGACAGATGATCAAGACAGGGTTGAGAGCACTTTTAATCTGAGAATTATTTTTTCTAGGTAGCTAAGGAAAACACATTCCCTGTTCACTTAAGGTTGCTGAAATGAAATCAGAAAATGACAGTTGTGTGCTGTGATATGAGGCAACAAAATCTGTGCTGCAACTGCAGAAGTGATTCCTAATGAGAAAACCAAGACATGCAACGCAGACTCTAGCATATTTTGTGCTTCTGTTAAGGTATCGGTCTGCTTCGGCAGAATAGTTTTTTTGTAAATTCAGTAATTTGTTCCCAATGTGTAACCAGCAGGAAACCACCCTCACCTTTGGATAATATTTTGAAATTTGCAGCTCTGAAACTCACACAACATAAGAACAAGAGCTCTCAGGGATTGCTTCTGCTAAGTTGACTGCTCTTCTGATTGCATTTTGACTCACGTTGAATAACTGGTCCATTTTATTTCATCATTGCAGTTTGATTGTGTACATTTATTTGCAGAGCAATTTCAGTTCACACTATCAAATTTGATCAATCTCATACAAAGTGTTACCACACAATTGCAATTCGGAGCAAAACATGCTGGTAACATTTAAGCACAGTGAAGATAAACACGATACTGACATTAATTCCCTTCCTAGCTTGATGTCTCAAAATCCCCAGGAATTAAATCATCAAGGGGACTTAACAAACCTATCATGCCTACAGGAAATTCCTTCAGGTCAAGTTTGAAGTGCACTGCAGTAGCAATTCCCTGAAGGTTGCCCTGATCCTCTATATAAACAGCCGTTACTGAGAAGAAAATTCGGCCCCATCAGCTGCTACATAGTGCATCTCAGAAAAAACGGATCTAGTCAGTAAGATGTGTTGGAGGCTCCATCCAGTATTGCAAAACAGCATAAGAAATGCACAATGAAGCAGCAGAGCAACTGTACAGACTACAAGTACTTAAGCTAAGAAATTCATGGTACATATATTTCTTCAGTGGTATTGGTTGAACAACAAACCAGAACATATCTGGACAAACCAGAAGTAGGCAATTCTAATGTACCGTAAGGAAGAAAAAACGTAGAGGAGAAAATAATCTTTAAGAATTTCTTAACCAAAATACTCATTGCCACAGTTCACATCTTGATTTTTTTTTTTTTTCAGTTGAATCACCTCTTTTCAGATTTAACTATTTTTCCGCCCTTCCTAAGCACTGCTTGTTTCAATAGATGTAGTGGGGAATTCTTCAAATTTCAGTTATTTGCTTTGTATCAGGGCTTGGAAAAAAATCTAAACATTTACCTACTCTCAACAGGGACTGAAGAGTTATTTTTCCTAAAAGCATGTTTGCAAACACATTCTAAAGTGTAAACCGTGTAGCTCTGCTTCCTGCACCTTCAGGGAACCTCATGATTTCTCTTGCTGCTCACAGTTTGCCTTTTTCTGCCAAGCAGCACAATGAAATCACCAGCATTATCCCAGCTTCACCCCAAATCCAAAATGACTGGTTTTGCCAGTTTCAGTCAGCTGCTGCTGGGGAATGCAAATGCAGATGCAGACAGTAGCACTGGTTTTCTTTGTGGAAGAAAAGACACCAAATTAGCACAGGCTCTATTCCAAAAGCTGTGGGGGAGAAGAGAGCTCGCTCTTCTTTCAAAAACTGAAACAGGAGCTTCAGAGCTGATATGAATTGATGGCATATCACAACCACAAAGTCAATATCAAAAATGGACTTTACCCATCTCACGGTACTGCCTGCACAAGAATTACCATCACTTCTTCTATTTCCAACCCGGATAAGAGTTAGATTCTCACCAGCCTTTTGCTCTGCCCATCTACTTCTGGCTACCGGGTGTTTGAGACTGCTGTCAAGTTCAGACTTGCACTGCTTACAAGCTCCACAGGCTTCACCACTGACGCTGTTAAGTTCCCTGAACCACTATTAATGGGCCTGCAAAGCTACAGAGGACTACAGCCTTCTTAGCCCAGTTACAATCTGTTCATGGTACACAGAAGCTCCATCTTTTCATCCAAAACCATAATCCTGAGATGTTCATAACGTGTCTCCCTTTTGCTTCTGCAGATGGGCCTCTAAATTCCAGATCCAACAACCTACACAGCTGACAACCTGCGTGCACTTATACAGCATACTTAACCTTCAAAGACTTACAACTTTTTATAGCGCATATCTTCAAAAACTGACGTACACAATTCTCCATAAAACATATTGAAACAACAGGTAAGCTTGAACGGAAAGAACTCATCTTCCTGAGTCTTCTGGGAACATCAATTACAAAATGGCAAATGTAACAATGTGATTTTTTTCCCTCTCTCAGTAATTTTTCATCACTTCAAAATTGCTGCTATGGTTTGCTCATTTTCTGGAAGTTGATGGCTATGCCGAAAACCTAACCTTTGAAGTACAGACACCATGTAAAACAAAACAAACACACCCCTTTTTTGGGGGTGGGAGTGTTTGAGGTTTGGGTTTTTGTTTGTTTGTTTGCACAAAGGGGTTTAGGGACAGAAGTAGAACAGTAACGTAGTATCCTTAGACTACAGACCTGTAACAACATAAAAGTAGCACAAACTTGAGTCCAACCTGCTAACAAAAAAAAACCTGACAATTCCTTTGGAGTAACACTCAGCCAATGCAATGTTCTGTTTCAAGACCTACAAAACTATGACTACAGGACTGAACACCACAGTAGCATATACCTTTTCTCAACTGTATCTTCCAAAAGCACCAAGACATATTCCATCTTTGTAAAAGTCACTTGATGTGATATTAGCAGTCTGTAACACTATCCAAGACAGGCACGTGCTTCAGCTATATACTATCATTTTATTTTGAGCAAAATCACAGATATAGATGTCAATCAAAATCTAAGAAAGTTTATAAAATGAATCCTAGTAATAAAGCAATCACAATGGCCTGCTGAAATACTGCACAGGAAGAAGATGCCTTTATCTGCTATTACTTTTCATAGGTGAGAATAAGGGAGAAACAGTGTTCCAAAGCATATGTTAATTAAAGAAGAAATGTTATGCTATACACCCGTTTCTTTACAGCATTTCTAGGCATTCCAGTTTCAGCCCTACTGTGTCTAACATGCTAGAAGCATACACTTACAGGTTTGGCATGCTTCACTGCCTATTTTGCTGACCACAACCTGAGCAAATATACAAAAGGCCATTTTCCTTTGATAAATGAATTTAACAACATTCCTCTATTCAGAACTAAAAATAGCTGCTAATTAGTAAGATAACAACAATGCACGATTATCATAATGGTTTTATTACGAGTATGGGTTTTATACACCAAAAAAGACTAAGCCATTCTCCTAAAGAGCTTGTGGCTCAACAAGAGCTGTAGAAAAAACACACCATTTTGATTTTTTGCTGCTGTCATATCTGGTCCATATAGGCTTATTTTTTGAAAAGCTAACTTTGACTTTATATAGCAAATATTTTCACAGACAGAACTATGCCTCAAAAGTGATAACAATTCCTAACATTTTTTTTCCTCCTGTCTGGACTATGCAGGTACAGAGCATCTCCATACTGCTGGGGCACCCTGCATGTATTATGCATGTTGAAACGAAAAAACACAGTCAATGGACAGTAAATTAAACCCTTCAGGTAAGCTGAAGCGTATACATATGAGACGTGTCCAGATCTACAGCAGTCCACAAGCTCAGTCACCAACTGCTGAAGCTTAAATACCAGACCACCCCATTAAGTCAAGATAGCTTCATATCCCACCTAGACAAAAGTTTTACGTAGAAGAAGCAGAAACATGAAAAAAAATCTAGATATAGCAAAGTTCAGGTCACAACTGTACAGTTATTTCCTCTGAAACACGGCAGCATTTCTGTGGCAATTTATTACATCAAAACACCGCAATACGAAGGTATTTTCTTTGGCTTCACCTCTTTTAAAGCAGCTGCCCTTAATAAAAATTTGCAGCATATGACCCACCAGATCCTCACGTTAACAGAGTCCAGGAATCTCTGTTCAATTATAATGTATATTATTAAAAAAAATTTAAGACTAACCAACTGATGCAAAAGCGTATGGATGGACATTCATCCCTTGTGGCAAAAGAAGACAGGTTTGCTGTGGGGAAGTCTTAGAAAGGGGTTGAAGAGGGAAGGTACTGAATCATGCACTGTAAATGGGTTGTTGTTACAGTACTAGACAGGAGGAGAAAAAGATCAAGACTGCTTTACTGCAAGAGCAACAGCAGGAGTCCAGAATGCAGCGATATGTGCCAAATAAGACAGAAAAGAGATGAAGGTAGGCAGAAGACAGAGACGAGTCTGGGAGAGAGACTCACAGACGGGTGGGGATTTACACAAGCAGAGCAGCAGGCAAGTAAGTTAATCTCTACTGCAGCATGCCAAGTGGATGCAAGAACACCGTAACAAAAAGAGTGAATAGAAAAAGGTTCCAATCATCAAGGCAAGAACTTAAGCCTTCAAAAAGAAAGCAATGACTTTGAAGAGGAAAATGAAGAGGACAACGGACTGGAAATGAGTTTCCATTTTCCACCATGACCCAAAAGGATAGTCAGGGAAGGAAGCACGGACGAATAAGCCTACAATGAAGCCACAAATTTTTTAAAAAATAAACAAAACCTTTCCCTGGTACAATACACAACAGCCTGCTTAGCAAAAAAGGTTGCTGTGATTGCAGGGGCTGCAGCCCAAATCTCTGCCCTGTGGTAAGAAACCTGTGTAAACAGCATCTTCCCTCCTGCTACCCCTGGTCTTCCATGCTATTGAATTCTACCAACCAATGAAACTTCAATTGAAAGTAGGAGACAACAGTTTCACTAGAGTCTAGATGACACAACTCACTGCTGCAAGAAATATGACAGTGGATTTCTTCTCTCTGTATTAAAAGAAAACTTTTTAGCTTAAACTCAAAAATACCTTAAATCTCAGCCTCTCTTCACAACTAGTGTATATACAATATACAGGCTTACATCCAGCCACCGGCAAGTTCAACCACTTAAGTAAACTATACCTTCTGAAAATCTGAAAAACAAAGAGAAATGCTCTCAATTTCTAGCTATTACAGAAGTCACATAACTACAACAGGGATGAAAACAGAATAAGTAAATGAACACAAAAAAAATGGCTTAAGAAAACTGAAATGTTCCATTTTATAATAGATAGGTCTGACTAGAGGAAGTAGTGGGATGCAAAACCAATGGTTTTCAATCAGTCAGTGTCAGCTGAGGTTACTAGGCCCCAAGTTTATAGAAAGATCACATAACAGATATAGCCCTTATTTTTTAAGGTTAAAATCCAGCATTCTGATGTCACATCTGATCCTTACCACAAAAAGTTATATTAGCCAACCACAAAATAACCACCTACAAAATTCATAAAGGCAGTCTGAGGTATTTCCACAATAGTACCCAAGGCTAAATAAATACTGTAAAGCAGGCTCTATAGCACAAAGGAAAGGCAGAGTGTGCACCAGTCAGAATCTAGAGGGACATGAAACACAGCAATATAATGCTTGAACACCCCTGTGTGCTTCCATAAGAATTTCATCTCTTTGTATCTATATACACACATGTATACAGCATACATGGCTATATAGAAACATATGCATACATACACAATGATATGTGTATAAAAATACTTGAAACACAGAAATATAATGCCTGAACACCCCTTGCATGACTACATAAAGATTTTGTTTTCATACAAATATTTATATATGCAAAGACACTATAAATAATACACACAGACATAAAACTATGTCTAAAAGTGCCAAAGTTCTGTACTTCCAAAATTAGTAAGTAGTCCTAGGTATACAGCTGGACCAGCACACTTTCACAAATCCTAAATTATGTCTGGGCTTTGTTACATATGTACAGTTTCATCACCAGTGTCCAGGCTGTTTGTACCACATTCTTTTCTGTTTTTATAAAACAGTTAAGCTGTTGCCCCAACTCTAAAAATCGACCAGCACTTAACTGATACATGAATGTGAAAAAAATGCCCCTTGATACGAATGAACAATTCATAACATAGCTACATAAATAGACAGTGATGTTGATCTCAAGTATGCAGCTCCACCTTGAATTTGCAAAACACCATTTCTTCTGAGAATATCCTATAGATAGTGTAGGTTTTTTTAATTTAAGCCAATTCTTTCTATAAATGGATTTGAATAAGACACTTTTACCCCTGAAGCTATATAGAAAGTCACTGAAACACTAATATCTAAATGCACAGTTTCACCTTCCACTAGCCCATAATCACATTACCATTTAAAGCTCTACCATATGTTTACGAAGATAGTATGTGAGCATCCATGAAGAACTCATTAATTCTAAGAAAAGTATGCCATCAATGCCTTTCAGGGTCAGAATGAAATCTTTCATAATTCAGAAGGAAATGTATGCAATAAAAATTCCAGATATTTAGTGTTAACATGACAACATACAGACCCCTCTCTACCCCCCTCATGCCTTCAGGACAGAGATACCCTCCCTCATCCATATATAGTGGCATACTTGTAAAGTTTCATTCCTGTTAGATTAACTAGGGGTGGGAGATAACGTGAGATATCACAGAATCGGAAAATAACATCTTTTTCATGTCATCAGTGCTTATTTCTTTAGGTAAACTACTGCAACAATAAAGTTGAATTAATCCGGTCTTTGTCGCCAAGTACAGTGATAGCTATTTCTAGAGAAGGCAGCTATCGGCCTGAGCTAATAAGGGGAGAGCAGCCTTCATTTTTCACTACAGTTCATGCGACCCTTTAATCACAGTGACTAAACTCATTGACAAAATAATGTCATCTCAAAAAATGCATTTACCAGAACAGCTCCTCTGTGCGAGTGTGGAAGATCGAATTTGTCACTGAAAATGAGACACAAAACCAGACTGAAAGAGGGCTAGGGAGGGGGAGGGAGAAAGCTGCTTCTCAGTGCAGTCACAGAGATCCAGTCTCACAACAAACATGCACATTTGATCCGAGTCTGTAGAAATTATATGCACTTCGCTTAAGCACCAAGCGTCTCATTAGTCTGGACAGGGCGGCGGGACCCTTGCCTTCTCCCGCCCCGCGGTGCCCATGAGGGATCGGTCCTGCCACGGGGGACACCCGGCGAAAGGAGAGGGGCGGCGGCGCGACAAGCCCCCTGGGCAGGACGCCCCTTCCCACCCCCCTGCCCCGACCCCCCGCCCCAAGCCCGGGCTCACCGTGTGGGAGGCGTTGCTGGCCCTGAGCGGCGGCAATGCGAGGGGCGACGGCGGGCCTGTCCCAGCTCCTGCCCGGGAGACCCCGGCTCCGGTGCCCGGGGAAGACTGCAGCGGGCGGCCGCTGTCCCCTGCCCTGCCTGCGGAGAGCAGAGGGGTAAGCGTGGAGAGCAGCGGCGGCGGCAACCCCTCTGGGCAGCGCGACCGTCGGGGCGGCGGCCCCAGCGCTTCGCCGGCACCGCCGCCCGTCTTGCTTCAGGCAGAAGGCACTAAAAGCTAATCACCGCCGCGGCGCACACACGCACCGATCCGGCTAATAGCGCGGGCGGGCCATGCTCGCCCGGCTAAACCCTTCATCCGAGATTAACCCGCCACCGGCAGACGCCTAACCGGGAGAACAAGCCGGCTCTGCCCCGCAGACGCCTCGGGGCTGGACGGCCGCCCAACCCACCCCGAGCCGTCTGGCCCGGCGAAATCCCGGCGCCGCCGGGAACCTGCCAGGAGTTCTCAAGTCTACAGCGGGGAGAGGAGACGAGCACCGCTGCCCCCTGTCAAGCGCGGCCGCTCCGGCAAAAGCAGCAATTCCCAATTTTTTCTGGGTCGTTTCCCTAGGTGATTTCTCTATTTTTTTTTTCCCTTCCCCGAGGCGAACTCGCCACTCCGCACACCAGCATGCCGGAGCCGAACACGCAGCCTCCCGCCGGCCCCTCGGGCTCGGTTGCCGGGGGGAGGGCGGATCATTGTTCCGACACGCACGGCCCCGCTGCGGCGGCAGCTGCGGGGGCAGCCGCGTCGCGGTCGAGCTCCCCCCGCCGCCTTCCCCCGCCCCAGCGCCGCACGGCCCAGCCTGGCGCGGCCCAGCACGGCAGGGGCGGTGCGGGCTCCCGACGCGGCGGCGATCGTGGCTGCACGCTTCTTACCGGCTGGGTAGGCAGCACCAGCGGCGGCGCTAGCTGAGGGTTTTCTGGTTAACATGGCCGCTGGAGAGGAGGGAGAGGAAAAGGCATGTCAGGGTGGCTCTCCTCCGCTGGTTCTCGGCCTCTCCGGTCGGCGACTGCCTCTCTTCTCCGATCAGCTACACCCAGATCCCGACACGTCCTCCGCTGCATCCCCCTGGCCCCGGGCCGGCCGGACAGACCCTCCAACGGCCCGCCGTCGCCTCCCGCCGCAGCAGCAGCAGCAGCCGCGCCGCCGCCGCAGCCCCCGGCCCAAGCTCATCACCTCCCCCGCGCCCGCCCCGGTCGCCCCGGTCCCCTCAGACGGAGGAGGGGGCAGCAGCAGGCGGCCGGACAGGGCCCTCCTCCTCGCGCGGCGGAACAGGGACAAACAGCGCACAGGAGGGGCGGTCCCCGCCCCGCCGGCCACCTCCCCTCCCTCCGTCCCTCCTTGTCGCCCCCTCCCGCTCCGCTCCCCCCGAGTACCCGCACGTTCCCCCGGCGCGGAGTGGGGAAGGGAGGGGAGGGCCCCTCGCCTCCCCCCGCGCCCGCCCAACGGCCGCCTCCTGCGGGCTCAACGGCCGCCTCGCGCCGGGCCCCGGGCGCGGGGAGCTGGGGCGGCGGGTAGGGGCGCGCGTCCCGCCCGGCCGTTGGTCACCCCCGGGTCACAGCCATCTTGGCGGCCGGCGGGGCCAGGGCTGTGTGGGGAGCCGGGTGCGCGGAGCGGGAGAGGAGTCGAGGGATCCACTCAGGCAGCGGGGGTGACTTGTGTCAAACTAGGAGGAGAACGATGGTACTTGTAACACGTAATGGGATGAAAACTTAAAAAATAGCAGCGAGGGAAGAGAGCCTCTGGGATTGCCCTGGAGTCATTTGTGCCTCAAGGTAGAATGAGGGAAATGGGAGTGCAGGGGGCATTATTTGCCTAGTTTTCCAGACCGTACAACGTGCTTTGTGGAGTACAATGCTTTGAATTCCTGATCTGTCAGTTTGAACTTCATTAGAGCCAAAAATAGATATCTGAACATTCGCTCAGCTTGGGACAGCCTTGAAATGAACTCTCCTACCTATGCTCAGTGTTTTTTGAAGTCTGTACAGACCATGCATGTTTTTTTCCTTTTGAAACAGCTGGTGGATATGTAGACAGACCTCACTTGATCTCCTTCCACAGAGAAGACAGAAAAGTTAATGTCTCCTTTTTCTATGCCTAAGAAAAAAAAATCTATCCCGGTTGCCAGATAGAAAGACTTTGCCACTTCCAGTGCCACAGATAAACAAAGACATTTCCTGTACTGGTAGAACAAAATAAACAATTTCCCTAACCGCTCCTGTTATGCAGAGAAAACAATCATACCTTCTCCCGCCCACACCCACCTAAGTTTTTCCTTTCACTGTGGCAGAAAGATTTGTCTTGCCCAGTGTCCTCCCAGATGCACACAGACACTGCACATAGCCCTTCCCCTTGGCTGCCAGGTGTGTGAACGCTGTTTGTCAGTTACTCTCAGTGTTTTCCCATCATTTTCACAAGTAGCATGTGCACATCAAAAGCATCAGAATGACAAACTGTGACAGCATTAGTGTTCTTTGTGAGATACCTTAAACATTTAAGGAACAGCCAAGTAAAAGACCTTTCTCTAGTGAGTCTAAGAACGGGCGGGGGAAGAAAGCTTGTTCACATTCAAGCAAGATAAGAAAAACTGAAGTTGATATCAATTATCTTTTTGTAGGCCTTGCAGGGGTTCTTACTTCGTTCTTAAATCATGTGTCCTCTGACTGTCAAAGTCACAGATGGCTTTATGCATGTTCTGGGATTAGTTACACCTAAACATTGAGATAAGAAAGCCCGTTAAGTGTCCTATTTCAACCCCTTTCCAGTCAGTTATACCATTCACAATATGCTTTCCACAGTTTGGTCAGTCCTGGACCATCGTGAAAAGCTATATGAAAAACTGAGTTACTCTATCACATCATAAACAATCTTTTGAGTCAATGGCAACGCATTACTTTGGAGCTTGTCCAACTATTTGCTTTCTAAAACTCTGTGCATGGTAAACTTTCAGCACTAGTCTTTAAGCCTCAGAATGGGCTTGAGCTTGCCTAGATGCCTCTCCTCTCTCCATCTCTTTGTCCATCTGCAATCCATCCTGGCGTCTGCTGTCAAGGAGTCTGAAGTGGAACTCAAGATGAGGGCAAGCCCATCTTTATTCCTTCTGAATGCAGTACAAGAAACTTCAATTTAAAAGCCTTTTTCATGCAGGCTTTAGGTTGACAAAGAGGAACATGCTAATGTAATTGTAAAATGCTTTAGCTGCAAATAGCAATGCCTTTAACAGCCTTCTTCAAAATCATAGTCTCAGGTCTACAAAGAAAAAAAAAAAAAAAAGCCTAAATACTCAGAGACAAAGTGAAGATTAATTCTCTCGTGCAAAGTGTTACACTCAAGAATCTGAACTATGTTCCATGGAGTGGCCACAAAACTTTATTCTTTCTGATACTGGCCAATGGAACATATCAGCACTTTCCAGACCAGCGCTGCACAAGATGAGATCAACAGACTTCAGTTCCCAGGACAGAAATATGTATTAGACACCTGACAAGAGAAAGTTTGTGGTGCTCAGAAATTAGAGAGGAAACTTAAGTGGGGTTTTCTTGATCTTTTTTTCTCCCTCCTCAGCTTTTATTACCCAAAAGTGTGAACTAACTTGTAACGACAAAGAATTAGTCTTCCCTTTCTTGTAAACAAATTACTGAATGTTCATGAGTATCTGACTATTTAAAAGGGGCTTGACATGCAGTATCATCAAAGCACTTGTTTTTAAGAGAAAAATCTGAAAACTTTCTTTCCAGGTGGGTACCCAAACAGACCTGCACACTGGAAAGTGCTAACTCAGTGGAACACTGGCAGTACCAGTTCTGCACCACAGTGGCCACCTGAGGAAGGGGATGAAGAGGTCAGCAGTTGGAGGTGCAGGTGAGATCAGAAGGCTTCTTGCTAAAGCTGTCTTGAAGAGGCTTAGGTTGGGCTGTTACAGGTATCATCCTCCTGTGATAAACTGCACAAACTTCTAGAACAAAAATCAACAACTCTTTGGTAAGAATAAAGTGGTTAAATCAAAACCATAGAATGGAAATTAAAATTAATTAAAAAAATAGAGCTGAAATAAAACATATAATGTAAAACCTTGTCTGAAAGTATTCTTCTAGAATAAAACATGTTGTCTGTAAAACCTTGTCTAAAATATTCCTGCCCACATAGTACATTAAAATGCATTATAGAAGATAATATGCTAGTACAGTGAGGAGAGGTACAAAGCATGCTGTGTTTCTTGGGCCATTCAGTCAGGGCCCTTGTGACCAAGACAGATACTAATTCCAAGCAAACTGTGAAAGATTGCTGAGGTCTGTTTTGCTAGGCTGCCTTGGGGACCCACTTCATATCTAGTTGCCCTGTTAGAACACTGTACCTCCTTAGCATTGCTTCGAAATCTCCCATGCCAGTCCTCTTAGCTCTCTAAAGCAGATGATAGTTAGGGTTTAATTATATGGGGCTTTGGTATATAGGTGTGGGGTGAGGGAGAGTGGCTGGTCAGACACACAGCATCTCTGCCATCGTGGTATTAGTAAATGCATATGTGGTCAGACACCAGGGAGTTCCTGAGAAGCCATGCATGTTCACAGCTGTGGTGATGACTTTGGGGACTCCCACAGTGACGGGTGCAGTGGGTGCTCAGCACCTTGCTATGCTCTGACTGTTCTCACTGGGCATAGCAAACTGTTTGGGCTGTAGGTAAATGACCACTAGGTAAAGCAAATAGGAGACTCCTCAGACATATGACGGGGATGGAGAACAGCAGCACTTAGGGACATGGTTTAGTGGTGGACTTGATCGTGTTAGGTTAATGGTTGGATTTGATGACTTTAAGGGTCTTTTCCAACCTAAATGATTCTGTGAAAAGGAGAGGTAAGACAGGCCTAGAAGAAAGAAAGTAAAAACGTGGTTTTCTGCTACCTTTTAATCATCCTCTCACTAAGCAGAATTTGCATAAGAAGGAGAATCTATACTCACTCTCAATAAATATTCTAGGACCTAAGGCATTAAAAATATACGATTTTTCCCATTGTTTTTATGAAGCAGGCCTTAGATGCTGAGCTGGAGACATTCAAACACTTAGGATATGTCTTATCATCAATTAAACATAGGTCCAAGCCTGTTGGCTCAGCCAGTAATTCATATTTTAAAAGTAAACCCTTAAGCCCAGTAAATGATTGCCTCAGAAAGGCCTGAACACTACCAGCATCACGTTCTTGTTAATGTGTTGTGGATAATTTAGGCATCAGCAGGACTGTTTATATTACGATGTGGTCTTTTAGCTAATAGTGCCAAGAACAGTGTAGGCACTTCAAAATACAGCAACCTAAAAATGCAAGCATTGCATATGGAAAGCACACAGTTAAGGGCTCAACTAGCTCTCAAGCATGCATTTCACTGTGTGGTACACATGTAAGGTTTGCACTTCCACGCTCTCTCTGCTCTCCCAGAAAAGAAATATTTCCCAGCAGAGCATCACCTGGAGCTTAGGATAAAATTATGTTTCAATACAATTATAAAAGCTAAGGTTATATATTCAGAGCAAGAGTGCAGAGAATCACTGCCACAGATCAGTTTGCTAGTAGATACTCATACTGACATGAGGGTCTATGGAGCTAAACTGGCTTCCTGGGTTTAGATGTTTGTTGGCCTTTATTCCAGTGTTTGTTCTGTTGAGGGCAAACTTTATTTTGTGTCCAAAAGTTTGCTCTTTCTGGTGTTTAATAACACATAAGTCACCACTTCTATTACAGTATTAAGACACAACAAAGGATGTTTTAGTGGTCAGTGAGTACACCCTGAAGATACTCTGACATCCTATGAGTCTGCAAGCATATGAGTAATTTTTTATTCTCATGCTACAAGAGCTATTTTGCGGGAGATTGTCTCACAATATATTTTTATTTTAGTGCCAGCAAAGAGCATATTAAGGAAAATGCTTTCCCTTTTCACCAGTCCATGCCAATGTTTATAAGTTTCTGTATTATATGTTTTTATATCATTCCTGGATTCTTATAGCATTAATATCCATTAGAACATTACATTTATTCCTTTATGTAAACTCCCAGCATGTGTAGTGGAAAGAGAAAGGTTCTTGTTTTCCTGTCTCATACAGCAGAAGCAATCCTGATGGAGTCAGTGGAGTAGCATTAATATAAAAGTAATCTCAGGGAAAAAGCCTAATGGTGGCTGATCCTTTTCAGCTCCTGGCACACCCTTCTTTTATGTACTCAGAAAAAAGTGAGCCTCTGGAACAAGAAAAGAAGGAAATTATGTATGTGTTGTGGTCCCTTCTTCTGTGAACGCTTCCCACCTCATCCGTGAAGCTTCTCCATTCCTCCAGCTACGCAAACAAGGGAAATGTGATAATTGCAATGACTTAATTTAAAACTACTGGCTTGCATGTCACTTGAATGTTAGTCTTTCCTAAAAAAATCCTATAAAATAACTGTTACTGCAAGTTTAGTATGCAAATGATAGTTAGGATTTCTACCAAACTGTTTCAGAGAGAAACTGTAAACTTGTTAAACCTCATGTCATTCTCTGAATTCAATTTCCTTTTCTAAACCACATTGAAAATCAATATAGAAACTCGGTTAATCTTTCTTGCACTCATTGTGTGGGCTACTCAGTTTCAAAACCAGCTGTTCACACAGAGGGTTAGTCCCAGCTGTTGAAACCCTGGTAACCTTTGCTCGTTCAATTCCACATGTAGAAACAAAAGAGACTTAACTTTAAAGGCTTTATGGGACTCAGTTACTCTCCACAGCAGCGTTTCATATCTCACTCACCTGTGACAAAGC
This sequence comes from Columba livia, assembly GCF_036013475.1. Lineage (NCBI taxonomy): Eukaryota > Metazoa > Chordata > Aves > Columbiformes > Columbidae > Columba > Columba livia. The sequence goes on from NC_088602.1 coordinate 174,759,850, forward strand.
TCGTTAAAATAATTAAAATTACTGCTCTACAAAAGTACAAAAGTGAGACACAATAAAAGATAATGGGTCAGAGGAACTCAGAATCCAGAAAGAACTCTGACCAAGTTCTTTTCCTCACCCAGGCTTTCTCTGGGCAGAATTTATTAATAATACAAGGAAAATGAATCATTAAGATGAAGTCCCAGGGCCTGAGTATTATATTATTAACTAGTATAATCTACTGTCAGGATTTACATGGTGACTTTTGAGTTAAACCATGAGCCACCTGCTGAAAATCAAATTTAAGGCTACATGCTGGGCAAGAACTTTCTCATTAAATATAATCAAGGTTTGTTAGGGCAACAAGAAAAGAACCAACCTGACATACTGAATTAAATTGAGCTCTGCTGAAAGTGGCAACTAAAGATGTTGAACAGCTGTGGAGAGTTCTTCAGCTCCCCTTTTCACCGGGTGTAAGACCTACATGGACTTACCTAGGGAAACACAGACTACGTCTGTTGAATGCACGTGGTAAGAGGAGCCCCTGCCTGTGTTTCCTAATGTGCAACAGACACAGCACATTTTCTTTGGTAATGAGCCTCCTTCCTCTTCTCCATTTATCTGAGGAGTGTAAAAAGTAGTTTAAGTGGGTGTGGTCAGATAGATATTTGAGTAACAAGAAGGGATGTGCAGGCATATATTTATATTGGGGAGGGACAGTTAAGACTGATCTCCCTAATGCCAACTTCAGTCCTTTACTACTGGTCCTTTGGTGTAGAAGTGCCCCAAGCTTCCCAGATTCTATTTTAGATTGCTTTGTGAATGCTGGTAGATGTGTGTGTTCAGACATGAAGAGGGGGAGAAGAAAAACAGAAACTACATGATGTGAAAATAGAAGAGGCTTCAGTTCACTATCATAATTTATAATCTCCTTCCAAATGAACAAATGTGCACATTAACATACAAACAGTTCACAATCAATTCAGAAGATTGCAACATGAAATCATTGTATAATTTGGAAAGTTAAGTAAACAAAGAAGAATTCCTGCAAATGTACTACAAATAGAGAAAAAGAAGGCGGCAGCCCCAAGGGAACACTTCAGTAGGTGTGCTACTTTATTAGTAAAATTAATCCCAGTGATTTCAAAAGGACCACTCACACGCAATTCCATCTGTGATTAGGATCTGGGCTTCAAATTGTAGAAAAAAAATATTTGCTTAGCTGCTAACTACAGGTAATTCCCTATAAACAGAATTAGTTGTGTATGAAGTGGGTAAGGTTAAACATTTTGGACTCAGTCTAATAAGTGTCTAGCTCATAAAAAGGAGTCGCATGTGGCAGAAAAATAGGTGCCCATATTCATTCCAGTGCTTGGAAATGTTTGCTGCAAAGTGGTGTGAAAGCAGTCAGACAGAAACCACAGGTGATGGGAATACCCCAGAGATTTCACCTTGCATGAGCTGACCAGCTCAAGAACATCATCTGGAGATGTTGTCTGCATGTTCTTTCAAGAAAAAGAATTACTGTCATCACAGAGTCTCCTTCTGTACAATAAACTAATGGTAAAAGCACTCATTTGGGAAGGTTCAGTAGCTTCGACCTTCAGGCTCTGAAGATGTGTAACGAACTGCAAGCTGGTGAATTTGGAAACAGGAATTCATGATTCACTGGGCCAGAGAGAAAATGAGTTACAGAAGAGAATTTAAAGTAAACAAGAAAAATACTGTTGCTGTGAGGTTAGACTTTAAAAGTGGTTTTTGAATGTTGCATACAGCACAGTCATATTCTGTCTCCCCAGTCATGCAATGTGCAAAGTTTTTGTCACTATTTGGAATCAGAATGAGTATTTTCAAATAGAGTTTAACTTCAGTTTGTAAAAGCTAAAGAGCTATTTCTGTAAACAAAAAATATATTGAAAAAGAGGCAGTAAATACCTAAGAGGCAGGAAGAAAGACAATGTAGGGTAGGAAAGATAATATGAAACAGATGATGAAGCTAAGAAGCAAAACACAGTAATCTTTTATTTTCTGACATTAGCTTCCTGGTAGTGTGACCTTTGTCTTTTTCTGTCTCCATTCAGTGCTGCTTCCACTTGCGCTCTCCTGTTTTGAGTCAACTTTTTGTCTCCTACTTCTTGCCTTTGTGTACTCTCCTAGCATTGTCTTTCATTCCTTGGGGAGGCTGCAGATGGACCACAGCCCTGCACTGCCACACCGTCCATCTACCAACAAATTGTGCCAACACAGGGCTGCTCCCTTCCAGGAATCAGAGTGGGTGAAGACTGGAGTCCTGCCATCTGCACGGCATCAGCTAGGAGAAAGGAGAGCTGGAAGTGTGGGAGGATGACAACTGGGGAGGATCAGTGGGCTTAATAGGGCTGAGCAAAGTTTCAGGGACTTCTCTGAATAGAAATAGGTCAACGGTTCCTCAGTTTCTTTCCTGAGAGCTCTGTGCTACTCCTATCCCTATAGCTGCAGAATTAGTGTCTGGGGTACTTGCCCATGAGAGCAGCTGCAGCACAAGGAAGCACAGCAGAATGGGCACCCAGCTAGTGGCAATATATCGGTGAGGGAATTGGGTCCCTGTAGGTAAATAATAATAATAATAATAATAATAATAATAATAATAATAATAATAATAATAATAATAATAATAATAATAATAATAATAATAATAATAATAATAATAATAATAATAATATTCTAAGGAACTGACTTTTTGAAGGTCATTATTTTCAGATCAGTCAATTTCTGCTAGATCCACATTTTATTTTATCTCATTTTCCATTTATTTCTAGGTCCTCCTTTCTCATTCCCCCACCCCCCAACTTGATAGATATATCCAGTCTGCAATTGCAGGGGCAGGATCTTCCCGTATGCTGAGGTCCTCTTCTTCCACTGCTATTATTGTCATGGAAGACTATAAAATGGATGGTACCCTGGCAGCTAGGTGTTTATGGTTGCAATGCTGTCTTCACAATTAGCTTTCTGGGTAAGATTTTTACCCTGCACTTAAATTGCTCAGTAAGGCACACCAAGCTTCTTGTCACTGTGAGATAACCTGTATAGCATGATGGTGTCCACGTTCCTGAGAAATCCTTAGTCACTGGACACATAAAGATTCATTCAGGCAGCAAAAAGGTGTCATGAAAAGAAATGTGTGTCTTCTCCTTCTGGAAGTTTTAATGGGGTGTCAGACTGTACCTAAACTGCAGTTTCAAGAATATGTACTAAATGGTCTATGTCTGAGAGAAAACACAGTTTGTATGTGATGTGAGGTTACAGCACAAGTCTAAGACATCTTCAGGACCTGGGGAGTGCCACTGAACAGGGAGGTAATATATATATTGCTGAAAAGAAAGTTAAGACATTTTTTCCAAAGCAAATGCTCCTCTCAGGCTTTTTTTATGAAGTAATTCAGTATAAATATGTGCCACTAACTTTTTCTGTCTTTAAAAAAAAAAAACTTAATTGTAGAGATTAAAGTCTCCATTGGCAAAATGCCAGAACCACAGGAAGCAAACCAGGGGACCGGAGGCACAGGAGCTGATAAGAACGGAGCATGCTTCTTCCAAGGATAGCTGATTTCTTTTTTTTTTTTAATAATTGTCCTCTTTTGGCTTTTAGCCAAAGTTGTAGTTGCTGCTTCCAAGACTTAAAGTAGAAATTCCACACTGCTCCACATCTTTTCCTAAGTCCTATAAGAATACAAAATCCTCTGGTCCCTTTCCTAGAGTTTTCCCATGCCATTCAGCCTTTCAGGCCGAAAGTTGGAGTGCAAAGAAGTCACAAAGAAAAATCATTGCTTTGTATATGTATATATTTGTTTTTTTCAGTGAAAAGATAAATGATGAAAATATGTTGATCCCTTGAGAAGATAAGGCTTCTGAGTAAATATTCAACCATCATAGTATTAGGTATGCTGTAACAACTTCAGTTGAATATAGCAGATCCCATGTGCTCACTTCTAGGGAGCTAACAGCAGTGGGGAGGAATTTCTTTGACAAGGCAGCCACTTCTAGTGGCCATAAGCATCAGGCATGACCCCTGACTGCTTCATGCTCCTTACAGAGAAAGCCATAAATGTTTAGAATTTTGCTATGCAGATTAGTGTGGAGAGAAGAAACTTCCTTGACTTATTTTTACCTCTCCTCGTGAAAATTTGAACACTTCCGTTGCCACTGTGGAGCAAAATCCCCCACAATCTACACAAGAGAGTAACTGAGGATCAACAGAATATATCAGCCATGAAACATGACAATCTTTGAACACATCCCTAGTTGAGAAGAAACATTTGCTTGGGAAAAAAACCCCAACAGTTAACCTCAAGCAATTAAATCTCCCACAAGGAGGCCTTTTCATTTTCCATCTTCCCCAAGCACTGTGATATGAAATCTTTAAAATGACAGTAGCCACAAAAGAGAGGGGCTCAGGCAGAGAACATGCCCCAGGGATGTGATGCGTTTCCAGCAGCTGTGAGGAAGGGATTGACTTACAAAACAGCAACCAACACAGCATCTCTGCCAAGAGCATCATGTGGAAGAAGGCTAAAATAATTCCCCAAAATCAAGCCATCTACAATCAATGCACTTGCCAGTGACTTGTGTAAGAATGTCTACCAGTTGCTTAAAAGCTGTTCATACAACTCATTGACTAAAATGAAATTGCTTTGGCCATTCATCTGTAAACATAAAGCATCTTCAAAACAAGTGCCTCACTAAGCTCTGGACATCACATGTTTGTTCTCAAACATTGCCCTTTCTTCTGAGTATTGTATGTTTTAGCCAGAAAATAACACTGAGGTCCAGTTTTCTTTCAGAACAGATTTAGAATATGACAACTTCTACTTTTGAAAGCAGATTGCTTTAGACACCTCTGGGCCTTGTTCTAAATATAGATCACCCATGCAGTATGCTTGTCAGCTTAGGCCAGACATGTCATACAAGGGTTGGTTGGGTTTTGATTTTTTTTTTCACCTAGATATAAGCAAACCTTCATGTAGAAATGTGAAAAACAACCAGGCTACTGTCATTTTCAGTTGAGAGAAGGAAACAGAAGCACTATGCTTAAGCCCTTCTTTCCCATATGGCTCATAAAATGCCAAGACTGCCATTTTCTTCTCCTGAAGTGATTTTGAGTGTAATTTCCATTTTGATACAGATCCCAGGGAAGTAGATAGAATATCCTGATGTTGCTTTTTTTCATAGCAGAAGAAGGACCTGCTATGAGACTGACTCACAAGTACCAGACATTAAGGCAAACATGTAATTTTCTGTGCCCCCAATGGGAATGATCAGTTTCAGCACAGTCCTGGTAGATCTTTAAACAAGTGTTCTCTTCATCCAGCTCTAATTAGGAAACACAACTTTGCTGTGCTGTTCTCAGTAATATTGCACAAGATCAAAAAACTACCTTTCTAAAATCTGCATCTTTAAAATCGGTTTCAAATCAGTTATTTTATATCCACTTCTTAATCATTGGCTGATAGTGCAGGTAGTCTGTGCTTGCAAAAAATTTAGCTTTGTGTCCTTAAGGGTTGCATGTTTCCTTTGAGACTGACACTAATTTCAGCAGGGCCCTGGGCAAGAATAATGTGAGTGCTGCAAGCCCCCATGGGGCTCCCTCCTCAGCAGTGCTGTGGAGAGAGCATCTCTGTAGATCCATGACAAGCCGTAACCTTTCCTCCCACCCTCAGCTCCCTGTGACTTTTCCCCCTCAGGCTGTGGTTGCCCCATCTTTTCATTTTTTGAGGCTTTGCAGTCTTTGATGCAGTTACAGACAGCACTGGAAGCCAGGAGCAGAGGAAGGATGTGGTAAGGAGAAGGGTGTGTTGAATTTGAGAAGGAAACTAGGGAATTCAGTATTTGCCATGGCCTACCAGTATCAAGTCAGTGCACAGTGTGGATGGGGAAGGATAGATAGACATGCTTGTGGAACAGAGTCCTGTGAAGATGAGTTTCTGTGGGTAAATAGGCTGTATACTACAGTTAAGGTTTCTTATCAGTTTAGAAATACCAAGAAATCTTTGTCAGTTCCTGTAGACTTTTTCACAACATATGGTGTACCCTTTTCATATGCAACATGAAAGAATCTGACAGGCACAAACAACTTCTTCAAAAAGAAGTTATGACCTTGACTGTAGAAGAATGGACTGATATCTGAACACTGCAAGTTGTGAGAATGGGCTGGTGAGACTCATTCTCACTTTTGTCATGAAGGAAATGAACTATTTGGATCACCAGGAATCTCCAGTCACACATGAGTGACACACAAAGTTGACAGCTCTATTTGTTAATTCAGATTGTCCTGTAGGTTTTGTCTTTCTAGCCCATCTGTCAAAAAGATACAACACCACACATCTAACAAGATGGTGAAGGTGGAGCAGTTATAGCTGTAGACAAGAATTAGTTGAGACTATGCCACCTGGTGACTCTGATCTTTTTGTTACCATTTCTTTCACCTTGCAAGCTTTTCTAATCAATGCTCTTTTATCAGAGTCTTGTCCTTGTTCTGTATTTGAAGATCAGCTGAGATATCCTTAGTGTAACCAATCTATCAGCTGGATCTAGATTAACCATTCTATTTTCAGCCCACAGGCATTTTTCTTGTTAGACAGCTGAAGAGCAGCTTCTGAATCCAGACAGGCTCTTCAAAGTTCACTTTGGACAACAGTATCTCAACTACAAGCAAGAGAAAAGGATATAAGAAAATGCAGCTATTGTCAGAAATTGAGACAACTATGAAAGTGGGTCATGAGAGTATTCTGCAGCAGAAGCTCTAAATGTAGGAAATGGGTCAAAATGTAAATTACCCCAGAACTCTCAGCATCTACTTGGAACAAGCGTCCATCTTCACACTGATTTCAAAGCTGTTTGAACATGCAGATTCCTAGATTTTAAGTTCAGATGGCTCTAGGGTGATTAGCTGGGCTGAAGTCCTGTGTAATACAGGCCTTAGGGCTCATGAAAGAAAAATCCTTCTTTAGACCCCACATCAGTACTTGAAACAGAGCACATAGTTTCAAAAAAAAAACCAATTGTATTTACAGTGGTGGAGAATTCACCATAAGCCCTGTGTGTTGAACTTCTATGACTATCCCCATTGTTAGAGCACTTTGATTTTATTTCTGATCTGAATTTGTCTAAATTCAACTTACAGCAATTAGTTCTTGTCTGAAATGTTTTGTGTCTGATCTGAGTGCACTCTGTTACCAAATTTCAGCTTCCCATCTAGATTATCAAAGGCTCAGGCTTCCCCCTGCCTTCATGTTGCATATCATTTGCATGTGGTCAGTAGACAGAAAGTAAGATTTATGATGTATATGTTCAATAAAAATAATAAATATTTCAAGATCAATTAATAAAATATTGCAGAAGGTATGTATTTTATTTCAGAATGGACATTAACAGTCCACAGTCTTGGACTGCACAGGTCAGATTTTGCTTGCTACCTGCAATTTGTATTGTGATTGCTGCTGTGTAGAACAAATTATTCCCCTCAATTGGAAAACTCAGGTTGTTTTCATTCTTGAGAAAAATGACACATAGAAAGAAAAGGGGGGGTGGGGCTCAAAAAACACCAGCCCAAAAAACTTCATTTAATTTACTTGACTGCTAGATTATATTTCACCATCCACCGCAGAAAATAAATATGTAACTCAGAAAGTAACAATAGAGACACAAATCTTGCCTCCCAGAGCTATTAGCCATTTATTTCTGAGCATAACCTCGTTTATTTTTGTAACCCTTAGCTCGATTTCAAAAGAAATGTATGATGGTGTAGTTAATTTCATCCTGATATCAAAGCTAACCTGCCTTGCCTTTACATGTAGCATCATGTAGCAGGAAAAGATTATTTTATTTGGGTAGAGTTATGGCAAAGTGCTCATTATATTCTGCATGTCTACAAGGTGTTTTCCCTGCAACTTAGAACCAACTGATTCCATTCTGTGCTTCACTTTTTTCAGGTCTGATTCTATTCCATTTTACTCTGTCAAGGACACTGTGCTACCCTTTCTAATGTCAGCAGCACTGGGGGTTTTATGCACTGCATTAAAACACTCATAGGTGAGAGGAGAAGCACTTCGCAGCCTCTGCCAGAGACCAAAACAGTTACAGAAGGTACAAGGTAGAGCAAAAACAAGCCCAGTAGGATTATGCATGTAACTTGTTAATAGAATTGCATCTTCTGAAATGCCTCTGGATTCTCTTGGATGAAGTGAGTTATGCTCAGGTAAACATAAGTAAGTAGTATGGGTTTATTTTTTTTCCCCCGAATGATTCCAAAATACTTTTGACTGTGCAATGGTAAATTAAAAACTGACTAAAATGTTGGATGTTCAGGGCTGAACAGTGAAAAATGCATAAATTCTGTATTGCCCTAGAGTTTAGATGTATTGTTCTCTAAATCAGCTTACCTCACCAGTGAAATAAAAACCTTGTTTGTACAAAATAGAGCATGCATTTAGCATCTATTTTATGTGATATTTAACATGTCACAGCCACACTACAAAGCTGTTGAGAGTAACAGCATAAAATACGTGATGTACTTGATATAACTATGTAACTAATGATGTACATTCAAAAAATTCCAGACAACAAGAGCAAAGCAAGTCTTTCCAAACAGCACAGGTCTCACCAGAACATAAATCAGAATGCATTTAAGTAGATACTATGTTTTTGTCATTTTTTTTTCCATTGCTTTTGGGAAAATCTCTTTATAACACTGAGGTAGTTTTAGGTAAACAGAAGTACCAGGATACATGAAAAATATTTTCCGTAGGTTTATACAAACTAAGAACAATCCAAAGGGGCAGCAACAAGAAAAACAGTGAATACTTACCCTACATGTTTTCAGAAGAATTTTAAAAATGCAGAATAAAAGCAGGGTGACATTCAAATCCAAGTGTTTCACAGGTGAAAAATAGATTCACATACCAATATTGCTTGCTAGTGTTTGTGGACATGAATGGGACCAGCCAGGTACACTGAGGCCACTTCATGTGACTTCACACAACTGTGGCAGTGAGAAAGAACCTCACAGAGGATATAATCATTATTTATGACCTTATTGAGACCTCTCTTCACAGCCAGGAAAGAGGTTAATATCCACAGGAGTTAAGCTTGCAAGTATCCACAGGTATACTATGGAAACATTAATTGAAATAAGATACATGAAGAAGAGAAACCAATGTGCAAATTATAAAAAATAAAAACGCATTTCAAAGCAGGTGGTTACAAATCAATAATGTGGTATTGGCTATTCAGACATTTACTGGGAAATAAAGAAAAACAACACAGTGTCCTGATTGCTCAGGCCTTTTCTCCTCCTACCAATGGGCGAGGGATCAACAGACTCCCAGCTCCAGAAAGCCACCAGCATCTGCTTGGCTTCCCATCAGGGCTTGTCACACCTTGGGGCAAGGCTGGGAGCAGGAGTGGAGCACCATGCATGCTAACACACTGACAGGGGTACTCATCACATGAGAAAAAGATTGAGAGGTATCCTGAGGGTGTTTCATGCCTGTTGTTAGAGGGTTTGAGTGTTTCTGGTTGAGCCTGGCCAGGTTTGACAGGGGAGTAGGGCAAGGCTGTCCAGCTCTCAAGGGACCCTGGCTGCCTCCTGGCAGATGGACACAGAAAATCTCTGGGAATATGTTCCTGGGGTAAAGATCAAAATTTGGCTCGGAATTTCAGTCTTGAAGTACACAGCTTGAAAGGCCTTGTTTTATAACACTGCACATGCCAGATTTTCTGGTATGTCTCTGGGTAGGAACCTCAAGTTGGGGGCACACCAAGGCAGCCATCCTTGTTATCCAAAGGTACACAGAAGTTGCTTGACTGCTGCTACTGTCTTCTATGACACATAGCAGGTTCCCCTCCAAAGCACATGATGATGAGCTCTGATGGTTGGTATTGAGGTAAAAACATGTTCTGCACTTCTGTCATTTTGTCTGTTGGGGTTGGGTAGCAAGACCAGAAGTTCTGCTTAGCATTGGGTTAGTTGTAGGTGCTTTGGCCAGATGCACTTGTGAATTATCCATGGAAGAAGTAGATAGAATGTGGCCCTAAAATTAGAGAAGTATAGGATAGACATCAGAATGTTGCACTTCAAAATGAAGAGGATCATTGAGGGTACACTAGTGACAGCAGTGACTACCAAGGAAATCACTTCCATTTTATGTATTATTAAATTTCTTCAATAACTAGGAGCTAGCCATGCAAAAACAAAATCTTCCTGATTAACCCTTCACAGATACATATACAGCAATGATGGTTCATCATCAGGCTGTGGCTATCAAGTTTCAAGGCAAAGTTTTTTTTCTCAGAAGTGTTGCTATAGAATTTCTTTCTCTTTGGACATTCTGGTGCCAAAGTCTGTCAAGGCCAATCAGCACAAAGTGGTACCACTCCAATAAACAGCGTCACTGACTGGAGAATGGTAGTAGTATGTTCATCATCAGAAAGAGCCTGTTTGAATAATAATTGAAATTAGTTGTATAAAGCAAAAATGTTTGGCACTAGTTAGTATAGAAAGTTGGATATTGGTGAAATTCAGCCTTGGAAATTTATGCAGGCACTTTCTAGGAATGTCACAGTTCCAGGTTATTGTGGACACCATCTACTGAGAACCAGGTTCTGTCCAGGATCTTCTGCAGGAAATAATTTTCTTTTGATTGCTTCTGGGTTGTTGAACAACAATACAAATTTTTGCATGGAATATATGCTTTATCTTCCTGACACAGAGCTGGGGGAGCTGGAGTTTCAGTCATCAGGAGCAGCAGTACTCTGCCAACATTAGCCAATTTAAAGTTTGGTTCCCAATATAAATTAATATTTATTTTTTTTCCCTTATCAAGGAAGAAACATAGGCACCCACAGAGTACCTCACCAGTACCTATTTCTTTTTCTCATTTAAGACAGTTTTTATGGATGATATCTCCAGAGATTCAATAGGCTAAAAACAGGTAACTTCCCTTACAGTGAACAGATCATGCTATGTCCAATCTGGCTCTGCAATTATAATGAAACACGTAATTTCAAACAGCAGCTTGAAGGAAAATATTAATTTCTTTTTGTTTAGGATAGGGGTATCTTCCTTCTTGTGCCTCATGTGTGACATAAAATAGAGTCTGCAAATCAAAAACATTTCCAAATATAGCTCTGCCATTGGCCTGGAGGTTGTTTGTGACACTAGAAAATGGCACTGATTACAGCACTGTATGGATGTCATAATGAAATATCTTCCAGCTGAAAAGGTAGCAGCTCCTCACAGAATTGAATCTCCAAGATTAGAACAAATTGAACAATACTTTCTGTAGGATAAAGCAGTTCTTAGCTTATAGATAAAATTGTACATTTTTTAAACTAATGAGAGGTTTACAGTAGGCTAGCCTGAGAGTTTGATATCACAGTATATATTTAGCTGGATGTCTTTTCTTCAGTAAAGCTGCCAGTTTGTTCATTAGCCTTGTGTTCACGAACCAGTTTGTTTAAACTTTAACATTCTATTTTTGAGCATGAAGTTTCTGCCAAAGTTTTTGAAGACTGATTTATCTCTCATCTGTGTTTTTCAGGCTAGGCATATTGCATCTAAAGTTTTAGGTAGGTTTTCTGGGACAAGCTATCTGGGACATTTCATTTCATTTAAACCTACTCTTCCAGTCTTATTGTCTTTGTACCGTACCATGTAAATATGCAATAACAGTTCTATATGCATAAGAAAAACACTCTGAGCCATTTCCCTGTTATAATATCAATTTTGTAAAAAACTTACAATTCTCCAGGCTGTTTAGCCTGTGCCCAATATTTAAATGTGCTCCAATTGCGGTCTGCTGTACACGTTCATAACTTCTATGCACTGCTTCCACGCATAGAGTTGTTGCTGCTTCAGAGCAGCTGGTCATGCATGATTATAAGCAGATATAGCTCTACTTTCATCCTGTCTACAATCTTGATGTATCTGTCCTCTGCTGAAAATGAGTAACGCAGCTTCATGACAATTCAAGTGTCATCACACCATGTTAACAAGGCCTTTGTATCAGCATCAGGAGGAGATGTGTTGACACCTTGTTTACAACCATCCTCTGTGGACGTCAAGAACTGACTCTCCTTTCACTCACATCTACTTTACATTGGTGCAATTCCACTGGGTTTACAGGTACTTTTCCTTGATAGCCATCTGAGAAAATAATCAGATTTGGAATTTGCCCATTCTTCTCATTGTGGAGTTGAAAGCTAGGTTAAGATCTCAGACTTGCATGATGTTTTGAATTATTTTCTGCAGAGTTGTTTTAAATGTAAAAGTGTAAACATAATAGTGTAGTTTTAAATGAAAACAAAAGAAAACAAAACAAAAACCTGCTTAAATGTACAAGTGTAAGCATAGCAAAGCGTATGCTTGATATTAATATGGACCAATTTTTTTCATCCCTGACTGCTTAAGGTCAACGATTTGGTCTGGCCTTCAAATATGGACTAGTTTTAAGTCCCTGATGTATCATTTTTAGACTGAGACTTGCAAGAAATTAATTTTTTTTCCTCAGTGTTAAAAATCTGTTCTGTTCTTAAAGTATTATCATATGGGTGAGGCACCTCTAGAAATAAGCAGCAAACATAGAGATTCCTCTGTATCTCTGATGTCACTGCCATCACAATCTCTGGCTTCAGAAGCTTCAGCACCCATCAAGACACCCCCACTACCTGATAACCACCTGCTTATGGTCTTTTACTCCTCAGCTGATCCCAGGCAGACTGGTGGTACTCAACTGCCTTAAATACCACTCCCACTCCAGCTTCTGGTGTTTCTGTCATTCCTCTTTCAGACATTGTGTTTTCCAGTCACAAAATCTATGAGTTCAATGCTGCAAGTGTCCTCCTCTCTCTCCTACATTGACGTTCCACTTTTCATAGAGGAATCATAGAATCATTTTAGTTGAAAGAGACCCTCAGGATCATCAAGTCCAACCATAACCTAACTCTAGCACTAAACCGTGTCCCTAAGAACCTCATCTAAACACCTTTTAAACACTTCCAGGGATGGTTACTCCACCACTTCCCTGGGCAGCCTGTTCCAATGCCTGACAACCCTTTCCGTGAAGAGTCTTTTTTGCTCTGCTCTTCTCACATATTCTCCATTCTTCTTTCACCAGGTCTGTTCATCTGTGCATCTTTTTTGCCTCCTCCTTTTTTACCACAGCCATCCATGTCATTGCTGCAGTATGGCTTTAGAGAGAAACTATAACACTCCCTGTTCCCTCACTCCTCCCCACAAGATTGTCTTGATTCTTTTAATGAAAAGAAGGAAAGGAAGGAAAGGAAAGATGGGCAGCTGAACTGTAATCTCCACTAGTATGAGTTCATCAGCCTCATCTTTTCTGCACTGTAATGCCTCTATTATTCTCATCTGACTCATATAAACTGTGCCTGCTAATATCTCCCACATCTTGCCAATCTCATCATCCCCTTGGTATGACCCCTGCTGTGGGTTTCCCTGCCCTTTCATTCCACCACAGAAAAACTCTTTGATTTCATTGTCATCCCGCTCTTGCCTGTGTTTCAATTTGCCCCTTCTCTCATTGTTCTCCCCTTTCAGCATAGTAGAGAGGAAATGAAGTCCACTAGCTCCTACTTTGGGAAAAATAATGTGCCTTTCCACTTCTCCCTGCCCCGCCAGGAATGCCAAGTGAGGAATGTGCACAGCTCTTGCTGCAGCCTCCTACTCCTCTCCCGGCAGCTGCTGTACTGTGCTCAGCCCTTTCCCAGATCCACCGCCAGCAGCCACTTTGCCAGGGACGGCTCCTCCGGCCCCTGGGACTGCCCGCTGCCCTCGGGCATCACAGCCGGCAATTCACTCATGGCTCAAGGGACTGAAAAAGTCTGCTTACCTATAAATATGTACACAGACACACGCTCACATATATAAACATGTGTATATATACTTCCATGTGTTCATATGTTTATCTATTTGTACACATATACACTTGTGCATGGAAACAACTGATATCCTTGTTCTCTCGTTTCCCTCCATAGAGCACGTTAGCACGTTTCTTTGATGTGCAGGCTTGGCACACCAGTTTTATCTGCCTGTTTCAAATCTTTACTGGAGGAAAAATATGTTTTTGTATGCAAATATGTACGTTTGCATCTTACAGACTTGTCTGTAGCTGATTTTTCCAAATCCTTTCCATGTCATGTGTCTCTCTCAGTCCTTACATTCTTTGAGGCAGGGCTTGGTTTTTCATACCTGTGGGCAGCCCAGAGAGGCTCCAAACCCTACTGGTGCTGGCAAAATATGTTTTGAAAATCAAATATTCCTAAAGGTATAGCCTTCAAGAAGAATTAATACAGATGGCTTCTGGGGTCTAAGGCTTTTCAGAACATTCACTACTAGGTGGAAAGAAAAGCGCAGCTGAATATATTACAAGTGTGTTAAATGCAGCTTTAAAATTGTTGTGCTGTGGCCAACACACTGTAATTTTTCACAGGCGTTGGTTGCTGTGCTGTGGGAAAGAAGGAGGAGCACAGATGAGCATTTCTTTGTGCAGGAGGCTGGGTGTTTCTCTGCAGGTCTGTTCTCTAGGCTGCTTGCTCACAAGCTTGACTCCTTGCCTGAGGCTGGCAAGAGGCAATTCTCCTTCAGTTATGTTTCTTTCTTGCCTTTGCTCTCCCACATCTCTACAAATCCACTGAGGAGCCCCACCCCTGCATTCTCACCCTTCTTACTCTGACTATAAACAGCGCCTTATTCTCTGCCAAATCAAGTTATCTGTGCAGGTCATTTCAACCTAACTTTTGTGCCAATCCCATTTTAATTCACCCAGAATACTGGCAACCTTTTCCTTTCCTTCGATTGCAGGAATGCTGCCCAAAAAGCATCTACTATTTCGGAAACAAGACATGAGCTAATGTTAGAAGCCACATCTCTGAAGGGATGACCATGCTGGGGAAACTGCTTGTGTTTTTCCATTGGCTGCACAATCTTGAACCTTGTTTCCACTGGATCTTAATCCACCAGCGTCAAGTTTTCCATATAAAATCCCTTGTGTAGAAACAATTGGTATCACGATCAGTATGCCTTTTCTCTGACCAAAATCCCACAACAGACTAGGACTTGCCCAAGACAGCTTATTAGAAGCCTGTACCAGGGGCCTTTAGCTACCAAAGCCAGAAGAAGAAGTAAACACCTATTTTAAAAAGACCAATTCAGCTCTCCTTGGTGCAACCTAGAGCTTGCAGATATGACTCCATCATAACTGATGATTTCATGCATCTTCAAAAAAGCCCCACTGAATAAAATGACTCATTCCTGTTACCTCCGTTGCAGCCTTGTCCTCAGAAGAGGCATTCCGTTTTGGCAATGAAAGTCTACATGGTTGCAGTTTAATAACTGGGACATAGTTCTGCCCTCTTAAAACAGAACAAGTAGGGGAGCCCAGGGTAATAGGCAACTGTATAATTGACTTCCAAAGTAGCCCATGGAAGGCACAGAAATATGTATGTTTGAACATTTGCAGTTCAGGCTTATACTGAATAGTGCACCTTGATCACACCATGGAGATGCTCTGCAGTTCTGCTCCTCTGTCCTTATCCATTCTTGTTCATCAGCAAGTTCATCCATTTGCATCTAACATCTCTATTTTAAATGGGCTGCCAGCCATGAGTGCCCTTTTGTTTGACTTTCCCTGCAAAGGTCCCTGTGACTCTGTTACAGCTGTCACACCACGAGCCCAAACCAGATGGCTGCTAGCCTCTATTTTTTATATCCAATCCACTGATGTAAATAATTAAAGGGAATCTGCTAATGAGAATCAGGGATAGTTCAAGCGAGCTTTCTGCCAATGCTTTTAAGGTTTCCAAACAATTAAGAGCCACACCTTGTGCCTATAGTTAACTTATACAATTAATTCTCCTCCGTCATTACGTACTCCACCTTTGTCACATGCTCCCCTTTTTTAAGGTCATTTTAAAGTCCTGAGGAAGGGAGAAAATGATAGCTTCTCACAGGTGTTTTTAGTAGCCAGTCTGGAGGAGGAGGTCCTGGTTATGAACAAGGCTTGTGGTCTTATAGTGCAGATCAGTCAGATAAAGCAGTACTGGTGATAATAAAGAACACTGTATCAGAGAGAGACAGTGGTGATATCTGGGTGATATTTTAGATGTTTCTGCTTTCAGGTTTCAGCAATCTTAAGGTGCCAAATAATTGCAAGGTCATAACATCAAGTCATGAAGGGAAATTGTGGTGAGAACTATAATAGAAGAATCTTTCCAGGAGTCTTTATGGCATGGAGATAGCAAGGGTAAAAGACAACCCAGAGGTGACACAGCCGTGCTTTGTACTGTGGACAGGAAACACTGTATGTCCTCTGCAGAAAGCCCTTGCCATGGGGAAGGCCAGCAGAAACCATGCAGGTTGCCAGTGAAGAAGAAAAAGGATTAGTTATGATAGCTGTACATTTGGATTTTTTCAGGCCTTAAATATGGAAAACCTTAGATGAGCTTTATTGTTGGACCCTGATAGGCTGCTTCAGATAGAAGCTGTCAGTCTGACTTCCTCTGAACTCGCTGCCTAGCCATATTGCACTCCATGAACTCTTGAAGTGTTTTATAGGTGTATAATAAGTGGAGGAACCTCAGGTGTTATGTTTAGCTTCAGGACAGCTATCTGAGGCCCATAGTTCAAATGACTGATGCATGGTTATATTTCAGGTCTCAGCAACAAACAACAAAAAACTTAGCCACTGTTCAGATTAGAGGCCTGGGTGTTATACTGTTGGATTACACTGCTACTGTTTTGGCAACATACTGAAGAAAGCAAAATTTAAGTGAAATTAAAAGACATTGCTTGTTCAACTAACTGATACAATTAACACTATTTGGAAAAATAAGGAACAGCAACTCACATTGGAATAGGAAAATGACAGGTTAGAAAGTACTTGGATAAACTAGATGTGATCAGATGGCGAAATCCACCCCAGAATAGTGAAGGAGTTGGCTGAGACAGCCTTAAAGCTGCTTTCAATTGTTCCAAAAGAATTGTGGAGGAGCAGCAAGCACCCATGAGATTGAAAGCGAGCAAGGCGAACACCCACTCAAAGGGGCAAGCAAGCTACTGAATTGTCAAGCTGGAAAAAATGAACAATCGGACTCTTTGTAACCATCTCAAAGAACACAAAGTGGTGAGTAGCAGCCGAGATGAATCGGAGCAAATCTGATCTAATCCAGTCCAAACAACCTAATTTCACATGAGGAAAAGAGGTCGGATTACTGCCGCTTCTCAAGCTGCTGTCAGCTGAGGCAAGAAACATATGCTTGACTTACCCCATTTGCAAAGAACGCCTGTGTCTACAAGGAAATGTATTAATTGATATATTTTTCTTCACAATTTGTGGGAGGTAAAAAGGCACACAGAGAACATCTGTTCTGAATTTTTTTATTTACGGAACGGAAGATTTTCCATCACTTGCAGCACAGAAAAGAGGAACAACCCGATCTCCACATCCACTACTATAAAGAGAAGAATGGACAAGGAAATTCTCTTAATTTGCAAGGAAGAAAAATCACATAATACAGAACAAAACTGCTTGATCTTAAAGGTAATTTAATGTCGGACTAGATTGTGCAATGGCCATCATCTGAGCTCTTTAAGAACTGATGAGACAAACACCTGCTAGGCATCATATGGTTATTCCTCATCCTTCCTGTTTTACTTTCTGTGGTTTTCTGTGATTTAGAAGGACTTGTGGCCTCTTCTAGCACTGGTGAAACAAACAAACTTCCTCCATACGAGGACTAAAGTGCCCTGCTGTCTGAGAGAACTCTAACTACTGCAACAAACACAGCAGGCTATATATCCCAGCCCTCTTTCCTAGATTCAGCTCTGGTTCCAGCCAGTTCGACTTCTCAAGCTTTTTTGCTTTAACTTCTGTAGCATCTAAATCTGTGGCAACTGGCAGCCCCACACCATGCAGAACACTGTATTTAGGGCCATCCTCTGGTGTTTGTGTTACGATAAGGCAGAAGGAAGAGGGATTCTGTAGGAAGGAGATAAGGACTCAGCAAGACAAGTCGATTCAATGTGAATCACGCTAAGCCTTTTATTACAGAAACAAGTCTCCTTATATACGTAACTATATTCTAATCACGCGTCCACGCTCCAAGCATGGATTCGCTAAATGAGTATCGTGGGCTGTCCATGCGCTGGAGTCTCACTGATGATACGTCCGATGATTCACGCCACGCCAGGACCCCGGTGATTGAGGAATGCCCCTCTCTCTCACAGCAGATTCTGTTCTCAGCTTCTCTAAGAGGCCTTGAGATTCCTTTGAGCCTGACTAATTCAGCAACAAATCTTTATCTATCAAAACCCCTCCACAGGATTCAATGTGCTGTAACACCTGGGGGACGCAGCACACCATCAGATAAGCACCAGCCTCTCTGGGTGCATCAATATCCTCCATGCACATTCAGCAAACATTGCTTTGTAAAGCTCTCCCTGCCTGCTGTACAGGTGCTGCTGGCAGGACAGGGCAGCTCCCATTGGGCACCGAGCCCTGGGTGGAAGCTTGGTGTTCTCACCATGCACCTTCTGCATCAGCTTCTTTAGGTGTTTTGGTGGCGCAAGACAGTCAATGAACAACCGGTCCTGTAAAGAATATAG
This sequence comes from Columba livia, assembly GCF_036013475.1. Taxonomy (NCBI): domain Eukaryota; kingdom Metazoa; phylum Chordata; class Aves; order Columbiformes; family Columbidae; genus Columba; species Columba livia. The sequence goes on from NC_088602.1 coordinate 174,778,486, forward strand.
CCAAGACAGTTGCAGAGACCAAGTCAGCGATTTGTTTAGCCTGATACTCATTCCCCTCCCCATTTATAAACTACTTCCCCCTCAAGGTTAGTGTATTTAGTGTTTTGGTTTTTACGGAGCAACAGGCTCAGCTGGAGGCAGGAACACAGGGGATGATACAAACCTCTGGGGGACAAGCGTAACAGAGAAAAGTGTGTGGCAAAAAACTTGACCTTCTGTGTCTATCCTCTATGTTGCTGGGCAAATCTTTGTAAAATCAAATCCACTCTACAGTATTAGCTTGAAACAGTCTCTAGAGCTGAAGTGGTTGAGTGTCCCACAGGAAATTCCAGCTGAGAGCCATGCAACTTATTTCCTACTAATTTCAACTGGAAATCAGATTGTAAAACAAGTAATCCACTTAAAATTAGTCTTTTCAAATTGGTCTTTCAGCAGAAAACAATTGAAGCAAGAGTAATCCACAGAGACCAGCAAAGATTGCTGCAGAGCCCAGTGGAATTTCCAGTAAAGAGATGACAACTGTCCTGAATTAGCAGTCTCTGTCTTTGGCAGGGAGAAACTCATTTTACCGGTACAGCCCTATCAATTACCAAACACGTCATTCAAAAATAGGGGTTAGGGACCGGTGTTTAGGTGAGAATTGGTGCTAAGGAAGCTGGATAGAAATGCTTTACGGAAGGAAAATTGAAAATACAGAACAGGTTGTGCCGAGGGGAAAACCTGACACAGGCAGTTCTGATCAGCAGCAAGCAGAAATAATGACTTGCAGAGAGGTGGGAGATGCCAAGGAGCACGTTAATTTTCCATTGCTTGAAGTGTCCCTGCTAAAGGACAGCATTGATAACCCCTTCTGGCCCTTAGGTGTTCACAGGTAACAGTAAACTTTCTGAACTCATTCACTATCTTAAAGATCATCCTCTTCTTCTCTTTCTGTCTTTTAAATTGCTTTCGAAATGTTTCCCTGAAGGGTGCTCAATTTATCAGTGTCATTTATGTTACCTACATGCAAAACCAGAGTGCGAACAGCTGCTTCCACTCATGATATGTTCCTCTCTTCAGGCCTTCTGCTGGTGACCTCTACAGCACATGTGTTGAAATCTAAAATATTTATACACTGGGGTGACATGGTTCTTCTAATTAGTGCAAATGATGTTCCATGTCTCTCATAGCATTTCCTCCGAGACAGCCTATGTGATCAGCTGTAGTAATAAATTTGTTCTCTCTCGCTTCTTCATTTTCTCTCTCCTCCTGCCATGCTTAAAGCTGGTTTTATTCTTGGCTGAAACCCCTTCCATTTAGCACTGTCACATTTCCTGAGTATCTTGGAGTAAAACTTGATCATGTTCTCTCCAGGGAACCAAGTAAATGTCTTTATATTAAGAGTATGGCTAAAGTACAAGGAATAGTACACTACCCTGCAATCCTGTTAAGCTTGAAGCCATTCTATTAAGATTATTTAGGATGCCACACCTCAGATGTTGTTCCTTCAAATGATCTGTACAACAGTGTGTAGAACAGGTTGGAACTAAAAGCAACATAAGCGATTGCATTAGGGCTCATGCTCTGGAAGGAACTCAAAGCTCTGCACCAATTAGGCATTTTGTGAGCTGGAGCTTGATCTTTCTCTCTGGCTGTGACTCAGAACCTGGCTGAACTCCATTGCTCCTGGCAGCCTGGAGATCTGCTCTACCTGGGCCTCTGCAAACTCTATGATCAACCCTTAATAAAATGAGAACTGGCTTAACACTGCCAGGTTTCACAGGTAATATTAAATTGCCATATAACTTTCCAGAAGGCCAAGAGAGAAAATAAGCAGATCTGAAATGGATGCCATTCCAGCTGCTCACTGAAAAACGTTTAGTAACACTTTCCTTAACACTGTGTAAATATGAAAACCTTCTGCCAGTAACCCTTAGAGGGAGCTAAATATTATGCCCAGATGAGTAAATTGAGGCACAGAGGAGTCAGATCTCTGGAGGGGGCAATGCTGGAGGACAACTCAGCAGCCTTCCTCCAGCTACCTGCTCTGAGCACCCCATGTACGTGGTTTACCCCCCGGGGGCCCTGCTGCGGCTTGGTGGGAGGGATGGGAGTGCCAGGTGGGATTTAGAGCAGCCTGATCCCCCAGGCGCAGCTTAGAACAGCTCTGTCACTATTTGTCCCCATGGCAGCAGCCTCTCAGTGCTGTGGACAGGCAGTGCTGGTGGCCGGGGTCTGTGGCAACGGGCTTGCATTGCACAGCTGTGAGACAGACGGGTTTTGCTGCTCCAGTTCAGCATCATAACAGCACAGAAGGTGCTGCTTTCTGCTTCTAGACCTTTCATTCTGCTGTGGAAGAGGCATATGGGTGTTTTGGATGCTGATTTCTAAGCCAGACAACTTCAGCAAAGTCCATTTTAAAGGCTGTAGTTGAACTGACTAGTTTTAGGTCAGCCAGAATTTTGTCTGTGGTCTCTTTTCTATATGATTTGCCCAGGTTGAAGGTTTATCAGCAAATTCAGTCTTTTTTTTTGATCCTGTACTGGTATGTACTGATTGTGCCTTCATAAATTAGGACACATGCTTCTTTACCAAGGTGTCAGGGTAGCAATGTATTTTTTCAGGACTAATGCCTGGGCAATAATAATTCATCAGTTAGGTGGTATTAAAGTTTTCTTACAATTTTCTGTCTGCCTCATCTTTCCCATGGAGAGTTCTTCTGCTGTTCCTTTATTCCATTTTTTTCCCCACCACTTTACACATGTACCTTTCAACATCTGAATTTGGCCAGGCCCGAGATGCAAGAAGGAGGCACAAGGGGTAGTGTCGCAGAGTCCCCCTCCACCCAGCCATACCAGGATGCTTCTCAGGGCACCAGCCAAGGTAAGACATCAGGGTCTGGCCAGGTCATCAGTGCTGCGGGTTTGCCCCGGAGCCCATCTGGCTGGTCCATCATTAGCCAGGCTGACACAGCTAATCCCCGTTGCCTGCGCCAGGGACAGCTGTCAGACGGTGGCAGCTTTTTGGTCACTGCCAGCTCAGGACAGATTTAAACTGGTGTCCTGTTGACAGCCTTGGATCTCGTCATTGCTCCTGTGAATGACTTTCCCTTTGTTCTGTTTTAATTTGGAGCTTATTCTGCTGTGTAGGTGGTACTGGTACTGGTTACAGCAAGTTCTCCTGAACCTGGAGAGCCAGGGAGGCTGAGCTAACCAGCCCCACGAGTTTTAATCAGAGTCCAGGGTCTGCACCAGTGCCTGTAAAATACAAACAAGAGGGTGTGTTCAGTAATTGCTCTGAACCACATCCCTGCTTATCGTAGTCCTGACTGCAAAGGTCACAAAGAATGCAGAAGAAGGCTACTTCTAATTATTATGCCAGTTAACAAAAAATCCCCTGTGTGCAGTCATCCCCGCAGAAATGAAGGAAGGGAAATGTGCCTTGAAGAAAGCAGCAGCTTTGGGGGTTAATTTGACTTTGTGCACCCATATATATGTGTCACATTTGGTGAAACATGCTCTTTCTTTCAGAATGGGTATTATTCACTAATATGGTTCCAGTTTAACTAGTTGCTCTCTACTAAAAAAAATGAAGGGAAATTTCCAGTAAGTCTAAGTACCTTACTTAGGCATCTTCAAAATGAAGGAAAAAAAGAAAAAAAAAAGAAAAAAAAAAAAAAGTACTTAAGAGGAGGAATAAGAAACTAAAGAAAAAAGGAAGCAGCTGACCTAAAACTACTACATTTGTCAGATATTCTAAATTTGGCCATCTGACTAAATGAACGCATCTTTCACACAGCCCCTTCTCAGAGGAGGTGAAGTGTGATCTACCCATTCAGGGCGAATCTTTCACTTAAACCCCGCCTTATGCAGAAGTCTCTGCATTCCACAGGGATGAAAGTAGGCCAATCTTTGTCCTTTAGAGAGGCACTTGAAGCTATATCATTGAGGATTAAAATCTTCTGGGACTCTTGCCTCCAAGATGGACAGATGGCAACTCCGTGTAACAATAAAAACATCCTTATAAGATAAATGAAAGACAATTAGTCACCTTCTACATATCAGGAGACCCTAATCCAGGCAGCAAGTGTTTGATGGGGATTTGAGAGTCATCAAACAAGCTGCTTTTAAGCTAGCCTTTTCTACTGCATATGGAGGGTAGAATTTAGGGCTGTGCAAATAACAGATTTTTTTTTTTCGTTTTGCTTCTACAACTAAATGGCAAAATCAGAAATAAGAAATTACAATTTGGATCCAATTCTAGGTTTTCACTGAAACAAGACTAACAAAGCTAATTACATATTCACAGCAGACCCCATGTGTTTCATTTCACTTTCAGCCTTTCATGAAGCCACACCAACACATGGTCCCATTAAGAAAATACTGTTAATACTCCTCTCTTATTGCACCATTAGTGATTACAGTGTTAGCCCAGGATGCAGGATACCAATATTGAATTCCCTACTCTACCGAAGCAGTGCACCTTCTCTGGACAGGGCTCTTACAGTGCAGGTGTCCTGGAGCTTGCTCTGCTAGTGTTAATCTATTCATTTGTATTTCTAAGCAGATGCTGGAGTGTAGATCTCACCAAGCAGCCTCACCAGGAGGATGGTCCTGGGGTGCTGATCCCTCCTGAGGACAGTGGGTAAGTCACAGACACCAGGAACAGTGCCACATCTCTGAGAACAAAACAGAGTCCATGAAACTACAGCACCACAGCTGAGCACCTTCCAGCTCTGCTTGAGCTTTGAGCCAAAGCCTTCCTAGGAGGACAGGCTGAGAGTTGGGGGTTGTTCAGCCTGGAGAAGAGAAGGCTCCGGAGAGACCTTATTGTGGCCTTTCAGTACTTAAAATGGGCCTGTAAGAAAGATGGGGACAGACTTTTTAGCAGGGCCTGTTGCGATAGGACAAGGGGTCATGGTTTTAAACTAAAAGGCGGGAGATTCAGGCTAGACATGAAGAAGTATTTTTTTACAATGAGGGTGGTGAAACACTGTCCCAGGTTGCCCAGAGAGATGGTAGATGCCCCATCCATGGAAACATTCAAGGCCAGGCTGGGGGCTCTGGGCAACCTGATCTAGTTGAAGATGTCCCTGCTTATTGCAGGGGGTTGGACTAGATGGCCTTTGAAGGTCCCTTCCAAGCTAAACAGTTCTATGATTTGATAATTCTATTATTCTACAACATAAGGAAATGCTGTCAGAAGTGCAGAGGCTTCTCCACCAGTGCACATTTGTTTTTCTTCTGGCTTTCAGAGACAACGTTATTGTGGCTGATATCTGCCTGAAAATGTAGCCTCTCGCTCCACCAAGGGCCACTGATTTGTTCCCCTGTAACATCCTCCCTTTGCCCTTCTTCTGCCCAGCCCAAAGTGCTGCTACCAAATTTGCTTCTGTTTCAAATTGCTCTGGCCACATCATACCTGTTAATTCCTTCAGACTCTCAGAGTCATCTGCATCAGGTTCACCAAGTCCCCATGTTTTCTCTAACCCTCACTGCAGTTTACACGCCGCTTTTGTAGCTGGTCCTCACAGCTCTAGTTCAGCCCCAGAAACCCTTCCTCGCTTTGCCCTTTGGGTTTTCTTTCATGCCACTCGCCAGGCCCTGCTCATGCTGCAACTCCTGCTCACATCAGTCTTGTTCCCTTCCACAGTATGTGGCCTTGTTGCCTCCAGTATCGTCTCTCGGCACAGTTCAAGGGGCTTCTTCCACTGCTGCAGGAAGCCTTAAGACATTCATTTTCCAGAGGCTGGATCCTTCTTGGGACTTGTCAGGTGCAGGGCAAGGCTGGCAGAAAAATTGCAGTATGTGTTTCTTTCAGACCTCAACCCCATCTCACTGCATTCATCGGTGCAACGTTGTACTGACTCCTCATGCAAAATTAATGAGTGAGTGACTTCTCTCTGCTTGTCTTTCCAGCTCCTGACTGTTCAGCCTGCAAACTGGCTGGGACTGGTGTTGTCTCCCATCATTTCCTAGCACAGAGCCTGGCACAAAGGGGCTCTGATCTCTGCAGATCTAAGCCCTGCGGTATCAATAGCTAGTTAAAGTTTCTTCCATATTTAATACCCTAACCAGCCTTTTACTGACAGCGCTGTGAAATCACAGTGACTGGAAATCAGACTCAATGATACTAAAAAATAACCAACCAGACTGAACACATCAAACATTTTCTGACCTGTTTCGCTTTGTCTCCCTTATCTGAACTGCATGGGTGGAATTTAGCTCCTCTATTTTTAAACCGTTAACTCAGGCATTGACCTCTTTACTGCAGTCACCCTAGGTTCCCTTTGCAGTCAAAGAAGAGATAGACACTTCTGGGGTGCAGCTTGCTTGGCCTACTTTTGGGGTCTACTTTAGGGCAAGATGAAAGGAACTGCAGAAATGCCTGTTTCTTTTCACTGACTGTAAAGAGAGTCTTGGTAGTCGTGCCACATGCCTACAATGTCAAACAAAACCAAACCTGAGTGCTCTGTGATGCCTTTCGTACACCACAGTGCACACGGTTAACTTTGAGTAAGTGTATTATTCATAGCATATATAAAATGTTATATGTTACATATGTTCTGTATTTATATATATAAAATAGCAAGTCCATGCATTCATGTATGACTAGGAAGCTAATGAAACAGCTGTAGTTATCATTGCAACATTTTTCTTACAGTTTCTTAGTTGAGAACTCCACTTCAAACCAGTATTTATACCAGACTAGACTGTGCAGGGTATGGATTTGCTAGAACCTCACCCTTGGTCATTCTTTGTATTTCTGACAGTGTCACTCCAGCCCCGGCCACAAAGTCAGAGCTGCACCCCAGGGAGTCTGGCTCGGGATATTCCTTTAAGTCTTATCAGGGCTGCACAGCGCCTTGCTGGGGTGGATGGTTGGAACTGGGACTACTGAGTACTTGTAGCATATACCATGAAGTCATTCCTTACCTGGGCACAACTCACATTGAAACTTTTGGGTGTGAGGACTTCATGTGTCGTGTGAGAAGCCAGGCTGTCCCCACTCTTTGCTTTAGCTGACCAAAATGAGGTCTGGAAATTGGAATCTAAATGTGGGTCACTTGGTGCCAAGATTTGCAATATGTAAAACCAATAACCCACAAGTGCCACTAGAATTGTCTGATGGATGCTGTTAGCCACATGCTACACTACAGCCATCCAAAACTGGAATTGACACTTACAGAAAAAGACGTTCTTAAAAAAGTACTAAAAATGGTACAGCCTCTGAACTAACCTTGCTTGTACATTTATTGCAGAAGAGGGTTTTTTGAGGGAGGCAGGCCACACATGCCTTCTTGTATATGCCTAAACAGTAGCTCTGAAGAAAGATTTCATTTTCTGGTTCAAACCATTCTGGGAAGAAGAAATTATTTGACTTCTTTATTTTTTTACTTCAATGTGTACTTGAGAACTGGTAGCAGTCACATTGGGGGACAGAGGATGATTGCACAGATGAGGGGAGACATGCAGCTGTACGTATACACTAAATACATGTCCTAGGACCACATTCTGACATCACTAATTTGTTTAACTTACCTACAAAATAATGTAAAGGAATGGAGGAGAATAAGCTGCTGCTGCCACTTTCCAGCAACAGTAAGTCATTCAGTCTTGAGCACAAATATTGCAGTAAAGCCTCTTGATACGAACACCATTTTGTGATAGACAATTCCGTTTATTTCCTTAAACTGGAATGCTAATTAAATCTGTCAGTGATTCTCCTGCCAAAGATCTGCTGCTACATCTGTGGGCAAAGCTGTACTTAAATACCCTTCAGAGCCAGCAGCATTTCATTGACTAGATTTATGAAGGGAATGAAACCAGGAAAAATATATCCTGTTAGCTTCTCACCTAGGAAAACAGTTTGATAGGCAGATTCTTAAGTGGAACTGTCTTTTGATGATGGGTCTTACTTCCTGTATGGCAAATTAAAGTATTACGAATAATATTTTAATCTTTCCGTGTATCTCATTCCAATGATACATGGCAAAATATTTTCCCTTTCTTCCTAAAAGGCATTGTAGCTGTTTTATGCTTGATGAAGCCTGCAGAAGCTGCCCTGCTCTCCTTTATGTACTGCAATCCTGGCACTCTCATGGACCTTTAAAAGAAAATTGGCCCTGCTGTACTGCATTTCTTATAGAAAGTCTCAGAGCTCAGTGCTCTCTTAGAGCACTCACTAGAAATGAACCCAAACCATCCATCAATATCCCACTGCATTTAGGAAGAGGGGTGTTCTGCAGGAACAGAACTTCGTGGTTTTATTAGCATTTCCCCTTACGATACATCTGGCTTTATGTGTGGTCTGGGAAAGATGAATAGTCAGTACTTCTACCTGAATCATGGTGAAATACTGGACTGCAGCAGCACCTGCGCTGAGGCAGTTCCCAGGCAGGCCTGTGGCTGGCTGAGCACTGTCCTCAGCTGCACTGGCAGGTGCTGAGTAACCCTGCCTGCAGAGCTAATAACAAGAAGATATGTCACATCAGTGTCATAGAAGCATAGAAGCATAGAATGTCCAGAGTTGGAAGGGACCCACAAAGATTATTGAGTCCAACTGCTGTCCTCAACCTCAAAAAGCACACCATGTGTCTGAAGGCGTTATCCAATTGCTTCTTGAACACTCTCAGGCTTGTGGCCATGACACTGCCCTGGGGAGCCTGTTCCAGTGCTCCACCACCTTCTGGGTGATGAACCTTTTCCTAATGTCCAACCTAAACCTCCCCCGGCACATCTTCCTACCATTCACTCGAGTCCTATCAGATAGATCCTTGGCCAAATGTGGATTTTAGCTCAAAAAGCCCTCAGTGAGAAACGGCATGATAAATCTGATTTATAAGGATGGATATGTACTAAGCACTATGTCTGTAAACAAGCAGGACCCAGACTAAACTGATTCAAGTCCATGGAAATCAGCAGAAATATTTTCATGCAGTTCAGGGATGTGGAGTAGATTCTGTCTTGTCCCTGTGGCAGCACACTGTGCCATGAAGCATCTTGCACAATGGCAAGGGACTGGGTAACTCCTCCCTGCCGTGCTGGATGAGAAAAGTGGCACAGGGCACCTGCACAAAGGCTTCTGTTCTGTGAACCAAACGGCTGCAGAGGCTTAAAGCAAGGCCTTCATCAGTGAGGATGTTGGACGTCCCAGATGGTCTGGCCCCTGCTGGTATTGTGTAGGACCCCAGCATGTTCAAGAAGGTGCTCGCTTTATAGTCACTGCACTAAGGCAGCATTATGGGACTGGACTTGCATGTTCTCACTAAGCTATTTCTCTGTGTGTGTTTATAGACAGTTTACTCCCATCTGGGAGCTGGTTTAGTGGCATTACAGGGGCTTTCTGTCTTGCTTATGCACTTTCTGGCTTAAAACTGTGCAGGCAAAATGCATGCAGCTGGAGACCGAGGCTGGCCAAGGCCTTGCAGTCAGCTCCTGTATTTAAGACCCCTGGGAAAATCAATATACCCTGGCTGTTCCCAGTACACTCAAGTGCCTGGCACACTCTGGCTGTCCCTCAGAGCCGTCCTCCTGGGCCAGGGCCCCTCTCCCTGTGAGAGGGCAGTGGGGACTCCATGGCCACTGCAGTCCCCCTGTAGCCTCCAGTGTGGCTCAGGGAGCTGTGGGTGCTGCAGCTGAACTGATGCTGGGGGAAGGCACATGAGCAGAAGCAAACCCAGCAATTTTGTGTAGCATCGTTTTGTCACTATTATAGCAGGCTGCGTGTTTGTACGTGAGCCCAGACAAGTGCTTTCCAGAGCAGCGAGGAGGAGCGAGGCAACGTGGGGAGCTGGCTACCACCAGCAGCCTGCCCTGAGAGATGGCTGATGCAGACACAAGCCCCCTGCTGCAACTTAAAAGGCTGTTGATATATAAATAAAAAGGTCTCATCTTTTAGGAGAATGAAAGCATACTGTCAGGTCAAGCTATTTGGGACTCACAAGGAGACAAAGCATCTCTACAGCAGCTCTAACTGATGCTCAGCTTCCTTGTCACTCTGGCTACTGAAGCACAGGGATTCCCAGCTATATTAGGTAAAATCCTCATGCTGAAAACCTATAGTAGGTGCTCTGAGGGCAGCTCTGGGGATTTCACACTGCACAGAGATCCTGACATCTTCCAGCATTAAGCCAGAATTATGGCCCCTTAATGACAGCTAAAGCAACACAGGATCTTCAGAGCAAAGATCTGTTTCAATAGCTGTTCTTTACCCAGCATCACATACGGGATCAATATGTGCCTGCCACAGCTCAATATTTTAAGAAGGACAAGACAGAGGCGCAGAAGTTTGCATGTAATGTCTCCTCTACCTATACCATTCTTAGTCATAGGTTACTGGGTTATTCTAGCATCTGATGCATCCAGGGTAATCCACTGGAAATCAATTAGATCAGCTGGGAATGGGCATCCAGTGATGACAGATCGAGTTAATGGTCTTTATTGCTGGTTCAGTGACAAGGGTCTAACCCTGGTATTTTTGCACTGATGTGCAGAACGGAGCACGCATGGGAGAGCACAGAGCCAGGCAAGGTAAGTGCAAACATGCTTTTAACTTCTCAAAGATCTGTACGTATGAGTGGGCTGGTGCTGAAACAAATAACTTACCCTGTATTTCCAGTAGAAGGTCAGGACCCAGCAACCTATGTTTGTATCTTCCCCCACACCTCACTGATAACATTTCTGACTTACATATACCCATTTCCTCATCAGGAAAATACATTTTAATTATAGAGATATTCCAGCTTCAGTCTTGCCTCCAAATATATCAAGGCTTTTAACGTTATCACAAATATCTAAATACTGGTAACATCAGAGCTCGGTGCAGTCTTTCTCTGGGTTTTATGTTATTTAATGTTGTGTTAATTTAAATGTAATTTAAGCTAGATGTTTGGGGTTTTTTTCTTCTTCAGCACTGCTATCTTTCTGAAGGTGATGCGCTAGAGAACTATAGTCCGTATTTTCCCTTACAGCCTTCAAAGTCTGTTCCTCAAAGAACAAGAGGTAAGTGTTTGAGTCATAATTGGGAATGTCTTGAATTTTGAATCTTTAATGCAAGTTAGGAAAAAGCTCCCAAAAACAGACATTCAAAGTCACAAGTCATCTTTTAACGACTTCATCATTTCCATGCTGCCTCACCCATAATTTAACTTCACAGCTATTATCCATCTAAAAAATAGGCCTTTGCACATGAGTGTAAGAAATATCAGGGAGATTGCTGATATGGCAATGGCCATCAGGATCAGACCCTAATATTTCACATCAAATCCTATGAATATTGTGTTTATTAGGTCCCATATGCTCTGCTGATTCCAGCTTTATTTATAATATGTGGCTTATTTCTTAGGATTAGGTTTAGAACAGCAACTGGCTGTTCAATAAACAGTGCACTAAAGCAGCCCTACCTTACAACTAGAAGTGACGCCTTCTGCTTGGATTGTGAAAAATATTTATCCAGCTCAATATCTAAGCAATTGAAGCTCTCCATGATGAAAGGTGTACTTCATAACAGGCCTCATGTATGCACAAAAGCATTTCCCGATCCACTGTTGCTAACCACTCCACAGCCACGGAGGAACCTGGGGTGGCAAAGATTGTCTGAAAGCGTTATTCAGTCTACTGCACTCACCAAAATATTTCTGCCTCTGTGGGGCTTTTCGGCTGCAGTTTGATGCATTTTGGAAACCTCTTTCTGCCTTTTGCCATCTTTACCCCACAGCTGGGATGAGCCACAGCATCACACTGCGGTGGGTGTACAGCTCGGGTGGGAGCAGCCAGCACGTTGAGCCGGATGAGCAGGGAAGTGAGTGCATGAGGTTGCAAGCAGCACTGGAGGGTAGTTTGGGCACAGGGGCCAGCTGTGGGGCCGAGGGCACCTCTGGCCCCGCTGCAGAGCCCATGTGACCTCCTGCTGGACGCTGACACTGCACCCAGGTTGGCAGCATCCTTGCTTCAGTGCCCAGGGCCAGACCCCTCCCCAGTGACCCCTCCACACTCCAAATCACATACTCATGGTCTATGTGCCCTCCAGCTCCCAGTTCTTTTTCTGAAGCCCTTGTAACAGCCCATCCTAAAAATAAGTTGCCTGGCTTATGGATGCGGTGAGAAAGAGCAAGAACACAGTTATTAAACAAACACAGGCGAGGCAAGAGAGCATACAAAGTGTTGGTTCATTTACACATCATCCAATTAGTGCATTTTGTCCTCTGCCATTTGCATCACAAGCCCAGGCAGCCGTTTAAATGCTGGAGTTTTTCCTTTATCTTTGTTGCTTCCAGGATAATTTTTCCTTCTGCTATCTGGTTGGACTCACTGTGGCTCTTCTGAGGTCAGGGTGAGTGTGAACTGTTCACGGTCCCATGACCGACTTTCTGCTCTGCCTGCAAGGTCCTGCAGCCAGCCCAGAGGGCTCCTGTCTGCACACCACACACGCTTCGGACTCATCTTTTCCTAAAATAGCTATCACCCTCATAAATAAGGATGCAGAAAATGCTAGAATCAAAATCAAGTCAGCCGTGAAGCCACTGTTACAAATAAAGCAAAATAAAATCAGCTAGTTGGCATGACAAGGAGCATCAGTTTGCAAGTCTATAAATTAATAAGAAATAATTTGAGTTGATCAGAAGATTTCTTGTTCTCTGTACATTGGGAATTCACAATACCCTTCTGCTTTAGCACAGAAATCAGCCCAAGAGGGCTCCCAGTCCAGCAGTTCCCTACCTGTATACACTTCTTTCTCCCCTTCATTCCCTAGCTTCTGCATCACTGAGTCTTTCTGTCTTCTGAGATTCCCTCTTTTTTCCCTACTATCTCCTTTTCTGTTCCTTCTTTTCAGAAACCATTTTCTCTTCCAAAGCACCTATGTGCTCTATTCCCAAATCCAAATGCAGACATGTCCCAGAGACTGAGGATCATACCTGGAACGCCAATAGGTACAATAATAGCAATAACCATAATATTAATAAGAATAATTCTTATGTTCAGTGAAAGATATTGAGAGCAAATGCCCAGGACAGTTGGCCAGTGAGGACCTTCAATACGTGATGGAAGACCTGCAAGCACTGCAGCTTGTGGGCATCCCTGGGCAAGGTGGGGTGATGTCCTGTGCACGTTTCTAGGGATGCAATGACAGAAGCACAGGAGGTAAATTGCTGTTGATTATATCTCCCACTGTCTGGCTTCAGCCAAAACAACATTCTTGCAGCAAAGCTGTAAAGCCATAGAGGCAAAGAATGTGGGAAAGATCTTCTCAATCGCTCAGTCCCTGTCCTGGTGTGAGTACCAGATTGCTTCTTGAGCCCACAGGTGAAGCCTCAATGAGTGGCTGCACGTGGTGCTTGCAGAGTGATGCTGCCCACCCGGCTGCTGCCCACCCGGCTGCTGCCAACACAGCTGCTGCCTGCACAGTTGCTGCCTGCCTGGCTGCTGCCCGCACAGTTGCTGCCTGCCTGAGCAGGCAGGCGCCCAGCGCCGGCTCCAGCCGCACAGCGAAGCAGCTGCAGGGTTGAAGCGCAGCTGTCAAGTGCGGCTTTCTAGCAGGCAGCTCATTGCATTTCACCGAGTGCTGAGCCTCGGGGATTTCCTAAAGCGGCTGTGCTGGGTGTCTGGGAGTGAGGGAGCTGAGCACCCCTTACTACCTATGTAGGGTATCAAAGTCTCTAATCTGCTATGGAAACACAAAGACTCCCAAAGGACTCCCTCTCTCCTGCCCTTAAAAAGCTTCATGTGTTGTTTGTTGTTTTTCTTAGGGTCCCAGCTAGACAACACAGGGCAAAATCCCAGCTAAAACTGGGCAAGTCTCTGGAAAAAAAATTCCCCAAATGACCCAAGGCAGGGGAAAAGTTGTACAAAGATGTGTTTCTTTTAAAATCTCATACTTTTTAAGGAAGGCTTATGGTTGTTTTTCAGGCAGAGTATTGCATGTATCTCAGTATGCTGAAGTAGACATGTTCTTACAACGTTGCCTGAAAGATGATACTGAGACTCTTTTAAAGGTGTGTGTACCTACACATGGAAAGATAAGTTTGACAGAATAACAAGAATGATAAATGAGGTGAATTTGCAAGTTTTCCTCCCTAATTCCCATTCCATTATCACCGCTTTCTCCCTGTGCGGAGCTGCCTGTTTGGACTCTCACCTTAATTTGGAAGTGCAGTTTGAAAGACAACTGATTTCTGCATCAAACCTGTCAGGGACCTGTCAAGGCCTTATTGAAAGGGAATTGCTTGACATGGGGAGTGTGTTTTCAAGTTTGACTTATTTACGGACTTCAAGGATTTAAAACAAAAATGATTAAAGTGTTCTATTACCACCTTGTTTAGGTGGTGACAAGGGAATTTAGAAAAGATTAAAATTGCACTAAGGGGTTTTATTATTTTACGCAAAGGACAGGCGAGTTAAATTGAATCGCAAAGCATTGGTAGCTTAAAAAAAATAATAATAAATCAGCCTAATTTAAAAATCTTATAAATTATACATGTAATATGGTAATAGGGCCTAGTGAATCTGCTAACTTTTCATCCTCATAGAGCTAAAATGTTGATGCACAAATGTTGCACAGAAAATCACATATTTGCAGTGGGATGTAACTGTGATTTAATTTAGCAGCATTTTTTTTTCAATTATCTCTTTGCTTTCCTCCTCACAAGCCACAATGAACCTTTTCCCTTGCAGGGGGCTCCCCAAGGCAGGAGAGAGGCAGCGCAGGGGGCACTTGCTGGCACCTCGCTGTCCTGCCAGCACCCAGGGCACTGTCTGCCATCTGTGAGGGACCACAAGCCTCACTACCTGATCCCATCCAGCTTCTTGCCTCACAGATAGTGGATTTAGTGCCTTTTGGCACAGCTGCAAAGCACCCATGGGATGGCAGGGCTCCCACCCTTGTGGACTTCCTCAGGGGAGCTGCAAAATCCAGAAACTTTGGTTCCTCCTGTTTCTCAAGTTGAATTGTCAGAAAATTCATTGCTGGAGATGTGTGTATATGGAAACACGGGAGCTGACAAATGGAACCAAGAAAGAAACAGCAACAGGTTGCAATCTGAGGCAGGTGGCATCTCCCTGTGCCACTGGGAGGTACTGAAAGGGGCTGAAAAGCAAGAGTGGTGGGTACACTGCCTGCATGCCTGATACTCTCCACAGCTTTTAAAGGACTGCTTCTCATCCCCTTCCTTGCTGCCATTCCCTCTGGAGGCCAGGTGGCATTACTAGATGAGCAGTCCCATGAGGGGTGAGGGTCTGGGGACACCCTGTGCCAGGGGCTGGCAGCTTGGGGTGCGCTCTGGGGAGCTGTGCAGTGCCGCAGCCTGTGCCACAGCCTCGCTCATGTCAGGTGCATGAAAAGCAGTGTCTGTCCTATCCTGTCACCTTTCCTAAAACTCACACAATGCTAACAGCTCTGAGAGATCTCCCCACCCTCAAATTCAATTTAAACCAGTGGGAAGGTTAAAAAATTATTGTGGGGTGGGACTGAAGCACACTGGTGAAACATCACACAGCCAGTGTCCTTACAGAAGCCTGATTTCTTTAGGAAACTGGGCTAAAATCATAATTAACCAGGCAATGCTGCCAAGAGAGGCTGTGCCTGTGAGTCCTGGCCAGGCTGGATGCTGTCTGGAAGCCCTGAGGCTTCGTCATCACAGAGCTGACCCCTCCTTACACCCCTCCTCCCACAGTACACAGACACATGCGTGTGTGCACACAGTGCAGGGCCCGGCATGGGGTGAGAGCAGCACCAGCTGCTGTGACACTGCTGTCGCACGGCTGTCACAGTGCACTCACCTCCACGGGCTCAGGACTGGAGACATCACAGAGCTTGGCAAACAGCAGCTTTTTGATGCATGGAAGGAACAAAAGAAAAAAGCTATTATAAAAGTGTGTTATGGTTTTCTTTGGGATTGTCCTTGTGTTGGAACAAATGCATTTCCCTTATCCAAAATGTAGTGGTTTGTTTGTTGAGTACCCAAAAGGCAAACAGCTTGAGGGTGCAAAAAAGATGCAGCCCCTCCAGCCCAGTCAGAAGACCCTGTGCATTTTCTTACCTCTTGGAAAAAGGTGTTGTCCTGCTGGAAGAGCAACTGTTTCCTGGGTGCAGAAAGCCCTCAGAACACAAGTAACTATGAACCTGCATACTTTCCCTCTGGTCCTTCCATAGTATCTGCTTTGCAGCAGCCCTGCTCCGATGCGACCCCCCTGCGGGTGAGATGCCCATGATGCTCCAGCCCACAGAAAGCATGGGCTCATCTGCTGTCCACACCAGTCTGCTAAAATGATCAGGCAGTGTCCCCAGGTTGTTGCTGCATTTTGTGTGACTTTGCTTTGCTTGTACAACAGAAATGGGTGCTGCAGTATGAAAGCACAAGCTGTTCCTCTCAGCTTCCCCCTCTTCTTTTTCTTTGATGTAAAGCAGTTTGCTCTTTGGAACAGCCATGTTGTTGGAGAAAGGCTTCCTCCCGGTCTGTCGCCACTGGCACGTGGCATCTCCCTGGTGCAAATGAGATGCAGGTATAAATAGCAACAGTCTCTGTCAGCTGCCACACTGGGGGCTATCCCGAGGCTAAACCACTTCACAGCTGTCAGAATCCAACCCGTTGGCCGATGGTCCTTCTCTACAGACCTTTTTATTACCATTTTCACAGTTTCTTGCCTCTGCTCCCCAACAGGGTCTGCTCCAAACCTCGCCGTGAACCCCAGGGTGCCTGGACAAGGACTGGGCAGTGCTGGCACAGGAGCAAAGGAGCTGTTAGCGGGCTGCTTCCTGAGCACCCAGCCCACAGAAACCATTTGCAGTCTCAGCTGACCAGTATGGGACTGAGCTGATGATTATTGTGCTTGTCAAGGGGCTGATGAGCAGAGCAGATCGCAGGCAGGCAGCTTGAATATTTACGCTTCGTGGCCCCATTGCCTATAAGCACAACTAGACTCCTGAGGCTGATGGGCTAGATCTCTTTGTACCAAGCATTAATGAAAATATGTTGCATTACTATTGGAAAAGAAGGATTATGGATTTGCTAGGGCTTAATATCAGAAAGCTAAGGTTTAACTTTGCTCCCTTGACTAATATTTTATGCAGGAAAGCAAGCTATGACCTTGATACATAATGTCACTGATACCTGAGGATCACAAAATCCCAAGGACAGTCACAGTGCAGGCATAAATATGTATATTGTATCAGCAGCAAGTGCAGATATTTTGATAAGACTTACAGGCTAAGGAATTCAATGTGGATTCCTGTGGCCAAAATTTAGACATGACAGACAGCTTCTGAGCCAGGAGCTCCAGGCCCCCTTCAAAATCAATGGAGAGAAGTGGGCACTTTTAGGGCACAATTCATCTAACTTGTATTAGACCTACTTTAGAATAACATGAGCCTGACAGGTGTCTGTTTGTCTGCTCTGACTGTAGAGGTGCTTTGGATAAATAGGCCAGCCACAGAGCCCACTGTAAATGTCTGACTTTGGTTACATTAATCCCATACCACGCGAACAAACAATTTGAGTCCTTATAGTCCAGGAGAGGCATGGAAGGCAGGAAGCAGGGTGAGATTCGTTAATGCTCCTCCAAGCTCTGCTGCTGTTAGTTTGTCCTGCTCAGGTTGGGTCAAGCACAAAAACCTTGCAGTGCCCTTGAAAGGAGATGTTATCCAGCAGGAGGGAGAAAGAATGAGACATGCCATAAAATCTCTGCCCTGTTTTTTGTCAACCCAAAATCTGCTCAGCCCAGGTAGCTCTTCTGAGATTTCAAGTGCAGGCAGGAAAGTTGGGTCATGAACCTGGGTAGATGCTTGCAGACTAACTTATGCCTTACTGTAGCAGCTGCTGTTCAAGGTCTTCCCACAGCTGGCTCCAGCACAGCCAGCGTCCTTGGCTTTCTACAGCTCAGGCACGTCTTGAGCAATGATTATTTTCCCCCTTAGACCCAGAGGCCTTATTCTTAAAATAGGCTTTTAAAAATAAATCTTTCTCTTGGTGTAACTGCTCCAGCCCAGCAGTTGTGGGCAGGTCTCGGCCCCCAGTCTCCCTATCTGAGGACAGATTCCCCCCTGCAGAATACCTGTAATTCAAGGATTTGATTTTTCCCAGTAGGGCATCATTTTTGTAAATGAAGTCTATTTGCGTAATGAAACATCAAGTAGTTCACACAGGGGTGCAGGGTAGTCATATAGGGAAAGAGCTCTCACATGAAATGCCATGCCAAGAAAGATTTAATTGTAGTTACTGTAAAATACAAAAAAAAAGGAGAAAAAAAAAAAAAAAAGAAAACCTGAAGGAACAGCCTGTTTTCATTTCCCATCAATTTCACAACAGCAAGCCTACCTCAGTGCTCAATAAGCTCCCGTTGGCACTAATTGGCACCCTTGCTGATGGGCCCGCGTGGAGGAGATGAGATCTGAACAGCCTGCAGGGGCTGATCTGTTCCTGCACATCTGCGTGGGCAGGTGAGATGCAGGCAGCAAGATGAGGGCAGGTGTGATGCAGGCAGGCAAGATGCAGGCAGGTGAGACCCAGGCAGGCAAGATATAAGCAGGTGAGATGCAGGCAGGCGAGACTCAGGCAGCCACTAGTGCCTGGTGCTCGATGGCAGGCAATGGCCCTGGCCCCTGGCATCTTTCCAGACTTCTGCAAAAGAATTTCCTCAGATCTGAAGAAAACAAGTGTGTGCACAGCCATGCTGATATCAGATGAGGGATTCGGGCCAGGAATTTGAGTGTAGTTAGCAATTCTGTAGTGTGCAGGGACACCTACTCCTTGGGTACAGCAAACATGTAGAGACCCGTATAGCTCGGAGCATACGTTTCAGTGCTTTCTTCCATGGGGGTCTTAAGAAGCTTGTGAGTTCCTCCCTATCATATTTACTAATAGCATTCAAGGTGATCACAGGCTTTTCCCATACTAACCTTTGTGCTGGTATTTTCCACATTTCTTACTTCCTATGAACCTCCCTTTCTCTCTTGCTGTTTGACACTGCATTTGCTTCTCTTGTCCCTAATGGGGTGTGGAGTTTTTCATGTGGAGGTAAAGTTTATTGCTGACTCTCAACTGAATCTTCAGCTAGGGCCACCCAGGTTCTTCACTTGGCCAGAGAACAAGCCAGTCCCTTCTCTATGCTGTTTCTGTACCAAACGGCAGCCTGTCCCAGGATGATGCCTAGTATGGATTCTTCACAAAACAGCTATGGAATTTTAGGAAAAAATAACAAACTTATGAGATTTCCTATTTTATTTATTCTTATTTTTCAAACAGCACTTAACTGAGCAGAAGGGGCTGATACAACTTATACAGGCTTCCCCTATTACTTGTATTACATAGAAGCATGGGTTTCAGCCAGATGGCTCTCTGGCTGCAAGACTATGGGCTGAGTTCATACCTTAAACATTTAGATGTTCCCGTTCCCTTCAGTGGCAAGTACTTACTGTTTCTTGTGTATTTTGTCCATCCAAGGTATTTCCAGGGTGTTTTAAGATACTTCCAGTAATCCACTAGGTACTGAGAGTAGACTAGATGTGTTTCCATTTGGTGTAGCAGCACTAGCTGCAAGTACTACACCAACACATAGCCCTCCAAGCCCAAATCCTAAAGGAGACTTCTCTGCAACTCACCAAGGGTTAAGACTGGGTTTTCTTTTCTTGACTTCTACAAGTTTTACATCATGCCCAGCTATGTGAGTAATGAAACAGACTGAGCAGGATTTCAGTCCTACCATTAGCAGTGCAGCAGAAGGGGATGAGCAATGGCCAGGCTGCAGAGTCTTCCCTCTTGATTACTTTCTCAATTTTTTGTAGAGAATCAGCCACCTTTTGGACTATATCTCCCATTTCTGAGAAGATTTTTGAAGCTGGGGGATATATCTGTGAATGGCAGAGAGCAAGATAAGGCATGCATAAAGGAGTCATTGTTAAAGCTGAATGAAAACTTTCAGTCCAGGTTGACTTCCAACAGTAACCTCGGCTTTTGGAAGAAACAATTTTATGTACACAGAAGCACTCTATCAAAAATGTAAAGCTGTTGCCAAATATTTCCCAGTCAAATCTAGGTTTAGTTTTGACAAGAAAGAAAATGTCTCTGCAGTAGCTCTGTGTAATTGCTGGAAATGCAGATTCATATATGAAGGATATCTTACAACAATACTGTAAGTAACTTTGTGAATGAGTCAGCAATAAAAATGCCCAAATTGTGACACAAGTTTCTTGCAGCAAGGCAGAGAGAGAAGAGCAAAATCTGATTGTCTACTGGTAAGTAAACATTTTATTTTTGTATGGAAATAAGCATTTCCATTCCTACTGACTATGTAAACAGAAGAGCTGATGACAGCTAGCTGATTTCTACACTAAAGAGGCTTATTGGGAATGGACAGTTGGTAGAATAGGAAAATCACTTTTTATTCATTAATATTAGTCTGCAAGCTTAACATTTTAGGTGGTCAGAAGGGAAAAACCCTTAGAAAGATGGCCTCAGTATCATAACAGTGAAAGACAGATTAAGAGGCAGACAATGAGATCTGATTTATTCTCTCTGTAGCTTAGTGTTAGCAACTCCGAACTAGTCTCCGCTCTGCCAGTGAGTTGGTGCATAGTCTTAGAAAGCCATTTCACTCCCAGGACTGGCAGAGGGCAGCCTGCATCCTGCTTGGCCACTTGGCAGGAGCTGGAGCATCCCAGATGTTTTCAGTGGCCTCAGAGAAAAAAAAGGAGCAGACGTGGGCCAGACCTTGGCTCTCCAATTCCCAGAGGAGACTCAAGTCTTCAGCATTGGTGATGGCGTTTCCAGGGATGCCTCTCTCCCCTCTTCCCTCCCTTTGTGTTTTCTCTTGGCAAGGTCTGCACTTGTTCCTGGCACAGGATGAGATGGAGCAAGAATGGATGTCCCTGCCCAAGCCCGGCCAGTGCAGCCCAGCACTGGCACTTGCTCCTGGGTCTCTTCCCAGCTCTGTTGCTCCATCCAGCTCCTCCACTCCCAGCTCTGCTCTGCAGTGGGAAGGTCTGTGCCATGTCCCCTTCTGAGCCTCAGAAACTGCTGGGAGTCCTCCGAGAGGTATCCCTGCCCCACATCAGATGCTGGTTCCCAGGAGATGGAGAGTTGGTAATGTCGTGGCCAAGGCCAGGTATTAAGTGCCTCTGAAAAGCTTTAACTTCCTATCTTCAGGCCTCCAGTTTTTGATACCCATGCTTTAGTTCAGGCATGGAGTGCTGGAAAAATATTAAATAAACAATAATTGCTTCATAGGTATAATAGCCATGCTGGTAAATCATATTTTTCTTTAAAATTGATAATAAACACATGAAATAAATAAAGGTAATCATGCATTACATGTCCATGGCAGTAGATGATACCAAGCCTATTAAAACAGTATCAATCAGGCACTGAAAATGGTTTATATTTAGCACATCTCATTTTAGATTAAACAGACTCTGCTCTCAATTATCCAGTAATTACCTAGAGGCATGAAGGCATGTACACAAAGCTACAGCAAAGTGACTGTGTGAGCACTGGCTTACTTTGCTGTTGGTAAACTTCATTTTGTCAGGATTAATTGGCGAGAACGCTGGTGATGAACACATGACAAGCACAACACTCAATAATGCTTTAATAAAGTGAGGGAAGCAAATGTTTTCCATCAAACCTCTTCAGCACAGGAAATGTGATTAATTAGGCACATTCATCTAATTACTGTATGAATTCTCAGGAGGTAAACCTATACTCCAAGGCAGATACACTGGATATGATTCCAGAGGCTAGATTCAATTTCTTTTTATGTGACTTTTTATGTAAACATTAAATAAGTTATTTTTTAAGGACATATCTTAACCTTGATTGGTTTCCAGCACTGGATCAAAGCCGATCCTAATCACCAGTATTCATCAGACCTAACAACAGCTCTTCCTTCAGAATAACTGTGTGGGTTTTCTGTTATCTCCAGAGAGACTCGAGCGTTAGGAAAAATGCAACCACCAAAATGTTTATTGGATGTTGGCTGTGTCTTACAAGCCTTCGGCTTTCCTTTGCATTAGTAATGTTTGGGTCTGCAGGGCTGGAGCTGCTTTTTTAATTAGCATCAGCAAATAGAGGACACAAGGCTCCAAATTGTGTCAGTAAGACACTCACTAGTGCCTGGGGACAAACCTTTTAAAAAATGTGAGCCATAATGTTGCTTCCCTTAATCTGGGCATGACTACTTCCATCAGAAGCTGCAGGGGATGTTGAGCTCCCAGTGCTTTCCACAGCTGGTGAGGGAAGCCCACGGGCAGGGCGGCCGCCGGAGCAGCGCTGGGTGCTGGTGGCATCCCCCCCATCCCGGCCACCACCGCCAGCCCGGCTCTGCCCTGGGGCTGCCTCCCAGCACTGCCCGCAGATGCTTCCAGCCTGCACCCAGCAAAACGTGCTTCTGCAATGCAAATACTCATTTCGCCTGGGAGGGCAGAAGCCGCAACTGCAGGAACAGTTCAGCCAGGCCACCCAGGGGACTGTAACCTCTGATGAAACCTCCCCTTGTCCCAGCAGAGCAGAGAGCACATGTCCAGGGCCAAATTCCCTTCCCAGCTGCAGGGTACTCCCACCCGTGAGGTCACACAGAGGAAGGCTGAAGGGGCTGAGATGCACAGCACAGGTACACAATCACAGCTGTGCCTTGTTGTGGATTTGTAAAGAAACACCACATATTTGGGGAAGTGAGGCTGGGGAAAGGGAGACCAAAGCTAACAGCAAGGGAAAATCTGTCTCAAACCCCCACCACTGCTATCAGCACCACTTCCGTTCCATCCCCCTCTCCCTTCCCCATGGGAAAATCCACGCCTGGTGCCTGCAACCTTAAAAAGATCATTGCCAGGCTATAAATATCCAGCCATCAATTAACTGCATAAATTGCACAGTCCAGAGAGCTCTTCTTCCGCTCTGCTGAGGTAACCAGCATCAATATTGCTCACCATTACAGGCCCTGCCATATTTGTCTTATTAAACCCAACAGCATCTTGGTTTTTACCGATGTATTTGTTCTAGGGGTTTACAGCAGCCTAGTCCATAGTGCATTTAAAGTCAACAGAGAGACTCTTGCCTGATTTCTGTGGGCTTGGATCCCTTCCAAGGGAAATATTTTCCTACTTAAGTAACTCTGAAACAAGGCGATCACATTAAAAAAATATACATATATATCCTACCCTGGAATGTTTCTTTTAAAAATATGTTGTCAACAACAGACAGCAAAGAAAGACTAGCACTGGGGATATATTTTTAATGTTGCTTCAATCAAATGCTTCAGAATAATGAAGTATTTGCAAAATAAACCTGTTTGCTTTCATGGCCTTTCCAGCTATGGCTGGACGTGGAGGACAGGAACCACTGAGAAATTCTGGTCCAAAAGAAACAACTGAAGAAAGCAAGAGCTTTCTCAGGCTGGGGGAAGCCCCATGGTGTGATGCAGCCAGTACTTCTTACAGTTCTCTGTCACTGTATGGAGCATCTGCCCCATTGGTGTGGCCTAACTCATTGCAACACCAGCTCCCATCAAATAGCTGGAGACCTTCCAGAGCATTTCAGTAAGGACATTGTATGCAGATGAATACAGGCAAGGAGGCATTCCCATGGCAGAAGGCAGGGCTTCACTTGGTCTTTGCTTGCTGACAGCAGCCCTGGGAGGCTCCATTGCACCCAAAATAGCTCACTGTGGCGTTGCTAATGCACCACAGGTACAAAGAGCAGCAGCACATGGATATACCTGTGTGTAGGTGGATATCTGAGAAGGCACCTGTAATCGTCCCTACAATGTAATCAGAGCTCTGCCCTCTACTGAGTGTGTAATACCTCCTTGCATAATATCGGTGGGATAATTAGTGCCACTTCAGCAGGATGAGCCCAGACACACAGCACTGGAGCAGCTGGGTGACTCACCTGGGATGTCTTCTGGCTCCTGCTGGTGACAACCAGCCAGTGTGGTGGAGGAAACCCTTGCAGTGCTCACCAGGAGGGCAGGTCAAGCCCCCACTAAAGCACCAAGAGATGGACCAAGCTTCAAGCAACATTGGTGAAACCCAAGACTACATAAGTATCACAAGATGATTAACTACTAGGATTATTGTTTGGGAAGACTGTATGAGAGGTGCCACATGGGCACTGGAGAGCCTGCTATCATCTCTTGGTTCTCAGGAAGAGGAAAAGTCTAGCATAAGCTTGCCCACCCTATTTCATAAATCCAACCCATATGCAGGTATTCCTCCGGTGTGGCTGACCTGGTGTCTGCCATCATTTTGTGTGTTTGTTTTGGCTGTGACTTAGGACACCAAATTTCTGTGGGCCCTGCTGGGATATGCAAACCCACTGACATCTTTTGTCTAAAATTAAGCCAGAATTGCTGCTTACCTCTGTGTGCTATTTGCTGATTCTGGTTTCTAATCTCTGTCTGAAGGAGGTGGCATTTACAGGCCAGGGCCTGTAAAGCAGTCTGGCTGGACTTGTGCAATGTGGTGCCTCAGATATAGATTAGAGTCAATTGTATGAGGCACCTGGAAGACAATTGTGAGGGAGGCAGCAATCAAATCTCCTCCAAAATGTACCTAAGGGACAAGTGAAGTTGTAGGACATGGGCTGCAAAACCACATCTTTTTTTCCTAGGGTTTGAAAAGGCAATCCCAGAGTTCACCTTACTGACATACATTGATACACAAAGGGCCCACCTCTCCCAGCGTGCATTGATCAAGGTAACAGACCTGCTATTTTGAAAACCAGCACAGGAAAATAGTAATTTGTGATAGATCTTAGGCAGGCACCATCTGCCTAGGACACATCCCACATTCTTCCTCACCTTTCCAACCCTTCGTGGTCCCCAGGTGGGTACCTTGGTTACAAGAGCTGCCATTGAGTTAGGTCCTCATCATGGAAACCAAAGGAAAGATGGCATCACAGTCCAAGAAACTGGGTCTGTGTCCTGTTGAACACACGGGGGGGTGGAAATAATAGAACAAACACTGGAGGACTTGAAAACACCAGAAATAGTGGTTGCTCTTCCCAGCCCTGCCAGTCTCACTGCAGGGGCATGAAGGAGATGCATGAGGAGATGCAGCCTTGGCTGCAGCCCTGGCAATATTTCTAAGGCAGGAGGTGACCTGCAAACTCAGCCAACAGAGAGCAATAGGTCTCCTGCAGCTGAGACCCAGAAAAAAGTCTTTGGGAATGAAAGGAAAAGCCATGAGCAGGAACATGAGGATCTGCATAAAAAAATAAAAATTGAAGTTATCCACCCGGGTCCTGTTCCACTCTCCTTGCTCCTCCCTCATCTATATGGCTGAAAAGCCACGTGTTGCTGGGAAGGGTGTGGGGCTGTGGTGGCTGGACATGGGCCAGATGTGGCAGCAGAAGGCTCCTTCTCTGGACTCCACTGAGCTTGGGTATGAGCAGAAAAAAGTCTGGAAAGTAGGCACTTCACATTCAAAACCCATCTTCACATTTATCCAACTTGCCTCAGCTTCGCTATCTTCCCACATCTAATGGGACAGGTCAGTCCTTTACGCTATAGAAAACATCCTACATGCAGTTGTGAAAGGATCCTCTCGTTTGTCCTTTTCCAGCTGTCACAGCTTCTGAAATAGACACCAGCATATGGGAAAATGCCATTTTGATGAGGGAGAATCATAGAGAGGAGAGCTGTGAACTGAAATCAAGTGTGGGATTTTGGAATAACTGGAATATCTGGACAAGGAAGGATTAGGAGATGCTTCTCATACCATTTCTAAGGTGACTAAAGCAGCAAGTTATTTCCACTGCATTGCTAAAGCATTACTTACAAAATATATCCTATAATTTATATACAGTGAGAAGTGGCTAGAAATGTGCGTGTTTTCAGAGTGCTGGCCTGAATGAAAAATAAACAGTTTTTTGTTAAAAACAGGTCAGAGGTGTCTCACAATGTCTGGAACCAGATTTACCCTAGAATTCACTGTGGGTGACCTAGGTTAGGGTGCACACCTGCTTTTTGTTCCCCTTTTGCATGATGCTGAGTACAACGGGCCCCAGCCCTGTGAGAGAAGATCTGAGCTACTGCAGGGGTATAAGAACTATATGGACCACAATTTGGCTAGATTTTGAAAAAGAAACCGGGGACACAGTGCCTAAATCCAATGGCACTTTTGAGATCAATAGTCTATAACATTGACTCTTAAAGAATGAAAGTTAAAGGAAGGAGTTCATCTCAGCCGTAGTGCAAAGCTCACATTGCTTGAGGGGTCCTTTCCCAGTACAAAAAGTGAATAATCATGTATTTCCCCATTATAGTCACACTGTGCGTTTGTGGTTCAGGGGATCACAGATTTCTTCTCTAAATGTTGAACACTTCTCTCCCCAGGTTTTTGCCTGGGAGCGTACACGCTACAAAACCTCTTCTTGTATCCATAATACTGATACAGAAGCGTGATTCAGGATACCAGGATCTGTGCAACATCCCACCCAGTAACAATAAAAAATGGATGCTGAATTAGAGAAGCCTCAAGTGGAAAAAGCATTTAATGGACATTAGGTAAAAACTGAAGTCAGAGTAAGATGATAAGATGTACATAGGGTGAATTACTGTAAAATCCTGGGAATACTTCTGATCAAAAAGGAGACAACGATTTGTCAGGCTCCCTATACCCATACGTTCAGAAGCTCAGTGATTCATTTCCAGTCCAGCAGTTCAAAGCCGAAGGTGTGCTAAGCTGGCTTCTTGACATTTGAGAACAGCAGCCGTCTTCAACCCAGCGTGAGAAACAAGATTAGCCTTTCCAGATTAGAAGGAAAATATTAGTGAAGCACCAGAGGGTTCAGTGTGGGGTCTTTTTAATAGTGTCAGACTTGGACAATGATACTGAAAGCACAAGCTGCCAAGTCTAGAAGGCAGGATGGATGAAGTACTAATTTACTTACTGCTGTAGTGCCTCAGCTGATGGTGAAATACTGTTCAGGATAGACTGCTATAAAGGAAGGATTCTTGGAGCAAGGTTATAACACACAACAAGAGTACTTAAAAAAAAGAAAAGAAGGATTTTAAATTGCCATATGGAAATTTCCAAAGCCTTCATCTCAGTACATGCAAGAAGAATAGGAAACATGGAACTGGGTGACTTGGCCAGACGGAAAAAAGGGGACCTTAGTGCCTCACCAGGGACATACTACATAAGCAAAGAGTTTGATATTATTTGAAGACCTGCTAGTAATCAGAAGACAGATTTTCCTCACAGTTTGGGCATTTCCTACCAATTCAATATTTTTCTTTTTACCTACTGCCAAATCTTAGACTAAGTAAGGGCAGAATTCCTATGAGACCACAGAATTATGTGTGTGTATGAGTCACTAGCTCTGGAATTGCATTGATCTCTTCCTTTACTTTTTGCTTGAGTTATTTCATAAACAAAATCACCCAGCAGCAGATAGCTAGATAGCCTCCATGGTGTCATTTTAGGATATGTGCGTGGCCCAAGAATGGTGTTCTTATACTTTCCATCCAGTAATTTTAATTTGTTTGTTCAGCAGAGGATATCAGAAGCTGTAAGGTAGAGACTTAATCCAGCAAATGCTAATCCATCAGACCAGGGCCAAGCACTCTACACCATTTTGGTCTCAGGACTAGAGAGGGCTCAGTTTGAAAATCTGTGTTCCCAGCACTATGCACTGCATGAGGATATTACTGTCCCCACTCTGAGACATAGGCCTCCCCATGGAGAACCAGATCTCTATGTGGTGTGGATCAGCTGCGCTTCCTTCGTTGTGATGGAGCTACACTACTTTAGCATGAAATAAGAACATAGATTTGTACGTGACAATTCCATCTGTTAAAGCTGAATTAGTAAACAAACAAAAAAATCAAATACCTAAATACTTTTCATTTATTTGACTGTGGACATGAATAGCAATGCACAAGCTGCCTGGGAAGTCAGCTGTCCTCCCACAAGATGAAGTAAATTGACATCATGCTGTGTCTTTGTGGTGCCTTCTTTGTTCAACCATATGGAAGGAGCACTTCTGGATTTGAAATAAGCTACAAGTAAGCTAAGCCCAAATGCTAACTAATCGCACACTGCCTCCGCACACCTATCTACAAACATTGACTGGCTTCTGGAAGCCACAGACCATGGTGCATACCAGTGGGCTCACAGGCTGCTGAAGGGGATGCTGAACACTGCCCATGCTGTTGCCTCTCAGGAGGCAGTGACAACCTGGTTCAGGAACAGCACGGCGACCCCATGCTCTGCGTGCCTTGTGCGGTCACTAACAGAGGACGTGGGGTTCACTATCTGAAATGTATTAATGAAAGGCAAAATAAGAGAAAAAAAACCCTCCTCTTGAGTGTTGCAATGAGAAACTGCTACCATCACAAGTCAAAATAAGTCGCAGTGTGCAGGTATGTGCTGCATCCCTGAGCCCAAGTGAGCTGCCATCAATGTGTGCCTGCACAGAGCATGTCGCACAGCAGGTTCGGCTGGAGCTGACATCACCATTTCCCTCACAAACAAACAGTCTTTCTGCAACTGCCTCGTGCTGGGTTCTCCCGACTTGAAATCCAGGCTGCAAGAGGCAGTCAGTCCTTCTTGCCTGGCCAGGGTATGCAGACCCTGCGTGCTCAGGGACCGAGGGCATCAGCACCGGGCAGGGCAGGGGAGCAGGTCTGAGGATATGTAGTTTTTCCTTTTTCTCCAGCTAGCAGAGCACTGGTGGTTCACACCATTGCAGCCTCTCTGGTTTTGTCCAGGTCCAGTTCCCATCGGCTCTGGGAGGTCAGGCTGCAGTGCTCTGGCTTCATCATGTCTGTAATTCACAGGAAACATAGATTTAATTGGTTTTGGCAAAATGACTCCAATATCAAGGCAGCTTTTGCAATCAGAGACTCCTTTCCCAGAATGCTTTCCGGCAATCAGTTTACAACAGCATCATTTATTGTCATCACTTAATGAAATATTAGCAAGGCTTTTGCCCCGGCAATAGGTCTGTCTGTACCGGCCCTCTCCTCCCCTGGGCAGCTGCCAGACACCACATTGCCTCGGCAGCTCTCCAGTTTCACTCCACTTGCTGCTGAGAGCTGCATCAGGTATTCAAGCTAAGCCTCGCCTGCTGTGCTCACTTCTTAGGCTTTATACTTTGTGCTAGAGTGACTGACTGCTAAAATAAACCTGACAGAATTTTTTATTTTTATTTTTTTCCCCCTGGAAGTGATTTCAGCAGAATTTCACCTATTGCCTCACAAATACAGTTAAATAAAAAAGCCTGGAGCCTTAATCCATCTGTTTGCTTTTTTGGCCAATATAGGCAGTAAAAGCAACTTCTTTTTTATTGTTATTTAAGTATCAAGATCCATTCTGATTTTTCTCTTTTAAAGATAAGTTTACATCCAAAATCCAAATAATCAAGTTACCTCCTGTTGTGGCAATAGTTGAGCTGCTCTGAATTTCTCTCTTCTCCCCAAACTTGGCTTTTCCTTACTGGAGAATAACCCACGTGTTTCCTGGCCCCTGATAAGAAAGCAAGCTCTAAATCAACAGGTAGTAGTTAAGATAGGTGGCTCACTGATACCGTGACTTTCATGTTGTTTGTAATGACACTGACAGCCTTGACTTTCTGTGCTCTCCTCGCCAGGCCATAAACCAGCTGCAAGCCTGGAAAGCCAGGAGAGATAAGAGGCCAGTACAAACACAGCACCTGCCTGCAAGTTTCAATGGTGTCAGCTCTTGCAGTCATAGTCGTATTGCTCAAAGAAGTAGGAAAAAGCTGGGCAAAAGCCTTCCTGACTATGTTTTCGCGTCTGGAAATATCCCTTGGTCATAACCACGATGTCCAAAAACGCCAATTCTCAATAAATTTCTTTTGAGAAGCAAACAAAAAAAAAAGCATTGCGATAACAGTACTGTGGAAACATAGCAGGCTGGAATATTTCAATCTGACATTTTCAAATACTTTGGAATTAAGAGGGCAACATATGGAAATCAATGCTATAATTGAAAAAGCTGCATTTCAGATTATATTGTACAATCCGGAACAATAAATACTTGCAAGTTTAATGTTACCAGAATCTCCAAATTTACTCTTTTATTACAGTTTTGATTTTAAAAATATATATATATTGGAAAACAGCTCTAAAGCTGGTAGTCCATAACCTCTTTGCAAACAAACAAACAAACAAACAAAAAACAACAACCACAACAAAAACTAGGAATACATTTCTGTTTTATTACTTTTTATTAGTCTGCTTTCCCCTTGTATGTAAAAGGTTATTATTTTCCATGCTCAAACAGCGCATTTAAAATGTGGGTTTTCACAAGGAAACTTAAAGGTAATTTTAGATGGAGACACAGTGTAAGAACAGGGGAGGTTTATCATTTTATTTACCTAGGTTATTGAGCTAGTAAAATAAGGACACCTGAGGTAAAGGTACAGCACGAGAACATATTTGAAGTACAGCGGTTTCAAATCCTCTCTAAATTACCTCCTCCTCATGGAATTTGCCTTTGTTTTCCAGTGCCTGGAGAAAAAACAAAATTCAATAACATGAATAAGTGGTAGAAAATAATAAAATGAACTCCAAAAAAATGAACTACACTAACATAACTTGTGTGTTAATAAATTTGTAGCCTGTCAAACCAAGAGTTTCATAGCAAAGCACCCTCCTCCGCATAAACTACCTTAGCCAGGGAGGGACATGTCTGCCTGTACCCCCAGGATGTCAGCACAGGCGCCTGCATTGATCCCAGCTGCAGCGGAACATCTGGGGAATAAAATCAGTATGCAGGAGCAAAACTGGTGCATAATCTTGTAATGGGGCTGAAAACTGCATGTGACCAGGTCACCGATGGGGTGCTGTTACGCAGAAAGGGAGCCGTACTGCTTGCAAGTCCTGGTACAGAAGAGAATTTAGAAATTCTGGCATTTCTATGTCATTTTTCACCCCGCCTCCACCCCACCACTCCTCTGAATTGCCACTCATGTGAGTTACCGCTCGGTAAGGGAGGCAAGACAAAACACTGCACCTCCAGACGCACAGAAGGTCTGGCTGTCTGTGGGGCTATGCACCCAGGGATGCGTCAGTCTGTGTTTTCCCCCTTTTTAATGTCCTAACACAACATAAATGGGGAAAACAAGACCCCTCTGGTTCTTATACACTGACAGCTCTTCCCTCCAAGACCCTCGTTCAGTGTTTTTCACTCATGGGAAGCAGGCAAGGAGGGAACCCAGCCTCTCTGGGCATCACTTGACACTAAAACAGTACATTTGCAAACTTTCAAAATATTTCTGTACCAGAGCCCACCTCCATAACTAAAACCTATTTGAAGAGATTTTATTCAAGACTCTAAGGGAACTAAAGCACTTACTTTTAGGCACAAAGCAATCCTGGGAAAATTCAGGTGACAGACCAAAAACCCCATGCAAACTTACGGTGACAAAATACAGGCTCTCTAATTTATCAGCCTGTACTCAAGTGGCTGCAGACAGCAAAAAATTACCTGCTTGCAGATGCTTCAGCAAGTAGGTAAGTGCCCACGTCAAGCTTTTACTGTGAAATTATCATCTAGAAAACCTGCTATAGTATCTATTTCTAGATCATACACAGTAAAAAAGTGTTAGAAAAAGAAAAAACTGCAATGGTATTTCAACCTACCTCCATACAGTTAGGACAATTACGAAATAAATGAGGGATTTATCAAATCCGCACCATCAGTCTGATCCCCCTGCCTGTGCTGCACACTCACCGTGACATTTCGGTCCACAATTGATCAGTTTTGCCTTATTGCTTAAGCACAGTTTTCTTGTCACACGCTAACCTGTTATTTTCTCAGTAATTTCCTGTGTGTGCCTCAGTCACACTAAACCAAGCCGAAAGCAGACATTTGCTGCCACCACGGAGCACAAAGAGCATTTATGGCCACATGGAGGTCTTAGTGAGGTGGCTGTATCAGCGTAAGAACTGAATAAGGGTTTTGAGGGGCAAAGTCTTGCAGAAAATCCTGCTGTGGTCTTCTTGAAGTTTTATCTTGTGAGGCTGTGGTTCCCCGTGCTGGGTCTCCATGGGCACTGCTGTGGGCCCCCCTCCTCTCCACTCCACATGACACCCCTATGTGTGCTCCCACTTGCTGGTCTGGGCAACTGGGCTTCAGCTTTGGGGTGAACTACATTGACAGACATTGGTCGAAGCAATGTCAAAGCCAAGAGGTGGCCGTCTCAGTCCATTCTTGGAGCTAAAACCTTTTCTTCTTCTGTACAAGTGCTCATCACCATAACCCTTACAGATGTTTCCTCTGCACTTGGAAAATGTGATTGTTAATGTGTTTGTAATGATCTACTTGCTAGTTTTGCTAGCAAAGCTCTCCTCTTTTCTTCCCTTCAGGTGATTAATCTTTCCTTCTTTGCCAAGCATTAGCAACAGATTTTAACCTTCAAGGCCCTGCTAGCCAAGCTGCTGTGGAGGTTGTCTGAACACCTATAGGCCATGACTCCTGCTGAAGTGAAGACACATCCTGGCATTCATTTCAGATGCTTCCTAAGCGAAGGCTTCTGTCCTGGTTTTGTTAAAAACAAGTATCTCTTTCAGTGAATTTGCCTTCGTATTAACTGCATTTTCCTGGAGAACCAGACACATGTTTTGGTAAACCTAGCAATGGAATGCAAACTTATTGATAAGCACGGATGGACATCTCGCGAGAGGGGCGACAAGAAGAAAGAGACCAAGAAACTGACCAACTGTGTATAACATTCCATTCACATGAATACTTCATATAAAGTGGGAGATCACGAGGATCTCGTCCCTTTTGCCTTTTTCCCTTCTGCTCATGGCCGACATTAGAAGAGGACCTTGCTAATCATCCCTGCGAACTGAGGCCTAGTGAGAGACTGAATCCAGTTCCGATTGGCTGCGGAGTCTAATCCAGGACTTTGGTTGCCGGCTCTGCAGTTGCTGAGACTTTCAAGATTGGTTTTGTATATTTTGTATTATCTTCTCTATTCTTATTAGTAGCATTAGTAAAACATCTTTAATTTTTTCCAACTCTCTTCACTCTGTGCTTCTTTTCCTCCCAATCACCTCTCCTTAGTGAAAAGGGGGGAGAGGGAGAGGGAAGTGGGGGGGGGGGGGGGAAAGAGGGTTAACAATACATCTGCCAGGGTTTTATTGTCACCCCGCAATCTTAACCCTCGACAGCTTCAAAGATGGCTTCCACAGTTAGTGGCTTTTCACAGTTAGGCTCCAAGGAGAAGGATGGAAATTCCCATTTCCACCCCCACTGCTGGCACATTCCATAATGTCTCTACTTCTCCTTGCAGCACCTGGGGACACTTGGAAAGTTGGCCACCTAAAAATAAACAGCATGAAATACCATGCTCCTTCTGGGCAACCAGATACTTAAAACTGTTAAGGAACTTTATGTAAGAGCCCTCCCTTGGACTGATGTGCCAGAGCTGGCAATGGACTTCACATCCAGCAGTAGGTGATGGCAATGTGGACAGAAATAATGGGCGGTCCAGGTTCAAGTCTCACACTCTTTCTGATGTGAAGTGGGGATCTGAACCACAGTTTCTCTGGGAAGTAGTCCAATAGCTCAGCCATTTGATTTTTATGAAGGATAGAATGTCCGTGGTAGTTGTTTCACTGCACATAAAAGAAATCATTCCATCTTAAGCTGTAAGCAAAGTTGAAAGGCTTTACAACTAGACATTTAATCCCCTCAGATCCCCTCAGCTAGGATAGCACAGTGAAAGTCTTTGTCATCCTAGTTAGAAGTGTGCACCACTAAATTGTCTGCGTATTTTGGAATGTGTGTAATCAACAAAAACAAGCCACTTCCATAATAAATAAATAAATAAATGTGCAAAGATGGTAATAGGAAAATAAATAAATAAATGCAGTGTGTTTCCCCCTGTAAATTCAACATGAAAATGCTCTGCTGTTGCCAATGGCCAGCTAGAGCAATCCATCTGAGCATCATTTCAGCAGCCACATCTGAAATAGTCAGCAGCTCTGTGGAAGCCAAGAGGGACCATTCCGAAGATCTCAATGTTGTTTAGTGGTACTTCATTACTACAGTATTTGTTAGTAAATACGGTAAGGGGTAAAACTTGGAAAGTTCAAAAAACATGAATTTATTTGAATTACTGCCATAGATTATGTCCCTGCTTGTAGGACTCATTCTTCTCTGGTTTCAGCTATCTATCAGAGGTGCCCAGGGACATCATTATGCCTTCCTTCTCAAAATAGCCTGTCTTAGGCTTATGGCAAAACCACTGCCTTTGACTTCTACTACCAACAAGAGATCTCTGCCTGTCCCAAGTTAGACTCACGTTGTGCCTCCAGCAACACAGACTGGAAGGACCGATGCATGGTGGACTTCTGGAATGTGCAAAAACACCCTACAGCCATTTTGGCCAGACTGGTTGGTTAATGAAGACTGACAGGCTGGAGAACCCAACTCACCTGCAAAGCCAGAGGAGGGGGCAGCACGGGGGTGAAACACAGAATCATATTATAGAATGATAGAATGTCCTGAGTTGAAAGGGACCCACAAGAGTCATTGCGTCCAACTCTTGTCCCTGCATAGGACAAGCCCAAAATTCACACCATGTGTCTGAGGGTGTTGTCCAGTCTCTTCTTGAACACTGTCAGGCTTGGGGCCATGACCACATCCCTGGGGAGCCTGTTCCAGTGCTCCACCTCCCTCTGGGCAATATTGCCTTAGTGACTACCAGTGCCACCAAGGCAAGTGCTGTTTCGAGTCCCCCAGTATCACCCCTCCTGCTCCTAGACCAACCATAATCATAAGTCCCTTTGCAAAAAATAAACTTTAACAAGCAGTTATAGAAGCGTGGCAGCCCGAGTTAAAAGATGAGCAGTTTGTGTGTTGCTATTCCTGGCCAGGCACATGATCATCTTGCAGACAGCTGGGCAGAGCTGGGCTCAACGCCACTCAGCCTCTCGGCAGGGCCACTCCTGCCCTCTGCTCCCCAGCAGTGCAATGTTAGATATCCAGGCGTGCCACTTGTCATTTTGATGTCAGCCAGTTCAGCATTTCTTTCTAGCAATGTTAGCTTCTAGGGGAGAGGGATGGGGCAGGGACAAACCTGCCTGTTTGCCTTCAAACATGTCAGTCATTGCACATGAGCTGGAGTTTGCCAGCATGAATCATGTTCCCATATTCCTGGCAATATTAATGCAAATAAACATCTCAAAAGCAGAGCTTGAAAATAGGAGCAACATTCAAAGTGCCTGTGTTGTGGGTTTGCTTGCTTCTTTTTCCCTTTTCTTTCTTTTTGATTTGAAAAACAAACAAAAACCCCCTGTATCTCTATAACTGATGTTCCTTAAAGGCAAAAGACACAGATAACCATATCAGAAGGACTCTGCCTGCTGCAAGCCGGTGCGAGGCCTCCCCAACCATGAGCTGGTATTCACCATTGGCCCTCACAATTATTTTAGTTGCCTGTGCCCCCAGTGATGAGAGTTGGTGACATTTTAAAAAGCAACACAGCAAATGTTTTCATTTAACCACATTTTTAATATCTCAGTGGAAAAGTTGTTTGTTTTGATAAGACCTAATATTTTTACCACACAAAAAGTTAACACTAAAACTGTTCAGACAATGTCCAGTTCTTCACAAAATATTTTTTCCGGCCCATATCTTTGGTTGGTTCTCCTGCAGTGGAAAGCTGTATATGTGTAAACAAAGCAGGTCAATAAATTTGATCAAATCCTTTGTCCTTTATGGAAATAAGGATGATCTATGGAAAACTACATCCTCCCAGTGGAAGGCATTTTTTGGCAATCTGAAGCAGAAGACTGAGAGAAATCACTGTCTGTTGGGAGACTGAGGAAATATTACAGAAGAAATAGCTAGGTGTTTTCCTCTCTATACATAAAGATGTTTCCCAGCATCACTGCTCCCAGCACCTGGGAACCACTGGTGAATATATCCTTGCTAGCCCAGCTGCCATTACATCAGAAGAAATATTTTCAGGATCTGTTGGATTTGGTCCCATGGAAAATATTACCTATGTTTGAATGCACACTTATGTTTACTTATATATTTTAGGCAGCAAACTACCTTGTTCAAAACTACAAAAGAAACTGTAGAAAACTCCTCAAGATGCAGTCTGGTACCAGACTCCATCATCCTAATCCTTTTTGAAGTCCCCCAAATACCTGTCACAAGATAAATAGTAATGTTTCCACAGCCAATTTATAAATAACGTATTTTGAACTCCCAGGTGTAAGGTCTAACGCTGCAAACAGAGAAGGAGCCCAGGTTCCTTCCCTGCATGGTTACTAACAGCTCACAGTTTTGGACAGGGTACTCTCTGGAATGTCCTTTCCCCATGCTAACCTATGAATAATAACATTTACCTACCCTACATGCATGGCAACAGAGTCAAGACAGGATTTATTAAGCATTTCAAGGTCCTCAGAGAACAGGAATTACAGAACAACATGCCGATATGGTATCAGGCAGAACATTTATGGGTTTTTTTTAGGATGACAAAACAAGTTGCTCAGTCTTATGACAAAATTAAGAACTCAGCCGAGATGCTCAAAGCATGAAATCCAGCACATTTCTCTCCTAACAGAAGTCCCTTCATCAAAGGATCATAAAAGGATGAATCACTTTAACCAGTCTCTGCAATAAGGCAATTGTTATGGGCTATGAGCTTAACTCAGAATTTCCTCGGATTTGTGGGTTTAAGTTGGAATTGGAAATGCTTTTGGATGTGCCTGTGCAGAAACATGTGCATACTGGAGAGAAAATTTAGAGGGAGCTGCCTGTATCTGGCTGACAACCCAGCACACAGGGTATGTTGGAACTGATTCAGAGTCTTGTGCATTGTTTGTTTTGGATTAAAAGAGGGCAGAAAATATAAACTCCACTGAGACTGTGTTATGAGAGTCCATGGACAAGGGCTTGACTTTTGATGTACATATATTGGGCAGTCAGCACTGGAGATTTGTTTACAGGGTGTCATTTGAGGTTTGCTCTGATATAGCCCGCAGGGTACCTACTAGGGTTATTTTGCTTGGGGCTTGCTCCTTCCAGCAGCCTTCTTTAACTTTCTTCAACCACTCAGGAGAGATGTCCTAAAGGCAACTTATTCCTGCTTTACACTGGGCTTGAACGCTTTTGCTGTCTGTCCCTCCACTGCTCCCTCTTAAACCTTGCCTGACTAAGCAAATAAACAGGAGGCTTAAATATGCTCTCATGTGCACACACGCCAAAGAAAATATACATTAATTCACCCAAGGTCACACTGCCTTGTTCCTGGAGGGCCTGCAGACCCTCCTGAGGGACTGTGAGCTTTCTTTTGTCAAAGGTCCCTTGATTGCTGTAACATGTTCACACTGGAGGAGAGGTTACAGGTGATACTCCAGATATGCCTCAGATGATGTAAGGCAGAAAGGTTTAACTTGTGTAAAAAGGTTTAACTTCCGTCAGGTAAGGATCTAACTCCAGAATATAACCTGATGGACAAGGAATTTGAAAAAAATCTCAGATCAGATTTCAGTTCTTGTTCTGAGTGGCTTAGTCCTTTGTCTCAGTGTGAATTATTTCACTGTTTCCACCTACAGCTTGTTATTAAATCAGTGAGTTCAAAATCTGCTTGTATTACACATCTGATGAATGTTTCTCATAGAGTTACATTTGCAGTTGTGTAGCGTGTAAGAAGTCAGTTGTACTCAGTGTGAGATTCCAGTAAGAGCCAGTTGGACACATAACATCCATCAAAAAATGTCTTTGATCTCTGCTTGCTGAATCAGTGATATGAGCCTTAAGGGACCAGAAGGTTCCTCTACCAACTGAGACTCTCAGAGTCACAAATCCTTTGTAAGTAAAAGCTAAGCACTGTGTGATGATGACACTGTTCATCTTTCAGCCCCAGCATAAGTACTGCATGGAAAAGTCATTGATGTGTGACAGTGATTCTGTGGCTTTCCCACTGGAGACAGTATGGCCAGGGCTGGCCTTACCACATCAGTCACTACAAATTCCCTCAGGTTAAAAGGACCACGTCTCATAATCTGATGTGGCCATGTGTGCTACACAAAGCCTATCCTGTGACTTGCAACAAGAGATCACTGGCCATGGGGTGAGAGAGAAATGAAGTCAAAACTTGAACTACAGAACCCTGAGCTGCTGGAAAGATAAGCCGTTTCCCTCTGCTCTCTCTTTCTCCCTGGCACAGGCTGCTCTGAATCCTTTTGTCTCGCAGTGTGGCCGGGCACAGGGCCTGCCCAGGTGGGAAACACCTACCTGGGATGTCCGCACTTTGTGGCTGTCTCCTGGGTGAGCGCCTGGACCCCCTGCAGCACACGAGACATGGGGCAGGTAGAAGGAATGATGGCAATGGGGAGTAGGGAGGAGCAGTTTGACCCCAGAGCACACGCGCAAGAACCAGCTTGAGTGGCAGGAAAACATAACATGACCTTACAGCTAAAGCCTGCAGCGTAATGCACAGGGAATTCAAGTGCTACTGTGAGCTAGTCTCAGATTTTGCATTCCCAGCTCTTCAAGTATCACAATGCTTTTAACATAGCTTAAGAATGTTCAACAGCATATATACTATATCATTTTCTACAAACTTGCACGTGCAATTTTTTTTAACCAGCTTCTTTTGAGTATTCTATTCAAGTGCACAAGTGATCATTTTTAACCAACTCCTCTAATGGTTCTAACAACAATTATTCACATTTCTACAGCCTTTTTCACTTGGGCATGTCACTACTCAGTCCACAAAAGAAGGCGAAGACCACTCCTGCTTATCAGGTCATGATGCTCATCAGGGAAAATGTGCCTGAGCTGATCTCAGTTCGGCAGAGACAGATCTAAAATTCGAGCAGATCTTATCTCTATAAAGCTTTCAGTTACTGACTGAGTGAGAGATCATTTATCCAATGGAAAAAGGGATTCATTTATATTGATTGGCCTTTCCCTTCCACCATACACATGGTGTAACATTAAGGTACACTTATTCCACATCAGTAAGTCCCAGCCCTGCTTTAGTCTAAGTGCTCTCCCATTTAATTATTCAGGATGTCAGGATGGGCAACCATCTTAAAAAGAAAACTCAGAATGATCTACAAAGAAATGAATGGGGTTTTCTTTCCCCCAGCCCCCCAAAAAAGGAACCTTGATGCTATTTTAGATCTAATTCTAGCAATAGTAGCTCAGTTATTTCACTAGATAGAAGTCTATGAAAGAAATCAGTGTCATCAACATATAGGCTAATGATATTTTTTTCTTTAGTAATCAGTCTCACTTGCTGTAACTGAGGTTAAAAACAGAAGTGTGAGCTACATGTTATTTAATGTGTGAGAACGGAAGCAAAGGATGGACTGGAACAATAAATTAGTTGCTTGCTTAAAAAAAGAACAGGGGAGGGAGATCAATATCTTCATCTCCTGGTCACATAATCCAGTGGTTGATTTAAACAAATTAAAGCAGACTGCTTTCTTTCTGTGCATTCAAGTAAAACAGAGTTTTCAGCCAACAGATATTCAATTTTCCTGGCTAGTTTTTGGATGCTGGCCATGTGTGATTAGTGACCCATTTTCACTGCAATGCGATCAGCTATGTTTGTAGGACCCTGAATCAGCATATTTGTCCTTATTCCTGGCTCTGCCTGCCAGAGCACTGAGCCAGGCCCATTCTCCGAGCGTGCCACCCTGCCATCTCCATATAGATCTGTAGGAAAGGGCACTTGATCATAAAGGAGCTGTGCTGGCCTCTGCCAGGCCAGGATCACTGGGACCCATGGTGTACAAGACGCTGAACTTGAAATTTTCTTTATCTAATTAATAGGGTCTTGAAGCAGAAGAAAACTGTGCTGTTTGTGGGAATTATAATCCTTCCTGGACTCTGTTAGGGAAAAAAAAACAAACAGAAGGGACAGAAGGATCCTGGGGCCATAGCTTTAGACCTGAAGCAGTTCTGGTCACAGACACCTGTGACAGACCCTTGCTTGTGGAAAACATGCATCACATCCCACAATTTGCCAATACTTCATTAGATATCATTTCCTAATGCAATTCTGAGAATACGTCCAAATCTTCTGCTGCTGTTTGCCGCCAAGGCCCAGCACAGTGTCTGTGCAAGTTTGCCGGTGCTACTTGGACTGAGCCATACTGGACTGATTGAAGCCTCAGAGGAAAATTTAAGCTGGAACAGACCTGCAGAGGTCTTCAGGTCCAGCTCCCCACTAAGAGCAGGGATAGCTGAGACTGGGCTGCTCAGGGGCCTCTCAGTTGAGTTTTGGTGACTCAGAATGAAGTACATCATGCCCAGGATCTGTTCTTCTGGGATGAAGCGCATTTGGTTTAGTATATTTAAAGACAGATTTGAAAAAAAAACATCCTACACACAGGGTTGCAATGGAGATCAGAAGTCTGACTCTAGTTCCTCTCTACTTCACCCTGTGGCCGTCAGTGCTGGCAGCACCAGGCACGCAGCATTCAGGGAGGAGAAGAGCTGGTGGAAACAGGCAGCGGTCAAAATATGTCCCCCATGAGCAGCCAAGATCAAGGGAAGAGAAGGAAATAAAGAAGACAGGTTTCCCTCCTCGCAGCCAGGAAAAGGAAATAAATCAGCAGTGGCTCACATCCTGCCTTCATTTACCTCTTATCCTGTGGCTGTTGGCACAAAGAGATGCTTCATCTGGATTAGGTTGCTGTTTCTCCACATAAACCCCGTGGACCACCTCTGGGATTAAGTGATGTAAGAAGGGCTTATGGTCTCCAGTGAAAATCATTGCTGTGCATCACCTGAAATGTCCTCACAGTACTCGAAGAGACTGCATCATTACCAGTAGCACTGGGATTTTGCCCCACGTGGCTGTGTGATGAGGGCCTCCCTGGTGATGGAGCCTCCATCCAGACCTTTGAGGAGAAAATAATTTGCTCCATCAGCAGAAGTCAAAACCGGCTCTGGTGAGTGTTGTATGCCTGATAGCCTCTTACTGAGATCCCGTGGTGAGTGAAAACCACTGACTTCCATGAATTTCACCCAAAGAGACATATAATTTTGGGACACTCATCTGTCTAACATGTTGTCTTCTTTTATTCTCCTCTGCAGTTCAGACTACCGTACTTCCCTCGTTACCTTTCTTCTCCACTGCCACCCCTGTGTGATCCCAAAAGGCCATTAAAATGCCAAAGATATGAGAGTGAAATGAAGCGGGCCGATGTCTCTGCCAGTACGACTTCATGGATGCCCATTGCCCGGGGTATTGAGCTATGTGAGGGAAGAA
Organism: Columba livia; assembly: GCF_036013475.1. NCBI lineage: Eukaryota > Metazoa > Chordata > Aves > Columbiformes > Columbidae > Columba > Columba livia. The sequence goes on from NC_088602.1 coordinate 174,819,680, forward strand.
TCTAAGATTTTAAGTCCAAGCTGTGTCTCTCCCATTAGTGCCACAGCCATGCTCTTTTTTGCTTTCACAGTGAGTGACAAGTTGAAATGCCTGCCCTCAGGCATGTGACAATAACATGGGACACTACAAAAAGCCAAGCTTCTTCTGAAACAACAGGAATGATTTCATTAAGTTAAAATCTCCAAGCACTCACTGAGGCAGACGCAGTAGGTCGAATGGCAAAAGCCATTACACACGGGATGTGCTGTAGACAGTAAATACAGCCAGAGCTGGGCCGGCAGTGAATACAGCACAGGTTAAAGCCTTTGTCATCTCCTGTGTCAGGTCACCTTCCTGCTGCCACAGACCTGGAGGAGTGTCCTAGAGCCTCTGTATGCATTCTACAAATAGCTTTGCAGTGACTGATGTGCTCTGGCTTTCCTTCTGGAGAGAGAGCATCACTGCATTTTAGCCTTTTCTTTGTTGTTTGCTGCCTCCAACAGGATTACTGAGAAATTTTCCTTCATTGGTGACAAAAGACCTGCAAGAATAAAGGCAGCTTGCCTTTGATGCTCTCAGAGGAGGGCAGAATTGTTCTGAGAAAGAGCAAAAATTATGCAGAGGAGTCAAAAGAAGTCATCTAGAAATTAACACAAAAACAGATTGAAAAGTATCTCTCTTCATGGTTATTAAGAAAACTACTGTTTAAAGTTTTATAAATAACAACTATCCCGTTAAAAAAATAAAATAAAATTGCTTTTTTGAAAATAAGATTATACTTTCATTTCTCCAAACTCATTCCTGGAGGTTTTATCTCTCCAAAAGGGCAGAGGAAATAGGAGGAGGTTGCTGTGGGGCACCTCTCAATCCGAAACTTCATGTGCTATCTAAGCCGTTTCCATATCCTTACACACCTGCTAGCACAAGATCTTTGAACCCTGAGTGCAAAGTCTTGGTCATAAGGTTTGCTAGGACTAATGAAACCTGAGCTCAAATCCAAAGTTTCAAGAAAGGTCAACTAGATTGCCGGGTGCTAGAAAAATATAAGTGCGCTGCTCGACTTGGAGGAGGGCATCTGCCAAACATAAGCTCAAATGTGAATGGCTTAACAAGCGTGTGCACTTGCACATGTGTGCACACACTCACACACACACACACATATGAAAGGGGGAGACAGAGACAAAGACCCTGGGCAGGGACATGGGATACCCATCATTTTCCTTGCAAGAGACAAGGCAAAGAGATAAAATTAAAGGGGATTTCTCAGAAGTGGAATATGAGCACCAGTACAGAGTGGTGCCTGGATAGATGAGGCCAGCTGCAAGCCTCAGCCTGAACCACAGCCATCCCTACCTCCCAGCAACACAGCTTCTTGGCCCACGAGACCCATCAGTCACGGCAATTATTTTCTTTCAAAAAAAAAGCGTTATGTGAAGAAAAACAAAATCAGCAAATGAATATGAAAGGACTTCTTCATTTCTGCATTTAACTCTGATTTTTCCATTGTGTAAGCAAGCTTGAACCTCGGGAGACGTACTGATCTCAATATTAAGGTGCCTGAGAGCTGTGTGTTTATACAAAGCTGTATTTAGATTAAAACTTTATGACCTCTTAACATACACTAGTCTAAAAATAACACTAAGCACATGTTTTTTATCACAGTTAAAGCTATTGCAACAAACTCTTTTCCATCCAACATCACACCCAGCTGCTTGGTGTTATGTTGCATAGTAACAATATTCAGCAAAAACAAAACCACTTTTGGTCAAATGAGATGGGGAAAGAAGATTTGATAGTAGCCCCAAAAGCTCCAAGAAGTCCTTGAAGAAGGATACACAGCTGATGCTGTGGCATTTACCCTGCTGAGGGAGACACAGAAAAGAGGCAGGTGCAAACAAGAGACCAAGCCTTGCACCCTGATGCCCAGTCTGAGAAGGGGATGTGAACATCCTGTCCTGGGGATCAGCAAACATTTTTTTGGTTCTTGGTGCAAAGGAAAGGCACCACAAGTCTGCACCCTGGTCCAGTCTGATCCACTCAGCTGATGGAGTGAGGTAAAGACAAGTGCAGCAAGTGCCCTCCAGCCTGGCTGTGCTCTGATCCATCTTGGTGGGAGCTGGGAACCAGCTCTTATTTCAGGTTGTGTGTGTGGAAGAAGGAGAAGGACATTAGTGAAGAGCAGAAAGAACAGGAGCAGGTTCTGCCTCCATGAGCACATCTTACACAACTGAAGTAGCATGAAATTACACCAGTGAAATGAAGAATCAGTCTCCAGACACAAAAACATCAAACCCTTGGAAACAGCATGTTTATGACCAGCCCTGATGGCTGGCCTGTCTTTTCAGCATGGCCCATCTTGTGCCGCTGAGTCTGGTCACCTCCAAACTTTCAAACTCAGTTTTCCTCATATGGGAAAAGGGATTGACTCAGAAGTCAGACACTCCAAAATACTTCCAGTGATGTGAACTTCAGCATCTGACCTACTTATTTGAAAACAAACCAACAGTTATCATCAGTTAATAGGAGCAGAAAAACACTGATCTTCACATCTTCCTGTTCAGCTTAGAGGCAACAGCACATGCATTTGACACTTTGTGAGTCAAGCAATAAAAATAAGGAGTTTATAAAGAAAATGCTGACACAAATGCTGGCAGTGCTCCTAGGCATGCCTATAACATGTGCAAAGATCATGACATGTTACTGCAATTGAACCCACTCCGGTGCAGGCAAGGCTGTTTATGCCCATATGTAAGACACATTCGTGAAATCTTTGTGCTACTAATAGCTTTGGAAAGGCTGCTGACAATACGTTTGATTGTAGTCTAACCTAAGTTACAAGCTAAATAGAAGCAAGTAGCTAAAAGTTTGTGAGAATGCTGCCAAGGCAAAACTTCCATCATTAAGTCAGAGGTGATTTTATACCTTTGCTGCATTTCTGAACGTCATTGGTGCTGCTCACAGTCCTCAAATAACCGGTTAGAAACCAGCAGGTGAAAGTCAAGTAGCAACCTCCTAGTTAGTGAAGAATTCTCCCTGCTCTCTATCAAAACCGCGCTAAAATGCAATCATCGGGGCACACTGCCTGGCACCCATGCTGGTGTGCTCCTGGGAGATGTCCTCATTTTCGTGAACCCGCCTGTTGCAGAAGAGTAGCTACCAGCATTAAAATGCATGAGTTTTGAAGGCAATAAGTATTATTCAATCAGATATAGATGGAGCTGCTGTTCTACTAAGTTGAGTACCAGGCTGCTTTGTGTCCCTACCTGTGTCAGTGCAGCCAGGGTAGCACCATGTTCGCTTCTATAGCTGCGAACCTCTACCTACAGGGAAGTGGTCACCATGGCCTCTGCCTCACCACAGCATAAAGGAAGGCTGCTGGAGGAAGAAACAGCCAAGGCAGGTGCACACAGAGAATTTGCTTCAGTCCTCACTGGGTTTTGTGCGTGCCACGTTAGCTGGCTCTTTGTTCCTTCCTTCCCTCAACAGCTCTTCATCTCAGCTCCACTTTCTTCCTGGGCCTTCAGCTTGCTCCTCTTTGCCTCCATTAGTTTTCTTCCCATATTGCACATCTCTTTTGTCTACCTTCACCTTCCCAGAAAAAGTCAGGGAAATATCGTAGCCTTTGCCGCTGTGCTATGATCCAACTCACTTGGCTGCATCTCCCCACTGCTGCCTACAGCTTGTTATTGCAAGGGCTACGGGACAGGAACTGTCTGCTGCTCTCTGCTTTTACAGCGGGGTACATGCCCAGCTGCTCCTATTGTCATGCACAGAATAGGTTTTTACCAGTATTGGTGCTGGATTAGTGGCTTTGAAAATGTCATTTGTGACAGTCAGCTATTTTTGTTATTTTTTCTTGTCGTCCGTAGGAATTCCAGCCCACCCATCAAAGATTCAGTTTGTTGCACAGCTTCCCACACCGACCAAAGGCAGTCACCGATTCCTGGGCTGCATGGGTGGAAGATGTGCTGGAAATCACACTCTCTCTTTGCACCTGATTTTGGTTTTTCTGAAGAAGAAACTGCAGATTTTTATCATTTCTATGTACATACAGAGAGGGTAGCACAATTCAATGAAAGGCCTCAAAGACACCCAGAAATCAGGCACAGCTGCACCTGCTTAGGAGCTATTTCCACGTATATCTGCAAAGCTTTTGGTGTGGTTTGGCCCTATGTGCCATCACCTCCCAAGGGCTGAGCAGGCCCCAGGGGAGTGGAGGAGCTGGGGTTTATGGGCGCAGAAACTGATGAGAACAGCCCTGGGGCCAGCTGCTGCCAGGGCTGGGCAGTAGGTACTGCCCATCTCACACAGGGGCCAAGACTCCTGTTTCAGGAGTAGCTGAAGGCAGATTAGGCTGGCTGTAGAAATCCTCACGACGTTCATGTATTGGTTTATTATTTGTTTTTCTCTCTGTGAATTCAGCTTTTGTTTTCCTAGGGCAGTGCATGGTACTGTCTCTTCCCTCCTACCTCTGGAAGCAGGTAATACTGAATTATCCAGCATCCATGTAAAACACTACCCTGTGTGATACTTTGTGAAATCAGCTGGAAGGAACAACCCTGCTTTGTCTTGTACCAAAGGGGCTGATGATCCCACCTGGAGTGCTGTGTGCAGCTCTGGAGCCCTCAGTACAGGAAAGACATGGGCCTGTTGGAGAGGGGCCAGAGGAGGCCACCAGGATGATCAGAGGGCCGGAACAGCTCTGCTGTGAGGACAGGCTGAGAGCTGGGGGTTGTTCAGCCTGGAGAAGAGAAGGCTCCAGGGACATCTTATTGTGGCCTTTCAGTACTTAAGTGGGGTTTATAAGAAAGATGGGGACGGACTTTTTAGCAGGGTCTGCTGTGATAGGACATGGGGTAATGGTTTTAAACAAAAGAAGGGGAGATTCAGGCTGGACATGAGGAAGAATTTTTTTACAATGAGGGTGGTGAAACAAACACTGTCCCAGGTTGCCCAGAGAGGTGGTAGATGCCCCATCCTGGAAATATTCAAGGCCAGGCTGGACGGGGCTCTGAGCAACCTGATCTAGTTGAAGATGTCCCTGCTCATTGCAGGGGGTTGGACTAGATGACCTTTTGAAGGTCCCTTCCAACCCAAACTATTCTATGATTCTCTGGAGAAGTGTCTCATTTCCTGTGTGCTGTTGCCTCAGTGCCTCCAACCTGCTCGACACCTCTCAGTTTTCCACAGACATGAAATACTCCCTTGGTTAGCCCACGGGAGGAAGATTCCCACTTCCAAAATGCATCTTTGGGTCTCCTTTGTGCTCCATGCCAGAAGACTATGAACCCAAGCCAGGGGATAGTACAGGGCAAGGACCCTGCTACAACCCCCGTGGTCTGCAGGGACAAAGAGAGCAGCGGGCAGAAAGCAGCCCACAGGGGAGGAGAACAGGACCTTCCCCTGTCGGCTGGGGTCACCCCAAGGTTTAAAGAGCAATGAGTTGTGTGGAGATCAGATGAAACCATGCTTTCTGGGGACTGTTAAAACTAAAACTCTCCTGCTCTTTGGGCTGTTTTTGCTTCTTTCTCTCTTACTGGTAACTCACACCCCATTGGCCCCATCCCAGTGCCACCCCAGCACTGTTGGCCACAGCTCAGTGAGCACTGGGGGTCACGCAGTGCATCAGAGACCAGAGGCACAGCCTGGGGGCTTTTCTTACTGCAAGGCTGGTGATGGAGCGAGGCCCTTCATGCCTCTGGCTCTACAGGGCTGCAGAGAGGTGCCGCGGTATGAATGGTTGTAACAAAGAGCTGCAGGGGGCTGTGGACCACCACAGGGTACAGGGTGTTGCTCCCATAAGGGGTTTCAGCTGTGTGGTCGTGTGGTCCAGTTCTTGGCAAGTCCCATTTGCTGTTCCCCAGATCCTCAGTGCGATGCAGGTGGCTGCTTCTCATCCTGTCCAGCCCAACACAGTGGGTAGACGCCCTTGCCTGTGACCATCACACAGTTTAAATGGAAAACCTCTCAGTGATGTAGGAAAGCAGAAAAATAGGAAGGGCTCTGTATTTGCTGTAATCTCCTAGCACCTTTTGCTCTCTACAAGAGGTGGAAGAGTTTTCCCCACTGAAGTCCAGGCACTTGCCCTTAAGTCAAGCCAAGGCAGTCAAAACATGAGGCAGAGGCCTGGGTATTAGCTATCTGCCTGCTCTTTAAACATATATCTTCTGCATGTTGAACATGCTTTCAAAGCAAGAGAGAAATTTCTCCAGTGCTGTTTTCTCCCTGATACAAAATTTAACTAACAAGGCTAGAATTTGAGACTTTGTGTGTCTCCTGTATTCTCAGGGCTTCCACACTGAGGCTACAACATTTGAGAGGAGAATGTCCAACCTCTTATGGCCTACAGCAGCACCAGTCCAGCAGGGGACTCCAAAGGACAGACCCATTGAGGATGCTCCTGATTCATGCACCTTTGCCATGGCCAGACTACTCTCAAAGCAAACTAGGAGCACCCTTACAGGCCATCAGAGGGGGCAATGCTCATCTCTCACATCAAGGAGGAACCTGGCAAGGTCTTCTCACCCTGGCTAGGACACACCTCCACCTTGCACCATTCACAGGGAGGTGGGCACACATACCCTGCAGAGAAGGTGATCCTTCACACACTCCATGCTCTATTGCAAAACTGGGGAAGCAACTTAGGGCTAGATCTCAAAACTAGGATTTGTCTATGCTGTTGGTCCACTTAGGGCTCCTGTGTGCCCATAGCTCCCAGCCCATACCCAGCAAGAGGGTGAGCACCGTCCTTCACAGCCCCAAGGATGACATGGAAGACGACAGGGGTCTCCACTCTTCCCTAGTGCCAGGGCTGCTGCCATGCCCATGGCCTTCCTCCACACTCTCTTCTTGATGCCCTTCAGACCCTTGAAGTCTCACACACAAGGCATCTGTCTCACTCCCCATCTGCTTATAATATGGACTTTCCCAAATGTCCGCAGGGCAGTGTCACACTGTTCCCTTAGATCCACGACCCAATATCTCATGCACCACTGTCCAGGCCCACCTGCAATACACCAGCTTGCTGAACCAGGCATGTGGAGTCCCAAAATTGGAAAGAAGCTGTCAGACTTGGAAAGCAGGTTATTTTCTAACCCTAAAAATGCCCCTGCTCAGCAGTGCCCATAGGACCAGCTGTCCTGTGACCTCGGAGGTCAGTGGGGTGTTAGTAGGTTCCCAACTCATATTAGCTTCCCATCTGCAGCATGGACACCTCCCTGCTGAGAATCTCAGCTATGCCCATCAGCTCCTTTCACACCAGCCACAAACAGTCCCCTGGGGGGCACAGATTTGCCATCGCTTGACCTGGTTTCTAACCACCGGTCTGCTTTTGAAACACTCCATAGATTTTATTTCCTGTGGAAACAACACCAGTTCTACTTTGTAAGACAGTATATGGCAGTGCAGTACTGTACCTACTCCTTCTAATTAAGACATATATTCAGAAAGGGATTGAAGTGAATGAGAACAATAATTAACTGAGAAACAACCTGAGCTGTTCTCTGAATTCCCTACGCACTGGGCTGAAGTTGTATTCTGGCTTCCTACAAAATTACACGGACCACATCAAAAGTAAACACTTAATCTAATATTCTAATTGTGTTTTTAGATAAACATCGTAGTTATAAATCATTTTAATGAGTATATGAAAAAGAAGCAAATACCACATTAACTTTTCATTACCTTTTTAACATCCCCCGCGGATAACGCGATTCATTTACGGGTATAACAGTCCCCTCTACTATATGCTGTAGATACACAGAGGGATGAAATAGTGTAGCTTTGGGAATGGTTAAGGTGTTTTAGGAGAAGAAATGGCTATGACTCGTTGAAGCACTGCTTGTAAAAATAAAGGTTATGTATTGTAACAAAGAAGACTGGGACAAAACATGGATAATTCAATCCATTAATTAAAAACAAGAGTTTTCTTAATTGCTGCCCCCATATGGAAAAGGTTCTTAATCAAAGGAAAGGTGAACACTAGAAAACTCCAAGGGGAATCAACTTTTCTTGACAAGCTGTTAATCTAAAGAGTCTCCTGCTACAGTCACGTAATCAAAATACATCAGAAAAATCACTGTTAAGGCAAACTAAGCATCCCAATGGGTGGCAACTTCTTAAGCAATAGTAATTCAGCTGCTTTCAGAAGTGTAGCCATATACTTCAGTAAACAACAGAAACATCTCGGGAAAAATCATGATGTTCTGTAACTCAGCAGAATTTCAACATTGACTTCAAATGTGGTCAGACTTTGGGTGGTGTTTTCAGTCCTTTTTTTTAGGGAAAAGTCCCTCTTTAGAGGATTTAGTTCATAGTAATAGCTTAAAAACATAAAATTTCAGTTATCTGAGCAAAAAGAAGTGTGAAGCTTCTGTTTCTTTGAAACAATGTAAGCAAATATCCCATGAAGCCTTCCTCAAACAGTACATCTGTTGCTTCTGATCTTACATAATTTCATTGTGTTTCACTCTAAAATTTATGTTGTATTATTTGTACAGGCAATAGGATTTCACAGAGGCTTTGTGGTAGCTGCATCAAATAATGGTAATGGTGAAGAAAATAAACTCTTTCACTGTAGCCTAATTTATTACGCTTGACTGAAATGCTTTAAAGCCATCTCTGAGCCACACAGCCAGTAATTCTCTGCTTCATGGACAAGACATATTTTCCTAGACGTAAACTAAATTATTTATATAATGCGTAGAGCATATGAACCATCCATTACCTGATACCTCTGAAACAATAGGGTGGAAAGCAGCCAGCATTAATTGATCATCCAACTGTCCAGTTACTCTGTGTGGGCAATTTATGTCAGATGCTATATAATCACACTTTGAAACATTTTCCAGAAATAAATCTTCCCTATGGAGGGAGGCAGTTGTCTTTGGAAAAACTATTTATGCTCAGGGATTTGCCAGCTACAGCACTTGGGTAGGACATGAGCCAAGCTCTCGTCCCCACCAAACAGCAGGGCTGGTGTTCGCGTACAAACACACCTGATGGAAGGGCTGAGTTTATAGGACACTGCATTATTTTTCTAAGACAGGTTTCTGGGAGGTGTCAGAGGTGGTTTGGCCCAGCTCAGAGGAATCAGTTATTAAAATTACAGCTAGTTTCCAAACCAGCAGTTTAAAAACCACCTTCAATGGGCTTCCCCGCTGTAGTTCCTGGCTCAGCAGGGCTTGGCAGGCAGTATGGCTTGCTGACCTGCTCATCAGATCTGGTGGTCACCAGCCGAACCAGACACCCCAGGAGAGAAGCAACTCCTGTTTCAGGGCAGAGCTAGCTTGGCACAAAGCCCGGGCCAAACAAGGCTGCAAGGGCAGCACAAAGCTATGCACCAGCTCACCCAGGCGCTGGCCCTTAACTGAGTCACACCAGCTAGTCCATGGCGATATCTCATGTGTGAATGTCACCCAGGGCTTCTGGGCAAAATCAGCTCCAGCAACATCAATGCATCACTTTCCTACCCTGTGTCATCACAGGCTATTTTATCCCGTGCAAATACAGTGATTAATCAAATAATCAAGTAAGAAGTTATTTTGGTCAATACAAATGTTGAAAAGCTGTTTTTAATTCCTCTGGTTAAGCCACCAGTTCTGAGAAACTTTCTGCTCTATCAGTTTTCTTGCCTCCTTTCACCTACGTGTACCACATGAATGTTCGGGAAAGCTTTCATTCCTATAACTCAACTTTCTACTCCACGAAAGCAAACAGATTTACTTCAAAGACAAGCTACCTCTTAAGGTTGGAGCCTTCATCTCATTTTTTTTTTTTTCATCTCACAAGAAATCTTCCTTTGGAAAAGTCAGCCTTGGAGCATTCTTCAACCTACAAGGTGATGAAATGCTCCGCACGATGCAAACTGGGGCAACAGATCAACATTGTATGTTTTAATGGACACTTACAACACATCCACAAAACGTTTCTGTTTTATCTGCTGGGATATTAAATGTAATATTTTTTTAGTGGATACGGAAGAATGCAGAAGAATCTAATTTGTTACAACCTCTGTGTAGATCTTCAGGTAGCCTCAGCAGGAGTGCCTGCGGGACATACAGAAATGCTGTAATACATGAAAAATAATTGCCTTTCTTCATCTTTTCCTTGCTACTCAGCAAGACCCTGATAACAGGTCACCTTGATAAGCTGAACAATTCACAGCTAGACATTTGCAATGACAAACTCACCTTTCCACATGTGCTGCTAATCCCGCTTTCCCCACAAGAGTGAGCCTGGGTGGCACAGGTTCCCAACACAGACCTTTTGGGATGCTCCACCACATCCTCCAAGGGCAGAGCCAGCTGGTGTGCATGGGCCCTGCTGCCCTGGGAGGGATTTCTTTCACTACTGATGTCTCCCACAGTTTCTCTATCCCTTCTTTCCATTTTCAAACCAGTCCATCTTTTCCTTTTTTCCCGCCTCTCTCTTTCGCTGTTTTCCTAATTCTTTCTGTGGCTACAGTTTTCATCCATTTCTGCATCTAAACTTTCATTCTATTCACTTATTGCTTTATCCTCCTAAAAAACACTCTCTGCCATGCACTACTGATCATCAGGAGAGGAGCTGGTGGTGGTAGGACCATCTTGCTCTTCCAAGACCTCTCCTCCATGGATCCCTCTTCCCAGTAAAGGTCATTTAAATCCTACAGGAAATTAAGATTATGGAGGTTGTGAGTAAAATACAACAATATCCCTTCTCCCTGTATGTTAACTTAGACAGAGGCTTCAATTTAGTAGAGGTTTTACTAAAGTGCAGGAAGATATCTACTTTTTCTGGATTTTCCAAGTAGAAAAGATTGCAGCACAGAAAATTACAGTCCCACAGCTCCAACGATACACAACACTTTAATATGGTTGTTAATAAGAAATGCCACTCAAATCAGTGGCTGGGATCTGAAGAGGTTTGCAGTGAACATGAGATCAGACCTGTCCACACAGACATGTCCGAACACTTGAGCTCCCTTCTTCTCCTTGGCACGACACCAAATGCTCAGATTTCCTTAAGAATTCACTGTGCGTAGAGCTCACCCTGGTGGCAGACAATATTCTAGAGTTAATTCACTTCCCCTCCTCCTACCAACTCCATGCCAAACTGCTTGTCAAGTCTTCTGGTGATATTCAAAAACAGAGATGAAATACATACAACTGGTGACCCAGTATTTTTTTTTAACAGAAGAGATCAGACTCTGGTCTGAATCCTAATGGCAAATCATCAATTCAGTTGGTGTTTTCTCTTGCTATTGAAATATAAGTTGAGGCTCGTGTGGCAATGGTGTAGACCAAGGAAAGCCACAACCTGAACCCTCCTGGTTTGCACGAACAAGAACTGCAGCCAGTTTCCCACCAAGCAAACCCGACCAGCAGCCACCCTGGAACAGGAGTCCTTAGCTGTCTGCTGGGTGCAGGGATGTTGCAGGTACAAGACCAGCTTGCCAGCCAGACCCAGCGATCTGCAAGCCACGTTCAACACATGCTCTCACCAGCCCCAGCTCTGATAGGACAAAGTGCAGAGCTCATTAAATTGATTCTACGTAAGAGGAATACTACCAGTTTCCAAAACAGCCATTGAATAGGTGGTGATCTGGACATCTGTGGGATCTTCTAAGTGGTTTGGTCTTGCAAGTGCTGAAAAGGCACAGAGGTTTCAACCGAAAGCCAGGTCCTGTCTGTACCCAAAAGGAGATTCTGCACTTGAATTCACCTGCAAACATGGCGAGACCCTTCAGTGTCAGTGAGGAGGAGGGATGTGGAGATCCCTCTGCCATGCCTCTTCCTGGGCATGGAAGGCAGATTGTGCACCTCCCCTCTACTTCCACCGTTGATACTGTGCATCCTCCTCTTGTCAGGGGCATAGGCACAAACCCAGAAGGCTCCCAAAGAAGAAACCTAAGTGCGTGTTCACCACAGCAACAAGAAGAAAGGGGAAGAAGTGTTTGCCTTGCATTTAATTCCTTTGCTTAAGAGTTTTCTTTTGATGTCTACTCACATGGTTACAGAGAGCACTGGCAAATCACAAAAAGGAGATGCCTAACTACATAACCTACATTTGATTGAAGATTCTTTCTAAATGTTATTTTCTTCACACTCCTTTCTACAGAAGAGGAATTTTCATACTTTAACAGGGCCTCCTTATCTTTGCAGGAGAGACCAACTATCTAACTAGCTAAATCTAGGGCCATTACAAAACAGGAAAATAACTGCTTGACTGCTCATCTCAGTGATAATTCACTCTCTAACTAAAGAGGCATATAGCTGCAAGATGGGAATTTATTTACAGTTCATGCCTGACCTTTTTAATGTCTGGTAAAATCATGTTATGGAACTGTTTGAAAATTTATTGTCCCCATTTAGCTGTGCTGACATTTTGTGATTATTGGCTCTGGAAAATCTACTGGCTCTGTCAGGCAGATGAAGTTCAGAAATTGCTTCCAGGGAACAACAAAGCTCTGATTTTTAGAGTGTTGAACACTAACAGATCCTTTTTATTGCATATTTTTAATACCCATAAAAAAATAAAAACAAGCTACAAAGCAAAGCTGAAAAAGGAAAGGAAAAAAATACCCTTGATTAAGCGCAAATCGGAATGGGGCTTCACTCCCAGCTGGCTGAAGTCGATGATAAAAAGCATCATTACTTCAAAGCAAGGATGATTATGTCCAGGGATGCTTCAAGACCAGCTCTGTGCCAGCTGAGACTGGTGGCAGGTGGAAAATAGCTCAGAGCAGTCCAGCTGGCAGCGGAGCAGCCGCGTGTGAGCCCCAGGCTCGTGGGGTGGCTGCAGGCACAGAGCCCCAGCAATCAGAGCTTGTGAAACTTTGTGCCCAGGCTACACAAGCAGCCCACACACTCTCATGAAGGGGTGAGGATGGCCCTATGGGGCTCTTTAAATTGCCAATGGCAAATTATGCTTTTTGTACGTGGCCCAGTAGGTGTTCCTCAGCAGGTATGTAGCACATGGCATTGATGAGGTTGGGCCACTGTGCGAGTAAGACCCCTACAAAATTGTCAGTAGGTAGTGGCTTGACATGGTGCTCAGGATGGTATTGAGAAAACCTGTGCCAAGATAATTCAATTGTGTTCACATACAGCAGCAAAACATCACTGCTTCTGTACTGATCACTCGCAGTCTTTGTTAGAAGGTGTCATTTTTTTCCTGACCTCTCATTTCTCAGTTTTGACCTTCCCTTTTCAAACATTACCAACCTTTCTTTGCAAAATTTTCCTCCTCCCCCTTAAATATTTCCACCTAATGCTAGAAAAAAGTTGCATTATATTTGTAGAAACCATAATTTTTTGTACACCAGTAAAAAAAACAACTGCTCTGTCAAAGTGTTTTTAAAATTCGGAGTGATATTGAGTCATAAAACCCTTTCCATTGATTAAATGAAGCAGCAGACCTCAGCTCTTGAAATGCATGTGTTTATGATGCATCAGTGTTTCTGAAGGACTCAGCTATGCAGGCTTGCAGCTGCTAGGGGCAAATGCAGTTACCTAACCAGTTTACCACTGGAGGATGTGGGTTTTCCAATACACTTAGCTTGCTATAAAAGTCTGTATTGAAACCAGATAAAAATTCTTCCAGAATTGCAGCTACAAAGAAAACCAAGAATAAAGAGATTAACAGCATGTCAAAGATCCCGTTTTCAGACCCAGTTTGCTATCACAGTTGCAAACAAAACAACACAGTACAGCAGAGACCATGGCAGTATGTGACACGAAATATATCAAACTCTACAGATGAAAATGCTGAAAATTATGCTTTGCATAGCTATGACAGTTCTTAAACACTGTTATTTACAGCTAGCTAAGCACTGCAGTGATTTCATTGAAGTATAATGGTCTGTACAACCATTCTTCTAAATGTAGTGACTGATCTAACAGAATTATTTTATAAAGTGTATCGAGTCATTGCAGGCCAAATGGCCTCAACTCAGTTGTGTATCCAGGCCATTTACAAGCTGCTATGTTTAAAGTCATATCTTTCTTTCTTCAGGTTTTGAGGAACTCTGAATGACTCTTTAGTTACTTCTAATTTGACGTTGTTATGTGGGATAAGACACTATGAATCTCCTCTCAGAGAAGGCTGCATTTGACTGCTGTGATTTTGGTATTTTAATGACATTTTAATAATTCTCATTATCACTCCTGAGCTCATGTGGATTAGTAGAATTATTTCAGCATTTTAAACAGATAAGCATTCTTTGATAGTCAAAGATTATGCAGATAAAGCATATGAGCATCTCCTTACAACATACTCTGTGGTATAATTCATATAGGGTCTCAGTTGATTCTGTGTCTGGTCAAGGTCTGAGTCCAACTAATGGAAATGAGAAAATTGCCTGAGTGGTGTTGGTGTTAGATGTTAACACATCTCTGAGCACACCAGTACTTCAACTGGAAATTGCCACGGAGATTTCTGCTTTCCCTGGGTGCGGAAGGCTGTGCGATTCAGCTTGGTGGCACCACAACACTTCAGCAGGAGACCAAGAATATGCCCAAGAGCCACTCTTAGGTTCAGCATATACTAAATAACCCAAAGAGAGTTCCCACTGTACTGCTGAAATGAAATATCTAGATTAACCGGCTGTAGTCACCCAGCACATTTTAGTTGTGTGGGGTTTTGGTTTTGTTGTTTTTTGTTTGGTTTTGTTGGTTTTTTTTATTTGGTATGGTTTGGTTTTTTGGTCCCTGTTACCAGTCACCAGAGGTGCTTTGCAGAAGGCAGGTTTTGGAGAATGGTTTTGGCTGCACCAGTCTTTCCTTTCTGTCACTTTTGAGATAGACGTGATCACCTTTATTGATCTTCTAAGTGGGATATGCTGCTAGTTCACACTAGCTCAACTTTTTGAAAGAAAAGAAACACCGAGTACAAAAGCAAATTCAAATCAATTAAAATTGCCCTTACTAGTATGTAGTCACCTCAACAGGAAGTTTGCTGGCAAAGGATGTGAGGTGGAAGTAACCACAACCCCAGTTTTGCAGTCAATGGCTCAAAGCAATTGCCCAGGTATGACTAGGAAAGGGTGTTGGGGGTGCCCTGAGGTGTCCCAGATGGCACCAGTAGGTCGACAGACGTGCCACTGGGTCAGCAGGAGGCCCAAGATGCTTTGAGATGACCTAAGGCAACCCATCATTTCCTGCTCCTGTACATCCAGCATCACATCCACCCCCCTGTGTGGGTGGCTCTGGTGACAGTCACACTCTGATCCCTCTTGACTGTGACACAACCTGAAAATCACACTCTGCTGAAGTGCACTGTGGGGATGTTTCCATAACACAGAAGCATCTACAGTCTTTAGCACTGTTTCTGCCTTTTTTCCCCCAATCCAGCAAGTTACTGCAAGGGCTGGTACCTTACACCACCAAGCAGATTTTATTTGCCTACAGAAAATAAAAAGGCAAAGGCCACCCTCTACTGTAACAGCCATGGCGTGATTGAATTAAAATGCAACAGCAGCTAAATAATTATCACTTTACTCCATTAGTCCACATTCATGAAGCAGAGTTATCAGCACTCAGTGACTTCCAACAATTATTTTAAATGCTTTTTAAATGTGGTAATGGGCAAAATTTATGAAGTGTTTTAGAAAGCATCTTGCTTCTGAAGGACTTATTCATCAACTGTTCATTTATCCCTGTATTAACATTTGCAAGTCAGCTTTTAAGGAAATTTTACATATTTCCACTCATAATAAACAACATTTTAAAATATGAACTGCTAATGACAAAATGTTGTTTAGAAGGGAGAAGCATTTTGGGTAGCGATTAGAGAAAAATGCCTGTGTCAAAGCAGAAAGTGCACTCCCTTTTTCAGAGAAAATGGTAAAAAGATTTGACTTTTTAATGCTAGGGATGGATTCAAACACACGTGGCCATGGGCAATCAGACTTCTGTCCATTTATTAATAGTTATTCTCAAAACACCAGAACAATAGGAGTTTCTGATCTCTGTATCCACAGAATCATAGAATGTCCCGAGTTCACAAGGATCATTGAGTTCAACTCCTGTCCATGCATATGACAACCACACAGTTCGCACCATTTGTCTGAGGGTGTTGTCCAGTCTCTTCTTGAACACTGTCAGGCTTGGGGCTGTGACACCTCCCTGGGGAGCCTGTTCCAGTGTTCCACCACCCTCTGGGTGAAGAACCTTTTCCTCATGTCCAACCTAAACCTCCCCTGGCACATCTTCCTGCCATTCCCTCGGGTTCTGTCATCAGTCACTAAAGAGTTCAGCGCCTTCCTGCCATTCCTCCTCCCCTTGTGAGGAAGCTGTAGACCATGATGCGGTCTCCCCTCAGGCTCCTCTTCTCCAGGCTGAACAAACCAAGTGACTTTAGCCTTAAGAGCTATGCTATGTTATTGCTGCTTTTAAAAACATCCCTTCCAATAGTCTGCTACATGTTAAGAGTATTGCAGTGATAACCAGCCCATAGGAGACAGAGTAGTAGGTTCTCCAGTCCCATGCATGAACATGGGAAAAGAAATAGAGGTTAATAGGAGAGTAAGGTCCAAGGTTGCCTGTGATGCATTGCTTACTATTGCTGCTTCTGGGCCAAGAACGATTGGTGACAGCATTATGGCTTCTCTCTGCTGACTAGGGCATTAGAGGCAGGTGCTGACTGTTCAGGAAGGACTTCAGAGTACGTTCAATGCCCAAGTATCTGAAAGAGCACACGCTGTGTTATTTGCTTATTCTCTCTGGTGAATATCCCTAATGAACCAGTGAACTGTTCAGAAATGCCCATAAATGAGAATGCATTAGAATAATAGCAGTTTTCCAGGCAGCACGAGTGAGTAGAAGACTCATCTCCAGCCATGCAGGGAGGGTGGAAGAACAAACATGGCAATACTAACTTTTAAGTCAATTCTAAGAAATTGTTTGACCAGTTTTTTTCTTGAAAAAGGCCAAAAGCAGGTGATAACTAGCAACTATGTACTGTAAGAGAGCTAAAAATGAATGCACAGGAACATTTACAGGTCCAAGTGACAAGGTAGATATTCTCTGGAGCAGCTGAAGTTTATACACACAAAATCTCTACACACTTCTTCAAAACTATTATAAGATAAAGTAATTGCAATACATTTTTATTGCATGTTCTGTGAAGTCCTGAGCCAAAGAACTGCCTTAAACCTGTGTCATTTAAAGAAGCAACATCAGAGAAATTCACACAATACACAGCGCAGCACCAAAACATTCATGGGGACAGAGGCTTAAGAGGAAGCTTCCAACGGTGCCATATTGTGCACCTTATAAGCCACAGCCCTGCTCTTCCTTCCTCATGCAAGAAGGACGTAACACTAGCCTGTGCCTCAAATCAGCGACTGTCAAATAGCTCTACTGGTGCCAAAACCTGGCATCCTGCTAACTGGGAGGGTCACAGGAAGACTTGCAGAAGGGTCAGAGACAGCTGTCTCCCATAGCAAACAGACAACAGCCCAGCAGAAAGGAAAGCATTTCAAGGAAGGTGACAGAGATGGCCTTTCCTTTCAATTAAAATCCTCCCAAGAGAATGAATAATAAACATTTGCTGCCCCTTCATCACTCTCTCACAGTAAAAAACATCACAGGGCAGTTCTCCTTTTTGCCTTGCCGCTAACCTGATGTTACCTGTGCATTCCACACAGTGAAAGTACAGTTACTTGAAGAACCAGGAAAGAAAAACAAAACAAAACAAAAATTAGAACTCACACAGAATCACAGAATGGTTGGGGCTGGAAGGGGTCTCGAGATCATCTAGTCCAACCCACCTAGAGCAGTTTGCACAGGAATGCATTCAGGTGGGTTTTGAATGTCTCCAGAGAAGGAGACTCCACAACCTCTCTGGGCAGCCTGTTCCAGTGCTCTGGCACCCTCAAAATAAAGAAGTTTCTCTTCATACTCAGGTGGAACTTCCTCTGTTTTCTTTTGTGCCCATTGCCCCTCATCCTGTCATTGGGCACCACTGAAAAGAGTCTGGCCCCATTGTCTTGACACCCACCATTAAGATATTTATAAGCACTGGTAAGATCCTCACTCCATTATCTCTTCTGCAGGCTAAACAGACACAACTCTCTCAGCCTTTCCTTGTAAAAAAGATGTTCCAGCCTCCTAATCACCTTTGTAGCTCTCCACTGCTCTATCTCCAGTAATTCTTTGTCCTTCTTAAACTAGAGATCCCAGAACTGGACACAATACTCCAGATGTGGCCTCATCAGGGCAGAGTAGAGGGGGAGGAGAACCTCCCTCGACCTGCTGGTCACACTTTTCTTAATGCACCCCAGGATATCGTTGGCCTTCTTGGCCACAAGGGCACACTGTCGACTCACGGTCAACCTGTTGTCAACCAGAACTCCCAAGTCCTTCTCTGCAGTGCTGCTTTCCAGCAGGTCTGCCCCCAACCTGTACTGGTGCCTGGGGTTACTCCTCCCCAAGTGCAGGACCCTACACTTGCCCTTGTTGAACATCATTAGGTTCCTCCTCTGCCCAGCTCTCCAGCCTGTCCAGGTCTCACTGAATGGCAGCACAGCCTTCTGGTGTATTAAATTCAAACTAATATGGTGTGATTCTCGCTAGGTATTAAGCAGCTAATACTAAGCAAAATGCTATGCGTACACAGAGTCACTGAGATGCAAACAGACAGAGTTGAAATTCCAGCTTCACAATCAAGCACGGTGTCACTTTACAAAGTTGATTCATTCTGCACTGCTTACCACAAAAATTCCTGATTTTTACTTAATGACAAGCATGCACAGGCAATATTTTTCTTCATTCATTCTGTACATTGCGCTCCCTTTAATTAACCAGTGCATGGAATAATGAATACGTGCACTTTGATAGTATTAAAATTAACAGAAATGGTATTGGCCAAGTAGACACGACGATAACATTCCCTAGTGTATTTTGACCTGCTCATGTTTGAGGGGCCTGTTCTAAATCACAGTGTCACAAAATTCAGTCTGTTACTTTCTGCTTCCCGTCTGCGAAGGAGAGAACTGATAGGGAATTAGGGATTAAGGGCAGGTGCTTTTACCAGAGCTTGAGCCCTACCCCACTGGTGAAGGACTCAGGTGTGTCTCACCTTGAACTGCCTTCATCCTTTATGTGTTATCTGTCATCAAACTGTCCTCAGACAGGTAGAGGGAAGCAATAGCCACTCTTCCTTCTTCAACAGACAACATACAAACATGTTTTAAACATCTATTGCACTTTATTTGAGCAGCAAAGCTAAAATGACAGATTTAATAAACTTCCCCCACCCCCCACCCCCATTTGGTATTTTCATTTCAGCCAATACATTCCAAGATTTTATTTTAAAAGTGACAGAGGAATTTTTAAATCCAATTTGTACTCTGAGCAAATAAGGGGATGCTGCTTTGGCTATTTCAAGTCTTGTTTGTTCAGATTTTCTGACTCACATGCTAGTTTAATTCTACAAGCCAACACATCTCTAGCTGGGTCAATATACACTGCAGTATTGCATTACTGTAAGGTCAATGGAAATAATTCAACTACTTTTCATAAAATACAAAATTTGTACTTTTGAAAAAAAAAAAACCCACACTTTAATACAAAACATACTGCAACTGTCCTTACATATAGTAATATACCCAAATGAGTTTTTCTTTATTCACAGTACATTTATATCTATTCTCTCTCTACTCCTAATGCATCAAAACTATTGATCAAAATCTCACAATACAACACCCAGGAGAACTTTCAACTCAGCTACTCTGAAGGTCTGGGCTCCAACATGGACTATTACTTGTGCACTACTAGTGTTGTTCATATCACCATAGAAAACTTCAATTATGTTCAGACATTCTGTACATCTGCTGCAGTGCAGGATCCCTATGGCTTTGCCTACACTTGAATAAACATCACCAATAGCTTTTGACTGGATGCAACATCTCAAGAAGCTGCTCAGCACCTACTGAAATACAGCAGTTTGGTCTGGGTCCCACTGAAAGCATTTTTGTCACCATTTTTCAGCAGAGATAAAAGCTGCATTCTCTGGTGACATTTTTCATGGAATCAATGCTTCATTCTTTGTGCAAAATGCACATCTAAAAATTGATGGATCCATTATGAAGGACTGGAGGAATAATACACAGTAATAAATCACTTATTTACAGCATAGAAGCAATCGTAACAGGCTGAAACCCAGCTAGAGGAATGTGACTAACTTCTGTGAAACAGAAAATTTAGAGGTATGGTGTTTAGAAGAGTGACTGTTGTAAGAACGTATCCTATTTTACGGTGGAAAGCGATATGGATTTGGGCCAGTCTACACTTTTCTTTATCTGGCTGTTGTCAGCTCCACGTGCAAGCAACACAGTGCAATGTCAGCGTGGCCTCTGTGCCTGGCCGGTAAGAAGAAAATGGGGCATTATTTTAAGTAAAATGTGATTAAATCCCTGAAGTTAATCCAGTGTGGAAGGAACACCCTTCTGGCCAAACACAAACAAGAGGGTTGGAAATTATGTAAGAGTTTGTTTCTGGGAAGACCCAGTGACTACTGCAGAATTCATGAAGTACTCACATTGGTCTGTATGCTAGTTATTACTTAAAATACAATTAATGAAGTTGTTTTGTGTAGTAAAGCAGTCAGCAGCTACCAGGAGCACTGCCAGAGCGTGGAAAGCCCTTTGGTTCTGCTTCAGGAGCCAGGCGTGCCTCAGTCAGCATCCCCAAGGACACACACTTGTCACTGCTTCATCGGTAGGGACACACCAGCAGCAAGCAACTACAACTCTGAGTGCAACAGCAGGAAAGAAAAAATGAAAAGAAACTGCAACACAGTGCTACCTTTAAATGTAATAGGAAGAGGGACACTCAGGGTGACAGAGTCTACACCTTGAAGATCTATTTGCACTCAGTATAAATCACTGCGACAAAAAGAAATGCCCTGGTAGCGAATGCTGGCCTCGCCCCAAAAGTGAAGACCTGGGCAGCTTTTAGTAAAAAAGAAAGAAAAAGAAAAATACCAATCTTTTTTTTCTTATGTCCTACATTTTCATAGCTGCTTCCAGTTTTGTACACAAATACTCAAACCTCAATGCCATTTTACCCCTAATTCTAAATCTTTCTGGTTTTGAGTGTTGTGTGCAAGCACATAGGTAGGCACTGGATCTGCCACTAGCCGGTCAGTGGACTCCTGGGGCAGATATTGGACACAGCACAGCAGAGCTGTGGAGACCAGGGCCCGCATCTCTGCCAGGTTGCTGGCACCAGCTGCAGGGCTGCTAATGACACATCCCATCCCAGAGATGATGTTCTGTAGATATGAGTCTGTATCTTACTCTGTTATCTGTCTCTCACTCTTATCTATCTCTGTTTTGAACTGTTCTTCTGTCCAGGAGTAATGAATACTCACAGGATAAGAGAGAGATCGCCCCTCCTGTTGGGGCATTTGGAGATAAAGGTTCGAGTCCCAGCTCCGCTATATATCTGGTATTTATTATCTAAATAAGAGAACTAAACAAAGCAGAATATCTCTAATAAGGTACCTTGAGGGAGGCTCACCACAGACTAGCCTACATTCTCATGCTTAGGCCACTGAAACTTAATTTCCTGGTCTGAGTCAAGCAAAGAACATAACCAGACTCAAGCTCTACAGGATGAAGGTGATGTGCTCACTACAGCCTGCACTCTCTTTTTTGGAAATTAATAGAAATGTGAAGTGCTGTGGAAACACTAAAAACATTGTTATCATGCATGAAAATGTATGAACCCACAGAAAATAATTAAGAGTTATATTTCATTTTCACTCCTGATCACTCTCTAGAACTTCCGATGATTATTCTGAATTTTTAGCATTTTCCAGCAGAAACACTAAGACGGAAAAAATGTTCTAGTATTCCAAGAATCTTTGTGCAATAAATAGGTTGCCCAGGGAGGCTGTGGGATCCCACCTTCAGAGATTCTCAAAATTCAACTGGACACAGCCCTAGGGAAGCTGCCCAAGCTAACACTGCTTTGGATAGCGGGTTTCTTTCCACAGACCTTGCTGTGCATCAGAAAAGTAGCAACAATAGAGAAAAAGTCAAAATGGAAAAGAATAACAACAACAACAAGACCTAAACCAAACAACAAGCGTATTTTTTTCCTTATTATCAAAAGCATTTCTGGAATGGAGTACACAAACACAGTCTTATTAACAATGTTGATTACATGGAACTCCAAAGCCATAGACCCATGGTGGGGCAAGGCCACCTAAGATGCTGGCACAGATTTGGGGGCTTGCTAGGAAACTCTCTACAGACTTGATACTCCACTGTGCCCAAGCTCAGATTGAGTGGCCCTTTTTGGGCCCTCCAGAGAGAGTTATTTCTTGACATCCTATTCCCAAATGATTTTACATGACTGTCACCGGTAGGGGGTCATTTCTTTGCTGGTGTTTCATGGCTAGCTTGTAATCTAGATTGATCAGAGAACACCTCATCTCGCAGCTTCCCACAGCCATGTACCTGTATTTATTAAAGCCCTGAAAGCCGTTATCTGCGGCTCCATAACAGCCTCACACAATCTCACTGTTTCTCCTTCAGCTGCCTCTCTTCTGACAGTAACTCATTCCCAAATTCAGGGTAGTTCCTCCTTCTTAAAAGATAATCTTTAGCGTCAAGTCGGCACTGCAGAGTTGATAAAGCGGCCCAGATCATTGCGGCTGAGCCAGATAACCTCTGCAGGGACAGAACGGGGAACAATATTTTTGTCTCTAGCTTTCTCAGCTCCTATGACTATTCTGAGACTAAAGTAAATTATTTATAAAGTGTGAGGTAATATTAAAATATGAGTCTCAGAAGTAACTGAAATGACGGAGTCACATAGGATGCCAGGTCCTTTTGTTATCCATTAATACCCATCTTGGGTACTAAGGGCTTCTGTGGTCACAGCGGCATATAATTTGTTTGAAGACCCACCAAAGTTAAACCAAAATAGATATATTAATGCTTGTCAATGTAAAATGAAGCTTAAAAGATTATTAAAATGTAGGATTTTTTTCCTACCTAGAAAAATGAACAGGATTATGCACAAGGTAGATCAGAGCAAACTTATGTTCTCGGTTTTCCCCTAGAATAAATATCAGCAAGGAACTGGATCTGAAGGGTCAGCCTAATCCCTCATACCCAGGAATCCACAATTCAGGCTGTAAAATCTGCAAATAAAGGCCGATTTTGGCCACAATGATGCAACATAACCTTTTTGCCATTAGAGAAGTAAACTTCTTTCGATGCAGGTCCTGCCAGTGAGGGTAACCACCAAGCAGCCGGCTTTTCCCATCCATTAGAGCAATGGTGAAGTTCCTGAGTGAAAGGAGCAAAGAGTCTGTAAACATGTAATCAAACCAGCCTTTATGTTTTGTTCAGTTCCTACTTACGTTGCATTCAACTGTTGCCGCTGGTTACATCAGTATGAACTGTTTCAAAATTAATTTCAGTTATTAGAAAATAATTTAAACTTCAAATAGATTTTCTTCCCATTGCTTTTTAATATTACATGAACATAATGAGGTTTTTTTCCATTGTCAGCTAGATATGGGGTTTTTTAAAATGAACAATTTACGCATATTCTAATATTTGCCATATCATATTGGACCCCCACAATAAGAAGATACATTTGCAGCTTGAAAAAACGCTCCTTATTGCCTGTTTGTGTATCTAAAATTACCCATTCAGTTATTAATAGTTGAGAACACTCAAGCGTGGCACATTTATGACATTCCCTGTAGTTCTATATGCTTTGGTTCTTCTAGAAACATCACACACACGCTAATAAATACAGAATTGGTCTATAACAAGTATTGACCAGTTTAACTAGTGCATATTTAGAAACAAATCTCTCTTCCTTTTTGGAATTCCTGAAGCCTCAAGATGGTCCAGTTGGTCCTTTCCAGTTCAGGTGTGTCAGAAGTGCAGAGATGGGTCCCCCCCTTGCCCTGGTCATCTTCTGACAAAGGGATGTTATTTAGAGCACCACTTTATGATTAAGAAAGATATGTTGTTGCCAAAGTGGGGGGTTTTGTGGGGGTTTTTTTGTTGTTTTGTTTTGTTAACCAGTATGGTTTCAATACCATTTTAGTTAGTCTTTTACTCAATAAGCTGTTCATACAAAAAAAAAAAAAAGTCACTATCTTAGTAAATTCATTGTGATTTTGATGCGGTAAATCCAAGTCATTTCTGTAACGCAAAACTTGTAGTTGAAACCAGATTCTGGCAAAAATAGCAAATTCTGATAGCAGCTCAAACAAAGTGAACATTAGCACATCCGGGCAATAGGACAACTTAAGACTGCATTTGTAGTTTTAGTTTTGAAATGTAAATGAGTGCAATTTTTATTTTCTTTCTTTTCTTAGGCACATACCAAGCTCTGAAAAATGTAGGCAAAACTGCCATTTCCTTCAGCAGTTCTTCAGCTATAACGCTTGGGCAGATTAGCGCCGTGTTTTTTTACATTTAGACCCCCAGCAAGCACACAGAGCCCAGTTTCCATAAGCACGTAAATGAAATCACTCTTAGCCCACACCATTTTCAAAAGCTTTTTCAGCAAATAAATTCCATTTCAGTTTCCTTTGGAAGCTTGTTTCAAGGGAGAGAAGTTGCTCCCTGCATTGTACATGGCAGGAGAAACCACCCAGTGAATGACTCTTGATTTAGGTGAAAAATTAGAAGAACAAGGTGGATCAGAGACATCCTACCAGACAAGAAAACTCTATCGATCTGCCACGAAAGCCTGGGTGCTGCGTACCTTTGCTGTGGAACATGAACATGAAGGGTGAGTGTCACGAGAATGGAGCCAGGCTCTTCTCAGCGACAACCAGTGGTAGGACAAGGGGTAATGGGTTCAAACCGGAACACAAGAGGTTCCACTTAAATTTGAGAAGAAACTTCTTCACAATGAGGGTAACAGAGCACTGGAACAGGCTGCCCAAGGGGGTTGTGGAGTCTCCTACTCTGGAGACATTCAAAACCTGCCTGGACACTTTCCTGTGTAACCGCATCTAGGTGTTCCTGCTATGGCAAGGGGACTGGACTAGGTGATCTTTTGAGGTCCCTTCCAATCTCTAACATTCTGTGATTCTGTGATTTTGTACATGTGCATCTTAACACAGTCAAGCAAACCCCACAGAGCAAAAGGATCCATCTGCAGGGGAGCAGTGAAGTAGATCTTGTATGAACAATGCTGAACTGAGCAGGAGGCCCCAGAGAACCCCCACAGGAGGGCAATGGGTGTGAAGGCTGCTCTGAGCACGATGGGTGAAATTGTTGAGGAGTACAGGCTTAGGCAAACAGTCTAAAATAAATAGCAAGGAGAGCTGGATGAGTTAGAAAGTCAGAATCTACTTCAGCTCACCAGACTAGTGCCCTGCGATGACTCCTCTTCTAAACTAAGATCTCCTTGACTGAGAAGGAAGAAACTCCTTCAGGCCATTGGGAAGCTAATGATGAATTTGTATGGGAAATATTGAAGCAGGCTCAGGACCACAGCTAGGAGCAGGAGTTGCAGTGTGACCCCATCCACAGCTGCTCCTGGTCTTTGTTTTTCCTGATACCTGGTTCCAATTCTTGCTGCTCTGCGCTTTTCTTTTTTAATTAACAAGACCCTAAGACAACAGTCCTTTACAACTCCACTATAATGTGATGTACATTGTACTGTCCTAAGACAGATCATGCTCATCCGTGAGTCAGTAAAGGCATCCAGGAGACTTTCTGAACTTTTTTTGGGCTGGTACTCGTATGAGCTGTTGGGAACAGCAGCATTTGGTCCCCAGTCAAGCATCGTGCCACAGCCAGCGCTGAGTAGAGGGTAATGTCCATGGGTTGGAAAAAAGCCCTGTTCTGAGGGCACCTGAGGGCCAGGATAAAGGCTGAAATTAAAAAAACAAACAAAACACAACTCCCTGCAAAACTGAAAATGTGAAACTGCTTACAAGTGAGACAAAACAAGCTTCAGCCAGATATCCAAATGATGCCACCTCACACGGCAGTGACTGAAAAGGACGGCAGGCTCCAAGGGTGCGTTTTGGCCTTTGTGCCCACACTGCACTCAGAGGCTTTCTGACCACCTCTCCTGCTGCCAGCAATGGAAAGAAAGCCTCCAGCTCCATCCATGGTAGCTCAGTCACTGTGGTATGGTTGGACAGATAATTCAGAGCACTAATCACTCAATTTTTAGTGTTCAACACCAAGTACAGAAATTTACTGGAATGGTCTGGGTTTGTGATCTTTTCTGTTTCTCTTTTTTTTTTTTTTTTTAATAGCAATCCAAACATCTGTATAACATAATTTATTACAAACAAAATTATTCTTTGCTCTGGATACTGTTGAATCCTATCCCAAATAGCATCTGATACAGCAGCAGTGTTTATTTTGAGAACTGTGCCAGGCTGTGACACAAGCCTGGGCCCAGGCCGGCCAAAACCACCTCACCAAGCCTGTGAGCTCCTAGTGATTTACACACACATGTCCAGGGGCAACTGCTGGGCAATTACATTCCCCATTCTTATAGTTGTGGTGCAGGTTGTGGTTCACTAGAATTGCATACAGTTTCTTCTATATTATCACGGTTTTCCTCCTTTCAGTCAAAGTGTTTCCAGAATGGAAACCCCAGTTCTGCAGCCTAACAGAATATTGCTGTTGGCATTAGGGGCTTCTTGGGGTTTGTTGTTTCTTTTATAGTCAAACTCTAAACAAACAAACAAACAAACCTATTAGGGTTTTGTGGTTAGACCATTTAAATAATAAAAAAAAAAAAAGCTCTCAGTAACCATAGTAACTTAGAAGAGAAATGTAAATTAAAAATGCACTTTTTCTTTTTTAAACTCTAGATTTGGAAAGCAAACGAGTGCATTGCTAGCCAAACACCTCAATTCTAACACTTTCTAGTAAGAAATTAATGCACTAATTCAGAGGAAGGTAAACTCTGCTGACACGTCAGTCTGCTCACCAGAACCTGACACCTAGCTTTGTGTTAAGGGTCACCATTCTCATTACAGCTGCTCGCTGAAAGCTTGGGAAAAGCAACATCATTAGCAATGTAGAAAGAAAATATAGAATTATGCTATGCAATCTGCTTCTTCAGCCATGTAACTCAGCCAGTGGGATACAGTGGTTTATACCACTCCTTGCAGCAGGGTCAAGCCATCCAGACCACACCACCACCAAACACCTGGATGGAGGAGGAATATTGCTGTGGTGAGCACCCACCTGCACGGAACTTCATGGTGTGGGTGTGAAGTTTAGAAATTATTCCAATCAAAAGACTGAAAACAAACTTTGAAGTGAGCCAGTGATAACAGAAAGCTTCAGTATCTCGTTAAGAAAAACAAAATTACAAGATCCATTTCAAATCCATTGTTCCAATCCATGCAATTTCTTGTCTGATGAAACCTTGCTGGTTTGTCTACCCTCATTTCTCTGGTATTTGTTAATGAGCTTACAGCGCCATCTCCTGGAAGTCAACAATTTGCTGGAATTGCTCCTGAAACTTAATTTTCATTTCACTCTGCTCATACAGCCAGATAATACTCCAGATTCTGCCATGACAAGGCAACCAGGCGAAGTAAACGGATGAACAAACGCACTATTAACCTTTTTTTCTTAGTAGACATACTGTAAACAGCTATAATGAACACAGGATAAGAATGGAGAAGTTGATTTTAGCTATACACGGTTTGGGTGGAATCATTTATGCTCAATTTTTAAGAGGCAGCAGCAGGTTCACAATTCTAGAACCAGCAGTGGGAGAGTACAGACCTGCTCAAACAGATCTGACCATTCACTGATCCAAAGAGACATTAAAGGGTTCCTGGTTCAAGTCAGAGGGTATAAAACCAGAGGTCCAAAAGGCTAATACTAAGATGAAACGACACCACCACCAATACATGATACTTCAGATTTAAGTCTGATTTCCTTTCAAAAGGACTGAGACATTTATAGTAGTAAAATCACTTTCACATAAAAATGCCCTTGTCAGAATTAATTTTACATGTTTAAATTAACATATTGTCACATGGTTTTATTTAGCACTTAGCATTTGAAAAATAACAAACGATTGTCTTTTTTCAGATGATTGAAACGATTTCAATAATTTGAAATGATACTGTTTACTTGCATCTAAGATAAACTGTAGCTTCAAAAAAATTAAAACATTGGAAGATTGAAAAAAATATAGAAACTCGGCCATTCTTAGATACATATCTACACATACATGCTGATATCTACTGGAGATTTTAGTGTGTTAAATTAGCCATTTAAAAGAACACAAAATGCAGCTACAGTATGTTAATATTCTTAATGCTGCAGCTATATATAACAATAATACTCTTAGGCACTTTGTTATATTTGTGGTGCATTCTGAAAATTTCATTGTGTGGCATAAAGAATGTATTTTTCTTATCTGTGGTTACTACTGAACTTCTCGTGAAGAAACAATGGTTGTTGCAAGAGAATTCACATTATTTGTGTATTATCCTATTGAATGGGATCGTACCCAATGTTCTTGTTACCACATCCAACTGTAGAGTTGTCAGAACAAAAAAAATACAGTTAGAGGATTAAAATACTCACGTAAAACAAGTTATTTCATTAAAAGGTTTCAAGGCTTGATATTTAAGGATCTTTCTGAAAAAAAAAAAAAAAGCAAAACTAGGCAAAATCAGTTATTTTTATGATCTAATCAATGTTATATAATAGTCGGGGCATCATGTCTCTCTGGAAGAATCTGCAACCACCACTATTTTATATTCACAAACTCCTACCAGACGGGTCAGTTGAGGCTACAGGGATACCTTGCACACAATGCAGCATCCTGCTTTTGAGCACAAAAACAACCTTCAGCACTGTGCAACGTATTTACCAACACGTGACAGTGTATTTACTGGGACAACCAGGCAGAAACGTTTGGATTTTTCTTTAACAAAGGCCATTGGTGAGCAATGAAGACAGATTTCACTGAGAATCGACTCTTCTTCAGCCACACCATCAACCAGCTGTAAGAACAGATTTATCAAAGATGCTTCGGATGCCATTCTCAGATACTGTACTTTTAATAAATCTATTTCCACTACTATGCCAAAGAAATATCTGGTCTGCAAAATGGAGCACATTAACTATGACATCTTCATAGTCAAACATACCATCCTGTATGCAGTCCTCCGACATTTCCTAAGGCTTCTCTGTTTCTGTTAACATTGGCTTTGTCAGAAATGCATTCTGTTTTTATTGCTATGGGCTGAACTCTGAATAAAACTACAGAAAAGTACACAAGATCTAATGAAGGCAAGCAAGACTGGCTTTTGCAGTGACATAAAGCAAACAAACACTCACAATAAAAGATGTCATGTGTTTACAATCCTGAAGTGCATGTGTTGGAACATTTCTCTTGTAAAAACACTGTACAGCAGCACAGAAACAAAATGGTGACATTTAAGGCTAACTTGGCAAATAAATACTTAAATTTTATATTATATTCTTTGCCTTTTCAAAGCAATATCCAGAAAGATTGCTTCTTGAGATGTTAAAGAATTAGCTGCAGTCTACAACAGTAGCTGGTCACTTGCTGAGAAGTCATCTCCTTCAAAGCTGATTTAAACAGGCTGGTAAACCAGTCTGCAAATACCTTTTTTTAAGAACACACATTCTTGGTTTCAAATCGATTTTATCCACTAGACCGCGTTAAAGCTCGACTATAGGAGATGAACAAACAGCACATGTGCTCCCACCTGCTCTTCACCACTTCCGAAGGCAGGAGAGAGAAGAAACATCTGACTCAATTCCCACAGAATGTTTTAGCTGATCCTGGGAACTGTGTGTTGTGGTTTTTTGCTTTACTTCATTAGTTGACATAGCAGCATTTTTAAGTTTCCTTGGTTGGAAATAAATTTCCTTTATTGGAATGATTAGAAGTATTTATTAACTCTTAGTTTCAGCTATGAAATGCTGTCAGAGGAATTATTTAAAATTGTATTACTAGAGGTGAATTCTCCAAAAGAAGACCAGTGAAGCAAGCCAATTTTTAGGATGAACATTCCCCTTGAAAAAGTAATTGTGTACTTATTAAAATTACAATTAAAAATACATGTCAAAAGAGCATTGCAACCTTACCAGCAAACTGGATAAACCTGCAAATAAGCTTGACTCCACTATCTCAAATAAAACAAAGCCTGCTTACATCTACTTACCTGTTGCAATGTGAATTGGAGTTGACGTGACCAGATTTTTTTCTGCACCATATCGTTCCCAACTTGCAACAGCGTATTTTGCTAAGCATAACAAATCACATCTGTATTGCAATAGCAGCCACTGGGTTGCTCTAAAACAGGTCCGATTCTCTTTAGTCATTCCTATAGGTTTCAAAATAATGTTTGTTCTCTCAGCTGGAAGATGTGATCCCACAGAAACACAGAATTTTACCAGGTCTATTTGTTTAGCCATACTAGATGTCTTTTTGTCTCTTGTGTGTACTCCAGGACAGTGAACAAATACTTCAACCAAAGAAAATTTACTCTAGTCTGCAGTGTTCTTCTTGACCTCCTTCTATAGAAGTGGCTAAACCTGCCAATGGACCCTCTTCTTTCCCATCTTTCTATACATTAAAAGATAAATGGGAAACAAATGCACACGGTCAGTTGCTCAACTGTTTCTGCACTCTTCCCAAACCACCTGTCAAACTCACCCTCCCTTAATCAAAGAGAACTTGGATAACTAGTATTTTGTTGATAGCTAAGCTATGAAAAGTCTTGGAGCAATAAATGCCTGATGACACCAGTATTAAGAAAAAAGAGACCATTTGCCAGACTGTAATATCACGGAGATTCACATTTGTATGTGACAGCCTGCCCTTGCCTTCCTTTTGGCTAAAAGTTTCCTGAACCAGCCATGTTCAGCTGCCCAACAGACCTGAAATCACTCATTAACAATCACATATATTCAAGATTTCTCAAAATTCTTTGGCCTTACATACCCCTTGATAATATCCAACTGTTTCAACCTGAATCAAGCTATTCAAATCATTGAGGAAAAAAAAATCACTTTCTCCATAGGTAAGTAACCTCCTCATTTTTCTTACAAAACTCTACATAGAATGGCTGAATACACAACACTAAAAGCCACTCAACCACATTTCAACTTTAGACTTGTTTTTTTAATCAAAATATTTAGAAGGGAAAATAATAATTTAAAAAATATGCTGCAGGAATCAAGTACCAACACCACTACAAATTACAGAATCATGGTTTTTCTTATTTTAAAAAGCTGGGAGTAAAAGAGAACTGAAAAAAACTGTCAGCTTCTCAGAAAATTATATGCATCTAATGCTGTTGTGTCTACATACACAGTCTCCAAAAATCCAAGGAGAACAGTGTGTAATCTTCCATGTCAAACAACTTTTTAATCATTTGTATCTGCTACTTAGAGACACGGGTATTCTACCACTTCATTACAGCTTAGTTCAACCCACTGTATATACGCCAAAATTGGTACCATGTGAGAAAGCAGCACAGTTTAGTGTTCTACTTTGGCTGCCCCCTGCCGAGGTACTAAAATCAACCATCTTGTCCATCTGCAGCTTCAGTTCCACATTTCCCATGTTGCTGATATGTTTTTTCTAAACAAGTCACAATTCAAAACAGAGACAGGGGTTTTCAGCCTACCGTCTTAGGAAAAACAAGAACTCAGTTCAACTCAGCCACTTAAACTTAGTATCTTTCTCCTAATAAAGACCCATTGGATCATCTCTGAATTTAGAAAAAAATATCGTCAAGTTGTTTGACTTTGAAAATGAACCACGAATATGGGAAATTCAGTATGTGTTTTTTAAATACTGGTCCATTTTTACCCTTCTGTGGCTGACATTTCAAAGTTTGTTATCTGTGTGAAGATAAGTAGCTGTGGAGGGAAAAGAATCAAAGTACCTCCTTCTGTATGTGTCAGTATGACAGAATCACAGAATGTTTGGGATTGGAAGGGACCTCAAAAGATCATCCAGTCCAATCCCCCTGCCGGAGCAGAAACATCTAGATGAGGTTACACAGGAAGGTGTCCAGAGAAGGAGACTCCACAACTGCCCTGGGCAGCCTGTTCCAGTGCTCTGTCAAATATGAGAAGAAACTTCTTCTCAGTGAGGGTAAGTGGAACCTCTTGTGTTCCAGTTTGCACCCACTGCCCCTTGTCCTATCATTGGTTGTCACTGAGAAGAGCCTGGCTCCATCCTCATGACACTCACCCTTTATATATTTATAAACATTAATGAGGTAACTCCTCAGTCTCCTCTTCTCCAAGCTAAAGAGCCCCAGCTCCCTCAGCCTTTCCTCATACAGGAGATGATCCACTCCATCATCTTTGTGGCAGAACTTTGCTCTTATAACACAAACCTTCCCCTGGCAAGCTGGTCTAGAGCTACAGATCATCTAATACAGTGCCAGCATTAACAAATCAAGGGGCAAGAGAAAAATTTACATGAAGACATCCTATTAGCTGTACCGTGCATGAAACATCATTTTATTTTGTCCTTAGGCATGTTTTCACATAAGGAAATTGTGTTATTTTTTAAATACTGGAAATTCCAGTGCATTTTAGGCATACCGCATTTTCATTGCGGAGGGGAGTGGCTGAACTATGAACTTCCTCAAAAATGGCATTCAAGGTTGCATTTAAGCACAGCATTTCTCTGAGAAACCCCTCCATAAAATGGATACTACATACAATTAATGAAAGAATTGTCTTCATGCACAATGGAAATGTCATAGATATGGGAGATAAACCTGAGCCTTCTAGCAAATAAACTTAGTAAAGACTGGATGAAAAGCATTCTAGAGGACTCGAGATTACAACATCAGGAATCCCCAGGATGGGTGGCACCAAAGTAATAGCGATGAGACCATTAAGAGTCCAATCCTTGGTCAGTTAAAGAGAAGGAAGGCTGGGGGTTGAACAGAAACTGCAGTTACATGTGCACAATTTTTATCTTTAAAAGAACATTGGGAAAGAGTGAATTGGGAACTTTTTCTACTACAGGAGTATCTTTACTGCACTGAACCAAGTGACGCAGCTTATTTCCTAAAGTCTGCAGCAGCCATGTTGAACTGCCTCCAAATTGTCAGGTGGGAGAAATATAAAGAGAATTTCTTCAAATAACAGAAAATATAGTGAAAATATAATTTAAAAACTTGAAATCCCTCAGAATAAAAGCATTTTCAGAATTATTATGTATTTTTGTGAAAAATACCTCTGGTTGGATTTTTTTTTAAGGAAGCAGCAGGCAATAGAAAGGAAACATTCCAGTTCTGGGATCACAGAAGTTCACAGCTTGCTAATTACTGGCTGGTTTTTTTTTCCTTCTGTAATTCCCATTTTTCAAAAATATGACCAAAGGCAGAACACAAAAGAAATGAGAATTATTTTCAGTGAAAACATTCTCTCTCTAAGATTTCATTTTTGCTTTCTCAGTGCTACATTTCAGGTAACATCTGTCTTCCAGCCAGAGTCTGTGCGGTTCTCAGAAACACTCTTATTTCTTCTCTGGTTCAGGGCTATGTTCTAAACCACAATATACAGACTAAAATCAACAGGAACCCTTCTGCTTGTTTGGGGTGGGGGGTGGAGGACCTTTCTGAAAGCAGTTTTCTCCTCATCGAAGATTATGTGGAAACATTAAAGCCTCATGGGCTGGAAACAAAGCTAAAAAGTCTAACTCCCTACCCAGACAAAATTTTGCCTGACCCTCAAAAAAGCACCTCTGGCAGAAAACTTCCCTGCTTCACCAACACTGGTCAAGGAAGATTAATTCACTTTGTTATTCTCAAGAACTCTGGTTCCTTCTCCCCCAAACTCAGACGCAATGAGAAATTATAAATGGATATTGATGAAAAAGGTCAGTTTTAGTGTACGAGCTATAACTCTACATTGAAAAGCTCAATGTCACAATGTCTGCCTGTTCGTGTTCAACAGTGCAGCACACACATCTTTCCATTTCCTAGCAAGGAGGAAACAAGGACAAAAAGAAAATAATAAACAGGGTAGTACTTTTCATTTGCCCCAAATTCATTTTAAGAACAGTAACAACAACCAAAAAAAGTACTTTTAATCTGAAGTTTGGAGCAGCAGGGAAATAAAACTCAGACACTGCAGGCTTAACTGTTTGGTATTCAGCAGAAACAGGTGTCAATTCAGTCAGAATCATGATTAACAAAACCAAAAAACCTCACACACCTTTCAAGGCCACATGTTACTTCGCTTTCGACTTTATCTCAAGGGGAGGCGAGGAAGGGTAAGTATCTGTAAATATGAGAACAGCTGCTACAGCACCACTACTAACCAGTCCACCAGAGCAGGGTGAACTTGCTCCTGACATCGTTACTGATTATCTCTGTAAAGCCAAATACAACAGTAGCAAATACGAACTTTTAATTCATGTATGTAACTTGAGTTGATGAAATGTTAAAATAATCCTTCATTTGAGAAAAGCAATGCTGCTTGCATGCATATGTACCGCTTTGTTCACCTCATAAAACTACAATCTGGAAGTAGTTCAACTCTTTCTATTCTGTCAACTGCTATATTAGATGTAAAATTCTGAAGGAAAATTAGAAAAAAAATCAATTTACATGACTGAAGTGCAGCATTAAAGTACTTCTAGTTTTCAATTTATAATTTTCAAAAATATCTCCCTTGCAAGCATGGCAAGATTTATCATGGAGCATTAAGTACTTTTGAGACAGAAAAAATATTTAAAGGCAAGAATCTATAATGCAAAGACTAGCCAACCATTTCTATGTTTTGTGCAAGCTTATTAGTTGGTCGCAATTGCCTGTGTGCAAAATGATGAAAAGCACAAAAGAAAGTCCTAATCATACCAAAAAGCTTTAAGCGCAGCCTTTCAGAATTCTGGTTTTGTTTTAGTAAGAGCAATTTCATATTTTAGTTTCAGATATTTAGCATTTAAAGAACAGCTACAGGTATTCCTGATATCATCCTGATATCACACAACTACCTGAACCTAATTGCACTAAAAGCATAAATACACTAGATTCATTCAAATACTTGGATATACAGTGTGGAAAACAAAACAAAAAATCAGGCAATTAAGTGAAAAATCAGTGGAATTTGAACAGCTAACCTGGTTAAGATTTTATAAAACTAATAAATAATTTCAGCAATTACAGTGCAGTCACCACCTTTATAAGCCTGTCTTCCTGTGTCGCTGAAATAACTGCTACTTGGAGGGAACCACACTCAGAATTTCTGTAATTTACAGGAAAGACTTAGTTCTTATGTTCCCATCTGCTTCATCAGTGGTCAAAGTGAAAATTACTCTCTTGGAAGAAAGCATTCACTATGTAATATAGCCCATCCTTCTGTCCTTAAGCTTGCTCCACTGTAATGTACTGTAAAACAAAGTGAAGATTATTTGCATCCACCACATTAGGCTTTATGGAAGCACATAAAGACACAAATCTCTCAACTACGAATACAAGTGTTCTGTTTACTTACCGTTGTCACCTACTCCATTTACATATTTTAGCCTCATATTTCATGTTTCTCATACCATTCTCACACCTAGCTTTGGGGCTGTAAAACATTTTAATGCACGCTGAAAACTGAACACAAAAGTTCTAAGATTAGTTTGACAACTAATTAGCACAACAGATTCTTAATTAGGAGGCCTGTATATTGCTGTAATTGAAGTAGATGAGTTATACAGCAAGATAAAATGCAGATAATTCACAGTGCTTTTTCTACCATATGGTTTCTCTCTAGAGTCATCTCATTCTTTTTCATGACATTTAGATATGTTGGTACATTTAATCTCATTTATTTCTACTTCCAGAAGACAATTGTTACATTAGTATGAAGACTTTGGAGACAGAAAAAGCTACAATTTCAAAAAATTCTACAGCATTAAAATTGTTACTACTGAATGAGTTCGTAAATCTCTTCGTTCAGGTCCTTTTAGTAAAGTAAAATGCACCAATATCTCCCCTACTTTTCCCAAGCTGCAGGTGTGTAAGGTGAAAAATTTGCCCCTGACCCCAAATGCTCACAGGAAACTGTCTCTGAGGTCATAAAAGCGTATGTTTGTTTAGTCATGTAGCAGCTTATGCCACGAATCCATGTAACAGGTTTCCAAAATATCAAACTATCTAAAAAATACCAGTTAACTAGAGAAAAATCAAATTCAGATCTGACTAAAAATGACAACTAAGCAACTGTATTAACCTAGTAATGACGAGGCTCAATTTGAGGCAGCGGTTCCCCATCCTTTGCTATTAAATGCCCAAATCCAGTTCACTGCGGCAGTGCCAGCTATCACCCTCTAGTCCACTTTTAGACTACTTCAGCATATTCACGGCAGATTTTTTTCATTTCTCTGTCTGCTTTTTCTCTCTCTCTCCAGCCTTAAGGCCATTCCCTATTTCCTCTCTGACCAGAACACTGAATGACACTTGCAGCACTGCAATCTAGTGGTGGTTCCACATGCCAAAAAACATTTTGACAGGCACAAACAAAGGCCTGGCAATATTTGTCTCAGTAACACCATATTATCAGTGCCTTAACAAAAGCTGTTAGATGAAGAATAGGAGGTAGAAGCCACTGAAGAAACCTCATTTTCTATGTTTATAACAAAAGTTGACTCCAAAGGTCAGCAGCCACTAAGCAGCTATTGCTGTTCTCTGCTTATTTTACCTCCATCTCATCCTATTTCCCTCCGATCTTCTGGTTTGTCCACCTCAGTTCCAGGGGATCCAGCCTTTGAGTATGAAAAACCATGAAAACTGCAGGAGTTGTCGCTTTTGCTGTAAGAACATCTGCAGGGTCATACTTCTGGCATTTAAAAAAGCCACGTCAAGACAACCAGCTTCCATTCACCCCTTCCTGTATGAACGGTCTGTATGTCATAATACCTGCAAACTGCACTGATCCAGTAGAACTTATTTTAAGTTGCATTACGAATAAACTACACATGCTGGTTTACAGACAATATATATTTGTAAACTTACTCATGCAAAATTAGTGTGCACAACAGGGATATTTGTTTTCTAATCCCCACACCTTTAAAAATGACATTAATGTCTGCTTTTTTTTTTGAACTGTGCCCAAACTCTCTCTTTAATATAATAAATCTTACACAGAATTCATCTGCCAGCCAAACCAATTTATGAAGCTGAAACAAAAAAGAATAAAAAGTTATACAAAAACATGGTGCACCTGGATGCTTGATTCCCACCTCCCTCCCTTTTTTGCTTAAAAGTAGAAAGAGTGAATAAAAGCAAAAAAAAAAAAATCATGGTCACAAAATTTTGACATTTTAATCCTAAACATTACAGGGCAAATGGATGTTGGAACCTATTTCCATACACCATGCGTCAACTTTAATTCCCAAATGTGGCCAAATCCACTAAAACAAGAGTGGTTAACTAACTCTGGATTATGGAATTACATTTCTGGAATAAACGCTAGAAAAGCAACAATGGGAAAAGCCAACTGTCTCCATAAAGGTAAATAAAGTGGAACAATGTGTAGATTAGATAGTTTTCCTGTTTCTTACTCATAACCTGTCAATTCAGTGCATCATATGGTTCAACATAATGGTCCCCATTTTGGACAAACATCTAACTAGTGTCCATTGATTCCAAGTTAGTGGATGATGAATCTTTCTGGATACTTTCAAAGATGGCTGCCAGCTCAGGGTTAGAGCTTATCTGGGACTGAAATTCACTCATTAATGGACTCTTCTCTGCTTCTGGAATGGTTAGAAGCGCTGCTACTGCCCTCATAGCAGATCGTTTCAGTTCATCTTGCTTCTCAAACTCCTGTTTCACTGAGTTCGCCTTTACCTGGGGGAAGATAATGAAAATGTTTGCAACTTTTGCTTAACCCTTCCTCTACACTGACCTTAAAAATTTACAGCTTCCAAAGACCTGTTTCCTTCCACACTACCACTTTGCACAGCTTTCAAAATGGCCTAAGCTCTAAACTGAAAAAAAATAGAAGTACAAAACCTCTCCAAACATCTACTTTTAGCAGACTTTTTACCAGCAGCTTACAAGTAGGACTGAAACTTGAATACTGCATGGTAAGCAGAAAAAGGTTGTAAGCTCCCAAGTCAATTACCAAATCAAAACAATTATAACAGCCAGCCTCCAGCTAGTAGGGTCAGTAAACAACATTAAAAGGATATTACCACAATACTTCCACCTTCTAGAGAACAGAGATGTTTTAAAAGTTGACCTTCATTAGAATAACTGCTTATCCTTCTGTAATAATTCTCAAAGCTGTTTCAGTGATACAAACTAATTATCATTAAAAGCAGACAAATTTCTTGATGGGAAATACAACAGATTACAGTAATGGAAAAGGTAAATCAGGCATCGAATGACTGTCAGAGCATGCAGGTGCATCAAGACAAGAGCAGGAATGGAAGAAGACTGTGCCA
Organism: Columba livia; assembly: GCF_036013475.1. NCBI lineage: Eukaryota > Metazoa > Chordata > Aves > Columbiformes > Columbidae > Columba > Columba livia. The sequence goes on from NC_088602.1 coordinate 174,858,073, forward strand.
AGACTCAAGAATCTTTTAATATAAATTAAGAAAGGAAAACCAAAACCACTGCTTTACACTGACTCCATCCTTTGTCACCCAAATGTTTCTCTGCAACAATGTAATCATTAGAAGTCTGAAAAACTCTCAGTATTCCAGTTTCAGTATTTATAATGAAATGAGACAAGTTGCCCAAGTGGCAGCTAGATTTTTAATGAACGAAAGAAATGCATCAAAGAAACAGAGGATTTTTAAAAAGAAGCTAACAAGTCTACTCTTCCATTTGTAATTTAAACAAATTTAACACATATAAGGGCCCACAAATTTATATTGCTCTATTGCAGCTTATGAACTATCAGTCAGGAAATGCTGCAGAAACACACTTAGAATCTCTGAAGAATTAATCACACATGAGTTCATTTAAACTTCTACAAGACAACACAAAAGAATTAAATTTAAAACAATACCTTAGTTGTACATGTAGCACGTAAAGGCTCAACAAGCCTATCCAGTCTCTGCAGCACCGCGCTCGGACAAAGGGTGGACAACCTCACCAACATTAAAAAGGTTAACATCTGGGTTGAGACAAAACCAATTCAACAATCAGTTATGCTCAGCACATATATGGAGAGATTTCCTACAACACAGTGTAACCTTTTGAACAGCCACACCTCAAAGAAAATGGCAAATACAGTGAAGTACTTAAGCATATTAGGTAATATTTTTACCATTTCAGTCTATTCACCATTTCAAATATTTTTACTAAGTCACTGCTTACCCAGAGAAAAATGACAGCTAACCTTAATATCATAGTGATCCTTCAGGCCATCTTCAACATGGTTTAAGAATTCAAATATATCTAGTCTATCCAAACAGCTATCCAAAAGGGTATACATGCACTCAAAAGCTGCTTTCCTTATGTCCAACCCATCGTCAACTGTATGCTTAAATGGTCCCATTTCCACCTGTCAGCAAATAAAAAGCAAAGTTCAAAAGCAATATACCTAGAAAAACAAAGAACCTACTTGTGTATCTAGCACTGTTTTTCTTAATTAACATACCTCTCTGATTAATTCCTTTCTGACTTTTGTTTCATTGTAAAGATGAGGAAGAACAGTATCTAAGAGGTCCCTTATTAGCGATGGTTTATTGTGAGCAGCTGAATTAAATGTCACTAGGGCTACTCTCCTGACATTGAGATCTGGGTCCTCCAATGTTTTCAGAAAATCACCTGCAATCATGTACAAAAATAAAATCAATCTATGAAGACCTTTTTAATTTGCTACTTTAAAAGTATCTTTGCTTAGTTTTAACCTTTCAAAAGAATGTATTTAGCTCAGGACTTGTTCTGATGTAACATACCTGCTGTTTTCGCATGATTACACAAACAAATCTATTTCATTATAATCATATCAAAAGTATTATATAACTGAGATATATGGTATTTCAGGTAATGAAACAGAACTAGAAAAAACACCACCAAAATAAATGGCTATCACTTAATGATATTTCAACTGTTTTGTAAAGGTACAGCATGGAAACTAATAAAAATCATATGTAACACAGTCTTCCCTTTTCTCCATTACAGATCCATTCACACCTCTTATGAAAACTATCAGTATATTGATTTTTAAACCTGAAATTGGCATATATTGAGAATTCCTAAATTACCAGAAGACAAACCCATTTGGTATATATTAATGTAGCAACACCTCCCTCACACCACCCCATCAAAAACCTGGGCATTTTCAATTTAGGATGTCTATAGTTCTATAAAACAGCCTTACAAAAATAAAGGTCTGCAGCAAGAAATCACAGTTCCCCCAATGTTTGTGAAGTTTTACTAGCAACTTCCAAGAGAGTAATTTTTGAAAGGAGAAAAACAAAAGGGCGTGAACATCAACATTACCCAGGTGTTTGTCTTATGTGTACAAGTAACAAAACTAAAGATGACTGAGATTTGTTAACAACTAGATTCTTTGACTGGATAATCAATAACTATTTCTAGAAACTGAAGAGGCAAGGCAGCCTCAGTGGGTGGGACAGCAGGGTTAAAACCCACAAGCACAGTCAATTCTTTAACATATTATTAAAAAATTGAAGCTTAGTGACTGACACCACTGCTCCATAAATAAAAACCTTTCACTCTATAAAACTGGGTGTTTTCAAATTTTTTTTTTTTGCCTTACTAGTTTTAGTAGCATGTGCTTTTTTAAACAGATCTTTAAACCTGTTACTGAGCCACTATAAAACATTCACCATAGCATATTAAACAAATCTATAACACTTTGTCATACGAACGAAAAAAGATCAAAAAACCACAGCACTGCAAAACTCTTCATCACACTGTTGCTATAGTGAAAGCTCTGATTACCTTATCCCTGTAAAAATATACACGCTTCCAATAACTTACAGATCACAAAGCGTTACACAATCCTAAGGACCTAAATTTACAATTTGCCACCTGGTAATACTCAGAATTCACATGTGCATGCATAGTTTAAATGACTGAATGTTAAATATTTCCAAGACCACCATTCTGGGTAAAGACAGTACCTTACTACATCAAACTGATATAATTTGACAAGAGCATGGGAAAGGAAACCAGCTTTTGGGTACTGCCTTCCTAAAAGCCTCCTTTTATTCTTTGCCCATCACAGCTACAATACATATCATTTTTATCACACAAGTTTACTGACGAGAATTCTAACAAGCTAGAATTAATAGGAATAATTGGCTAGTACAGAAACATTTTAAAACCCTTCTAAAAGCTTCTGTTAGCAGTTAATTCTGGTACCTGCAAAATATCTTTTATCAAAACACAACATTAAGTGCAAATCTATCACTTGAAAACATAGAAGCTGTTACTCAAGTAGAGAACTTACCTATGCAGTTCTTCAAGAGTGGGTCTATGGGTTGTGGATGATCAGAAATAGTGAACTTGACAGCAGTAACCACCGAACTTCGTGCATAGGAGGACCCTAAGATAAAACAGAAGCATAAATATGTAACATTAAAACAATACAACCACAGAATTTAAAATCCTGTTCTATTCAATTCTTTTTAACTTCTAATACTGTTAAGAACACTAAAGAAGAAATGTTACTTGTTACTAGCAAAGAAATGTTTTCTCCATAAATGTACTTGTGTTACATTTTAAACAGGAGAGCAGAGACCATAATATTTTTAACAAACATTTAAAATTATCTGCTCCAGAAAATTCAAATAATGAGCTTATTAGGGCAGATTATCTTTAATTCACTACATAGGCCTACAAAGCACTCTCTTCTTTTAGGCAAACACAAATGAAGAAAATATGTCAATATTTTTGATATGAAAGTGATTAACGAATTATCCAAAACGGTACTTCCTAATCTTTAAATATTCCAGAATTCTATCTGAAAATTAGGAATGCTTTAATTTACATCAAAATGTCAACATATTGCAACTAGTTTGTAAAGTAGTGCTGCTCCCTTGTCACCCATGCTCCTTCCCCTTTAAGTCTGTAACTCTTAGGTAAACACATCATTAATTGAAGTGCCACAGTCTGAAAGCAGAACATAAAATTAATTCACGTTATGTATGACTAACTTCTAATAAAAATGGAACCATCTAAGCTTCACATGGTTGGAGTGAAGGAAACTGAAGTTTCAAGAGTATCACAAAACTTAAGCAAATAATTTGCAAAACTAAGTCCATTTATTAATAGATAGCATAAGGCCGTTTGTAATATGTACCTGAGGTACTACTACTCACCCGATGCCAAGTATCCCTTGAGCCGTGGAAGCAGAGTCTCTGGGTCTATTAACGTAAGCTTGCCCAAGCACTCAGCAACAACATTCCTTGTACCCTCTTCTGCACATTCACAGTGTTTCAGGAGTAAGGCCCAGATGTTCTCAACATATGGTTTGAGACCAACGACTGATGCAGAGCTAATTATTTCTTTCAAGGAATGAAGAAGGAGGTATTGCCTCTTCGGCTGACTGGTTATTTCTTGTAAGACAAATGGCAGATACTCAGGAAGATTGCCAACACTAATACTGCCTAATGCATAAGATGCTGCCGATTTGACTTCTTCACTAGGAGAAGAGAAAGCTTCTAGTATTACAGACTTCAGCTCAATTTGTCCACTTAAGTCAATGTGATGCCCAACTTCCCCAAGAGAAAGCAAAGCCAAAAGCCGAATGGAATCCGTGGACCTGGAGTTCTTGACATCTTGAATGAACTGACCTACAACAGCTGGTCCTTCCTTAGGGCAGGCTCGAGTAAGTGCAGCAACACATTTGGCAATGGAATAATAAGACTGCTTGTGAGTAAGTGCTGTGCTCTGTGAGTACACTGGACCCGTTAACATGCGCAGTAAGTCCATATATCCTAAATTATTTGTAGCAGTCACAACCAAAGCTTGGAAAAATTCTAGCATGGCACTAAGTGCTCCACCCTGAAGTAGAGGGGATCTCACCAGCCCAATAAGTTCATTGAGAATGGACCCACTAATCTTTGACAGGGAGGAAGGATATACTTTAGCCAGCGTTGTCAGAAAACTGATGGCCATCTGTGATACATGCATATCACTTTCACTAATAAGAGGTGGAAGCTCATCCAGGACAGCATCAATCATGGCAGCTGTCAAGCTGTCACTGTAATTCTTTATTAAAATATCTAGAGCAGAAAGAGTGCCTAGTTTCAAAGCTCGTTGGTTCTTTCTCAAAAAAGAAGCAAGAATGGGAACTCCTTCCCCAAGGATTGGTCTCAAATCTATCTTCAAAGGAGAACCAGCAATCAATGTCATGGCCTTCACTGTAGTCAAACGAGTGATCTCGTTCTTCAGTCTCTCTAGGAAGATCTGAAGTGTACTAGGTAGGTCTGTGCCTAGGCTGTCACCAAGGCTACAAATTATTTGACCCATGCAAGATATTGCCCTTTCTTTCACCTCCTGATCAATGTCAGCAGCCTTTAATCTCTTGATTGTACAAGTAAACAAATCTTTGATGTAAGGAGAAGCATCAAAGGAAGAAGGCTGGTCTAAAGGACGAATGACTTTCACAAGTTGTTGGGTAACCAAAAGTGCCTCTGATGTTATCTTGTAAAACAGGTCTCCAACACAAGCTACAACGGGAGGTACCAATGCTTGAACATGAGGATGGAAGACCTGAGGAGAATGATTGCAGAGGATCACATACAAACAGGACAAAGCATCTATCTTCAGATTAGAAGAACTCGATTTGTCATTCAGAGAAAAAATTATTCCTGGAAGAAAAAAAAAACAACAACACAATGTATTTTCAGGATAGGTATTTATACTCTGTTAGAACACTTCAGAATCTCTGAAAGAAGGCAGCTTTACTCAGTTTATGTTTTCCTGCTTCCAGCCTTTCTTGAATGCTCCAAGCCCCTTTCACCTTTTTGTTCAATCAGATTTCAAACTTCTTCTACGCAGAGGACATGGGCCTTTGGATGGTTTGCAATGTATTTTCTTAATTATAATAGGATTCTGAACCTTTAACTTTTCCAAACTTACTTTTCCTTTTTACTTCAAAATTCTACATTTTAGGTCCCAAAAGCTAAAATATGGACAATATTTCACTCTGAGATGAGAAAGAAGGCAGTTTGATCTTGCAATTAAGAAGCACATTAACTCTTTTTCTAGATATAGAGGGAAAAAAAAAAAAATCTCAGAGCCAACCCTTGTTTTCAAGATTAATGAAAATACCTTACTAAAATATTTATATGGATCTACAGAGTAGCTGATGATTTTGCCAGTTTCTTTAAATAGAAGCAACACTTCAAAGCGTTTGCAAAAAGCACAGTCAAGATTTAAAGATTTCAAAACTTCATATCCAATTTACTAATAAATCTTTAAGTTAATAATATGTTTCTCATACCTGGTACAAGTACAGGAACATGTTGTGTTAGGGCTCCAGGCAATACATTCACTAGCTCAGTCAGCATGTTAAAGCAACACTGACGAGTCTTCACACTTTTCTCCTTCATCTGTTTGTGCAAGGCTTTAACTATGTTGGGGACCTGCAATCATCAGACATCTGTTAATTGATTCAGTAGCTGACATTTCTTTCATCTATGAGCACTGGGGAGGATATAAAGAAAAATGTGTGTCCCCACCCCTCTGATTTCTCTACAGAACTAGGGAAGTTATAAACACAGGGAAATGAAGATTCAAAAGAACTGCTATCCAAAAAAATAAATAGTAATTTAACTTTAAAAGGTGAAAAGAAACAAAACAAAACTAGATTTGTATTAATAAAACTGGAGAGAGCAACAATTGAAAAGTCATCCAAATAATTCACTTCCGAAGTTTTTCAGTGCTACCCTTTTTATTCTGCAAACAAAATCCATTGCAGCAAATCAAGTTTTATCTCGATCATTATAGCTTACGTCTTGCATTATGGAGTGCACAAAAGAACTATTTTACTTTGGTAATTTAGCTAAGCCACATAGGACATGCAACTTCTACAGGTGACAGCAAACAATTAAAGTCAGATAAGTACATTTGCATGAGTTCATAATTTCAGTTTCTAAGACTGCTTCACTCTTCTGGGCCAGTTTACCTGGCTTGCTCTCTATCTTACTACTACGGTAACAAATTGTAGTGTGTGTGAAGAAAGCATGATATAGCATATTTCAAGAACTACCATTATGAAAAGGGCACAACTTCAGTGCGTCTTCTCAAAAATAATAAAAATCTTGACAAATAACCTGACTCTGAAGCATTGTCAAAGGTGTCTCTCCTTGTTCCATTGCATCAGGGTCACAAAGCCAACTTTGCACAGGTCGAGTTTGTTTTAAAAGAGAAAGATACGCATGAAAAACATCTGCTTTAACATTCTCTTCACGTTCTTTGAATCTGGCTATTAACGCAGGAGATACAGTTTTGTAGAATTCTGGAAGCATTTCATGTCGCGTGCTAACCACAGCATCCAGACATTTAGCAGCCGCACGCCTCACTTTCCAGCTCATGTCATCATCGTCACTATATTCATCGTCACTCCCTTCAAAAATAAATTATGCATATGTTCAAGTCTAGACAATCAAAGCATCAAGTTTTACTTTAAACAGTTATTAATAATAAAAACACATTAGGTTCTTTGTGTAAGGCACACCAAAGAAATAGGTTCAGAAGTATGTTAAAAACCACACACACAAAACCTTCTAAACTGCCTAAATCGTAAGGTTAACTATTTTCTCTGCCAATTTTTTCATGCTAGTCTTACACAGGTATTAATTTAAAATGCAAAAGGGACAAGGCAGTTCCCAGCACATTTACAGCCTGACTACTGATTTAAAGCATATTGCTCTTTATTCACAACACAAACAACAATGCAGCAACAATTACTAGCTGATCAAGATTCAACAAATTGTTTTGTTTCTTTCTAGGAGCAAATCAAGCCATATCCTGCCCCCCAAACTGACAACAAAAAATACACAATTAGGAATACAAATTGACTTTCTAAGCACTAAAGCAACAACTATACAGCTCATTCACTTTTAAAGTAATGAGAATGTTAGACTCTGGGTTCAGCTAACTTGTGCACCCAAGTTTTCACAAACCTTACATGTGGCAAGATATTGCAATCATATTAACAATACCTTACAGATTTCAGTCTAAAACATTTTTTATCCTACAAAAATAATACTGAGTGTTTTGTAATTTTCAATCTATTCTGATTTTATGAATTAGATAACAATATATTACAGTGGAAAGTAGTAATAAGCCTTTCCTGTGCTGAATGTGTATTTTCAATTCACTAATTTGTGTTCTTCTCACTTTAGTTATATCATCCTACATGATTCTGCCTTCTTCCACCTTTCAAGTATTTTAAAATATTTGTTTTGTACTTTATGTTTACCATTAGAATATTTCTCTCCAGCAACATCCTATAGTTTTATTCCAAGAAGTTCATAAGTAATATTAAAACCAGTAGAAAAATGAATACAAAAGCATACAAGTCATTCAAATGCTGGTATTTAGTAGCAATACCACCCATATCAATTTTCTCTGATGACTGCAGGTTCACAAGCTCTTCCCCTCCCTTAAATCAAGAGAATATACCTTGATCATCATCATCACCACCATCAGCATCCATTGCATTTTCATCTTCATCTTCATCATCATAATTGTAGTTAGGATCATAGGTAAGATATTTAAGACAAATGTTTATAATAGTAGATACATGAGGATAAACTTCTTTAGGACATCTGCATAATACAAAATCAATGACAAATTACCTGGATGAATTAAAATCTTTCTAAAAGACTTCTTGCCACATACTGTACTCTATCCAAACCATTACAGAAATTCAAAAAGGAAGTTCAGAAAGAACAAAGCTACTATAATATCACAGAATCATTTTGGTTGGAAGAGACCCTCAAGATCATCACGTCCAACCCTAACCTAAATCTAGCACTAAACCGTGTTCCTAAGAACCTCATCTATCTGTCTTTTAAACATCTCCAGGGATGGTGACTCCACCACTTCCCTGGGCAGCCTGTTACAATGCCTGACAACCCCTTCCATGAAGAAATGGGTCCTAATATCCAACCTGAACCTTCCCTGGCACAACTTGAGGCCATTTCCTCTTGTCCTATCACTTGCTACTCAGGAGAAGAAACCAAAATCCTCCATGCTACAATGTGAGTGGATCTGCTAGACTGGAAGGGTGCACAGGACCAAGACATGCCTTTGGATATTGATTTGTCTTCACTATTGGACAACAAATATTATCAGAGTACTTCTCCCCTCCTGTTTGCATACGTAGCAATGGCACAGTAGAAAGTTTCTGAAGTACAGACATGACACACAGCTTAACAGTTAAAGTTACAAAATAGAGTGATAGGAACAGTTCCAGCTCAAAGCTTGCAAAAATATACCAAGGAGACTGTCTCTTGACAGCTTACAACCAAATAGCACACTATTAGATCTTAAGAAAACCTGAAATAGGTACTGAAGAATAACTTACCTCCTAACAAAGGATTCAAAGGCTTGAATGCAATATTCTCTTAGTTCATCATCATCTACATTACAAAACTTTACAACCAAAGGAATTATTTTCTCAAGATATTCACCTGGTAAGAGAAAAAAAATTAGCAAAGTAATTACTCTCATCTAAAAACTTCTACAGTTACGGATAATTTATATATTTTTCTTACCTATTCTGTGACCCGCTTGCCTACTGATAGCAGCAATACATTGTATATAGGTCCTAGTTGTTGACATGGAATCATTTTTAGACAGCTCTGTCAACAGATGTTCAATGAGGTCAACAAAAACCATATTGCCACAACTCATAACCAGGTGACCAAGAGCAATGATGGTTCTTTTCCTCACAGCAAGTCTGGGGCTAGTCAGCTGGGGGAGCAGACAGGTCAGAATTGAAGGATGGAAGTTAACAAGCAGTCCTCCTTGCCTTAAAACAGACAAAACACAAACTCAAACCAATTGAATCTACATAACTTTGTTCACATACTGCACAACAATTCCCTTAAATATTCCCAAACCACCACCAAGATTCCAATTAAGTCTAAGCTTTTGGAACTTATAAAAACAAGTAATGAGTTTAAAATACAACCTCACAGCAACAAACATTAAAATAAGCTTAAAAATACAGTTCTCAGAAGATTAGACAAAGCAACTGATCTATCACTCAACTGATCTTCAATACATTCACTTTTTTTTTAAATATATGAAGTTTCACCTATACTTAACAGCTTATCATGTTATTTCACATAAATTAATTGAAATTTAACATTTGGAAAATTAAAGTTCACGCTTTAAGGAGTATTTATGAACATTCATCAGTGTTTTGGAAGCAGGATGTTTACCTGCTCAGCATATCAGCCATGATATCCAGTGCCTCCAGTTGAACAGACACATCTTCCTGCTTGGCTATAGCACTAGTAAGACGCCCTGTGATCTTTTTGCAAACATTAGCTGCTAATGCAGAACCTGAAAGTACAACAAAACCTCAACATCTTCATAATTTCAAATATACAGTTTTTAACACCAGCTGTCATGTTTGTGACTGTGGAAAACAACCTGATCTCAACATAAAGAAGCTTTTCCCACCCAACAAAACAAGCTTGAACAGCCAGTTTGTTTGCTAATGTAACATACACTCTCCATTAGAGCTGCAAGACTACCTACGTAGAAACATACTGAGAAGGAAGACTTTTTAATTGTCCCATAAGGTATAAACAACAGAAAGGACACTGCTTTTGGCAGGGCAAGCAATGCTAAATGAAAGCCAAGACAAGTCTAGTGCAATAAACAGAAGGTCTATAGGTAAAAATAAAGGAATAACTAAAAATGTAAGGGGAAGCACAGAAGTAGCTAGAGTCACCTCTAAAGAGCAGCTGTATAATGAAACAGCAAAACAAAATTATTTTGCACAAGAAATTACTTAAATAATAAGCACCTGAAATGCTGCCTAAACATTTGAGAAAGGAGAAAAAGAGGTATACCCAAAGTATTTTAAAATTCAACTAAAATTTCTTCATCACAACTCCATAGTTTCCTCTTCCCCCAACTGTCTAATGCTGTTCAGGATAATTATAAGAAGATAAGAAACTCATGTCATAGTAGGAGCTACTCAATGGCTAGTGCTCATCTTCATTTCTATTAAGTTTTTTTTAAGCACACTTTGGGGATTTTGATGTGAAATTAATAACATTGCAACCTATATTAAATATAGTTCACATATATTTATGGCTTATTCTTAACTATATGACTAAAAATAAATATAACAATTAGACTGTCAAAGGAGTTACCACAGAGGCTAAGAAAAAAGACAACAATCTACGTTTGAGTTGAGAGCAAGAAATAACACCTAAGTTCCTTTTGTATCAGGAGTACTAATTATATTCAAAGATTTTGCTGGCTTTGTTTGAGCTCTACCTCCACCGCAAAAATCTCCTTTTTTTGTGTGTAGGCAAAGAAAATAATAAAAGCCTAAACTGATTTACTGATTTAGTTATTTCAAGTTTGCACATCTCACTACTGCTTGATACAAGCAAGACTTACATACAGACTTTCAATAAAGGATGTTAAAATCAGAGCTTTTTTTTTAATTTAAAAAACCTCAGTCTCTAAAAACTGCACTTCCAAAGCCTTTTTAATCATTTCTTTATTCTCATTCACATACTACACTATGGCATCTGGAAAGCACTTGAATAAAAAATTAATTCATCATTACCATCTCTTCTGGAGGAAAGAGTACTTTCATTTAAAACTGCAGGTAAGCATTTCAGTAATTTAGCAGGCAATTGTTAGAAACACAACGTACTTCCCAAAACACTTAACTAGAAACTGAGCCAAGAAATCAGATCATGAAAGAAAAATACCCAAGTTATAATCAATTTTAAAGTATGCTATCAATCAAAAAGCAAAATGAGATTTAGCTATTACTACAACCTAGAAATGTTCCACCAGACAATTATTAAAATAGGAGCTTTTCCACTAAATTTGTTACACTGAAGTTCATATACTATAAATTTGTTTTTCGCATTAATGCAATGCTTCAGTAAAAAAAAAGTGTTTAAACTAATAAAACACTGAAATACAGTCAGAGAAGAAGGAACTAAAAGGGTATTTGTGCCATACATTTCTCCTCTGATTGAAATTAGTTCCAATGTTAAATGAACTGAATCCTCTTCACTAAAAGACCCAGCTTTTGCCTTTTTTCTTTTAACTAGAAATGAAATTATAAAACTACAGAGTCTTGAGTACAAAATGCCTTACCACTGGAAGCTGGGGGGAGTTCTCCAATCACAGTTTTAAGGCCAATGCTTGAAATGTCACGTAACTGTTCTTTATCTGAAAGCATGTTTGTACAGAGGGTATCTACAATGGTCTCCACTTGATACTCCTTCACTTTACTCACCAAAGGGCCAAGGCTGTATAAACAGAAGAAAAGTATTAAATCCACAATGTTAAATAAAATGCCTCATTTTACTTCAGTATTTTGCATCCACGTCACAAACTTAAGGTTGGTTTTGGTAGCAATATAAAGCAGAATTTTAAAATGCGAAAACCTTCATCTGGTTGGGCTAATAACCTATCTCCAAAAATCTAGTAACAAAATACTGGTTTAGGACAGTTTTTTATCTAGTGATGGAAATGGGTTTTGCATGACTGTTCTGCTTCAGCCTCAAAACCAGAGTCTCTCTTACACCTTACTTAACACCAAGATTTATAATAAAAATCAACTACCCAGAACCATCAGTTCATCTGCTTGACCATCAGTGCCAGCTTAGTTCACAGACAAGCAACCTTCTTACTTACTGCATCTTTATTCTACACAAAGCTCGGGTTTACACTCAGACACATTCTATAGCTTAAAGTGCCTTCCTTAATATAATAGGAGGCAAATAGTAAAATAAAAACCAATGACATGTCATGCCCTCCTTCAGGCAGACTCCAAGCACCTCTATGCACACAGCACATAGTAAAATTTCCTTTCTTTCCCAGGAAATGTTTTTGGCCACTTCAATGGTTTTGAGGATTATAACAATCTTGTACTCGTCAAATGCTCTCATTTGTTCAAAATACTGAAACCATAGATGTCCCAATAAAGTCTAGTTCATTGCTATGGGCTACAGCATCGTTCAGTCTTCCTAGCCCCATAATCAACATTCAGCATCTCTCCTTTGCTAATGTTCTGTTCCAAAAGGGAAGTTACACAAAAAAGACAAGCCTACCAAAAACCTCCATAAGAACTCGGAGAACTTACTCTTTCTCCTACTAACCCTCCCACTTCTCTCTCTGAATGTGCTAATCTAGTTTCTCCCTATTTTTAAAACATCTGCTTTCAGACAAAGCATCTCAGAAATGGGAAATTAATTTTGAAAGACTTTAAATTACCAAATCTTTTAAATCTAATTCAACTCCCTCAAATATACTACATTAACAACGAACACATCAAATTCTGATGAAGGAGTATTGTAAGATGTGTTATAGGCATTCCTACCATGTTCTATCAAAAAACAGTACAGTCAGCCCACACATACAGTAACTACTCTGAAAGCCATAGCTCCCTTGTTTTGTCAGCTTCTGCTCTCTGCATGTTGATCTTGCCAACTACTCTCTTTAATTCTCTCTGGTGACACCCATAATATTACTATCCAATCAAGAAAACTTGCTTACTAATGAGATATCAGCACTAGGGGTGAGATGCAACATGAAGCTGAAGTTCTACCAAGCTTAGGTTCTGCACCAACCCTGACAAAAGTGAGGGCAGGAGAACAAGGACCTGTGTGCAACAGCCTCAGAGCAGAAAACACAATGACTTGAGGCAAGAATGACTACAGCAGCAGTAAGGACCATCTACAGAAAATGTGAGAATCATGAACTAGAAGTGTTGCCAACAACAGAACTAACAGACACACAGATGTATCTCCAGGAAACTACTACTATTTTCTCATTCCTTCTGAATTAAAGGGGTGACGGGTAGCATCTCCTACTGCAACTGCAGAGCCAAGCGTTATGAATCAGAAGTCATAGGTGTTGCTGTGGCTTACAAGGAAGGGTCCAAATCTTGTATCTGTCCTTCAGCATTGTACACAATGTACACAGACAACCTCTCTACAAATCAGAACTATAAAACCAAAATATGTGGAAATCAATGTATGAGGCAATGTAAAATAAAAAAGAGCACCTGAAAGTCAATCACAAACTGATTATGTTAAGACTACATTAGAATGTAATGCCTCCGTATAAACTTTAGTTTCTTCCATACTGAACTTTAATTCTCTATACATCTGCTTTTCATTAAAATGGATTCTAGCAAAGCTACATGAGACTAAAAGGATCTCTGTAGGATTAGTAAATACTAATTTTTGAGAGCTGAAGTCAAACTGAAACCCTGAAGGAAAAAAAAAAAAAAAAACAAATTAATTTTTTATCAAAATAAGACTAAAATCAAGAAAGCAAAATTTAAATTTTCAAATATACACCACTATTCACTACAAGTATGTCAGACTTTTGAGACTGAAATGATTTAAGACTGTATGGTCATGATCTTATTGAAACATCAGAAGTTTTACAGGCAGCTTAGTGATTACAGTGCGGGAAAGAAATATTTTTGTTTTATCTCATAAGATTTTGAAAATTATTCTGAATTAAGAGCAAGTTTCATATCAAAATAAGCACAGGCATTAAGTCAACTGCACAGAACTCAGGGGGAAGGGAACAGGTGGGAAATCACATATAGGTAAGCAGAAATTCTGTCCAAGCTAGCACAATACTAAGCTCTCAATTAAGACTATTATTCTGAAATAAGATAGTCCAAAATCCAAACGAAGTCACGCCACTCAGATAAAAACTTGCTTTACACTTTATTACTTAGATAATCTAATTCCCATATTACTGTATTACAGAAACCCACAAGTGTTTTTAGATAGAAAAACCACTCTTGAGTCTTCACAATCTAAAGGATCGTTCCTTTCTCAATTTATATGTACTGAGAGACAAGCACACAATGTACAAGGTAACAAGCAAAACAGTTTTTCTTGTTTTACTGGAAATGGCTGTGGAGTTTAACTCTCCAAGAAAACAGCTGGATCCTGGGGTCACTACCAGCTAATAAAACTGTCAGCCAGGCAGCTGCAAGGGAAGGAAAGGCTCGAGGCTGTGGCATCCAACATAGAGGCACTGAAGTTAGTTTGGAAGCTTAGTACTTACTGTATTTGCTAAGAATGACAGCAAGGCAGCCCCACTTTTACTACCTTGCTGGTACTGGTGAGGAAAAAGACAAACTCCTGCATTGCTTTAGCAGTGAAGATCAGAGGATGTGGAGCTTAATTTCAAAGTGTTGTTAACACAGAAATGTTATCTTGTATTAATTTCACTTGTTGACCTACACTTGTTTTTTATTATCTCACTGGTTTTTAACGTGACTTGGCACCTTGGACCATATTGAATTAACTTCTGAACATATAGTCGACCCTGACAATAAATTTGTTCATTTTGAACTAGTTGCTTCTGGACAGAGCTATTGTCCTTTCAAGTGGGCATAGGGAAAAAAGGATTAACAGTCTGATCAAACACAGTTTAGAAGCACCTACGGGGTAAATCCAAACCCACATTTTTCAAGTTCCTCTGAAACTCTGTGTTCTGTCTCAGAGCATCAAGTCTTCCATTTCTCCTGCCACAAAGGCTACTAAATTAAACTCAAAAGTTCCCCACACCTTTCACACTTTCTGCCTTAGAAGTCGTCTCAGTCATTCCAAAACCACCCCTCTCTACCAAACAGCTCACACCACAGGATAACTGTAGACTCTCAACAATTATTGTTCCACACACTATGGTCACTCATTTTCCCTGCTCCTGAAAAAAGACAGACAAGAAAGACAGTGTTCCAACAGCTCCCCTACACACAGCTATTGGGAGGAAGCTATGCTGGAGGACTTGGCTCAGATTCAGAAGACTACAAGCCAGTAAACCAGCTGGACTCAAAGGACCTTCATTCTTGGACAGCTAGCAGACATGGCTCTATACAGTAGGACAAAACCAAAATACATCTTTCACCCCCAAACCTCTTGTAGGTACCCCACTGCTGCTATCCTTCTTTCCCAGGTCCAAGAACTCACAGTGACAACAGCTAATTATCATAAAAAATGCGAAAGGAAGCAGGCAAGTGCAAACTGAAGGAGGACACAGAGAAAGGAGGTATATCTATTATATAATATAAAGCAAGCCCTTTGCATTCAATATGATAGTAACCAGAATAATGTTCAAAGTTCTGGCAATAATGGTCTGTCACCATCCTGGGCAAATTTTTGAGCCTCTCTTTCAATGCTATACTCACAATGCCTCACATCACAAACTCAGACCAGTGTTTGCACTTGAGGCACAGCATTTAGACTAACACCCAGGAATATGCAATTCCAAAGGCAAAAATATCTACTGCGTTCCATGCCTTCCTTCACAAACTGTGACCTGCTTGGTTTCCTTCTCTCCTTAATGACCACCACCCTACTCAGATGATAAAACCTGCTGAAAATAATGGCAATTTGCAAAGAAAAAAAAAAAAAAAAGCAAAGACAAAACATATTTACCAAAACCATGCACTGAAGTATGACATACAACTCAGTTTTGTTAATGCACAGAACTTGGAACTAATTTGACATCCGTCAAATTATGCCACAGACATCTGAAATTGATGCATTATGATCACCATAATGTCACAAAATCAAGATTGCAATTTACTCATTTTGCACAGTATTTTACAGCAATACACAGATATCTTAAAAATAACTACACAAAAACAACTTTGGTACATTTCTAGAAGATACTGCATCCAGATGATCTCAAGAGAACTGTTAATTGAGATGCTGGCTGGTATCTGACAAAAGGCATAAAAAGAAGCCCTTTAAGTGCACAGAAACGAGACATAATGGAATAGTTTATCACTTGCTTCAGCAGATACACTTACTCCTGCAGAAATGAAGAACTCTGACAGAGCACCTAAAATCAGACAAACCTCAGGCCCTAATCTGGCCTAACCCTTTCACGTAGGAAAAGAGCACTGTACTGGAATCTTTAGATTCCAGGAAACCACCTCCACATCTACTCAGCCCTGAGAGCAGGGATTTAGAGGACCATATCCACAACCTAATCTGGTCGTTTTACTGCTTCAATCATGTTAAATGAATACTGCAATCTTATTAAAATAACTCTTGGACACTGATACTGGTAAAGAGCTTTTACCTCCAACAGATACATTCCTAATAAATTTGTACACAAGCATCTGCCAACACACCAAGTAGTATCTCCCAGACTCAAATACATCAAGCCATCCATGACTGCATTCCTAGCAGTTGAAACATTTTCTCCAGTTGCACAAAAAGCTCACAGTTTTCTCCACAACTTGACTTCACTCTCAGCCAGGCTTCACAATGTTTCATTGACACATCACTAGCTTCTCTTCAAATACACACCACTGCCAGTGAGCAGCTACCCACAGCATTGTTGCACTCTTCTACTCTTGGTGCATAATAAATTGTTTTGCAAGTGACACAAGCACAAACCACCTAGAACAGAAACATTAAGATAAACTGGTCACAAATTATTCGCTAAGGTCAAAAGCTCATTCAGCTGCCTATGGAAATAAACAGCAACTATAACACAGTCTCCTTCAAGTTACATACATCCGAAAATAAAAATAGTATATATAGCTCCTTATTAGGAAGAGGAACACCAACTCATAAGCAATTATAGTCTCAAACTGGCATATTTCAATGGCTATCAAATAAGCACATTTACTTACAGGGAAGAGTTAAAATTCACAAATGGAAAAAAGAAAATTATTCAAATCACCAGTATACAGTGATGTGCAGCACTGTTATTACCACAGCATCCAAAAGGCTTTAAAGCTGCTGAACCGGATCTGCCACACAACAGCCAGTGTGTGCATCATCCTGTTCACACTAATGACTCACACTCCCAGCATGAAGTTGGGTTCCCTGTATTGAACTACTGCCCAGAGTAGTCACTGATAAATGCAGACAAACTACAGGATCACAGGGGAAGAATAACTGTAAGTACTTACTTTAATCCCCCTTTTTTCATATATATATATATGTGTGTGTGCATATGTGGATAGGGATGTGCGTGCGCACATGCATTTGGGTTTTTACAGGTTTCAGGAAACATTCCACAGCAGCAACAAGACAAATTCCTTAGTATTGTTTTAAATGTCAGAGTATCAAACCATAGATAACTGCTCAAAATGAGCAGCAGTTGATCCTTAAACTGTAATTCTGAACATACGAAAGCATTAGTGTGTAATTTGGGCCAGCAAAACAGTCCATTCAACACAACATCTATGCTTAGACAAACCACACTGCTTGTCTAATCCAGATGCACATACTCTTGGATAGAGCTACAGGCAGTACCACTATTATCACCATACAGTGCACAGGGTACCACGCTGGACTACACGAACAGCCTTAAGCTACGAATATGCTGTAAGAAAATCCAACATTTTCTACATTGGCTGACTGTAGAACAGTCTGTGACTATCAGAGCAAAAATCTCCTCCTCCAGAAAAAATGCAGTCAACAAGAATACATTTAAAATTTTACATGCTCTGAAGAAAAAAAAAGGTGAACAACCTGCAGCTACTGACCTAGTTTACGTCTACTGCCTGAAATAACAGAAGCTTGACAAACACACTCCTTTCCTTTCTGTAGGGTCAAAGCTTAAAACAAGTTGTCTTCTACTCCAAGAGTACTAAGGCAGTACATTAATTTTCATTTTTATTCAGAAATGAACTATACAATTATCTTGCAAGGTAGCTACCCAAATATCCATGAACTCTCAACCTGACTTTTAGTAACCAAATAACTTTTTTTTATCCTGTCCAAAATCAGTATAATGTAACTGACAGGATCAAGAACAAAAATCAGTAGCATGCTTTGAAGAGATAAGAAACAAGCTCATCAGCATTTAACAAATACAGTTCTTCCTACCCAAATGCAAAAATCAAACAGCAGACAAGGCAAAACCAGGAACACTGCTTACTTGCTGCTAGACTTGCCTAAGAATAAATGATGCATTAAGGCTGCTGCAAGTTGTTTTAAATCTGCGCTGTTCAGTGACCTCAAGAATCAAATCTTGAAAGAGTGATTCTCCTTCAAGAGATTCTTACCTGCTTAAGGAGTGGTCACAGTTCACAGTTTGCCGTTCACAGTGTTTCCATTGATCTACCTGTAGAGGAAACTCCCCTAACAAACTGCAAATCTCTGCTCCCTTTCTCAAGGAAAGAACTGTCTCAAACACAGATTTAGAGGTACATAGGGTTGTCTTAAAACCTTTTTCTATGAGAGAGGGAATCTATACTTAAATGGGTCAAGTGCCAGTTCGATGAAAACTCCTGCTGAAAGTTCATCAGAGCATTTAAATTAATAGAGAGATCTAAACACAGTGTACACTTTCCTCAGCTGAAAGTGTCAGCAAATCTGTAACACAAATACACAAGAACAGCACTACAAAATATTTAAAAACCAAAACATCAAGAAAAATATGCTGGCTGAATTTAACTTCCCAATGAATCAGGCTTACACCCAGTGCTGTAGTAGATGGAAGACTTCAAATCAGCTTGAACTGCCTCAGAAAAACTATCACTTAATAGTGCTCAACCTCTCCCATCCTTCACCCCCACTACTGTTTCTACCGATGCTCACCTGACTGCAAGACAGCACTAAGCCAGAAGAAAACCGAGAACCCAAACCAGTCTACAACAAAACCAGATGAGCAACAGTGCAAGGAAAGGGACAAGGAGGGCAAGAACAGCAGCGCAGATACTGGCAATATAGTGAGTGTAAAGCTGCCTTAAGAAGACTCCTTTAGGGTGGAGGGGGCTTTTTTGTCCCCAAAGCTCATCTGCAAGTGACTGGGATGCCAAAAATAACCTGATACATTAAAGAATGCATGCATTCAAAATTAATGTCCACAATTTCTCAGAAAACTTTTCAATTATGTTTCTTGTCCTGTTACAGTAAATTTAACACTGTTCTTCAATGTTATTTGGATTTCTCAAAAAGACTGCAAACTTTATATAGATCCTGTAATTTTAATTAAATCCAAGAACTTTATCAGTATGTCAAAGTAAACTTTAAAAATAGAAGAATGGTTAGTAACAAAAGAACATGGCACATTCACATGTGCACATACACAGGCAGCCATCTATTTTCTCATTCTCTTCCCCTTACAATCCTTCTTACATGTTTTAATATACATAACGTGTAATTTAGGTCCAAAATTCTAACACTGTTTCAAAGAATGTGTTATATAAGCTGTGCCTATGTGCATAAATCTAAACTTCAGGATAACTTTAGGATGTACATTAAAGATGAACACTGCTTGTACACTGCAACATAACTTTTCCACAAAATGCTATTTCATACAAAGAAAATTCTAAGCCTGAGCCAAGTTTTATAATAATCTACTGTTCTGATTGAGTACAAGCAATCTGTTTCAAAGCCATAAAACTTAACTGTACCACAAGGAACTCTGACATTTCAGAAGTTTGAATTAAAAATAAACATGATGCTTTGTGTTGTTTGTTAAAAAAAAAAGGCAATGGGGGAAGACATTTTAACAACACTGTAAGCCTGGTAAGAGCAATGAAAAAGTAGTGACAATTATATTACTATTCTGTTAATATTGAAGTTTTGCTTGAAACTTGCTATTCCTACTCTAGTTTCTCTGTGCAAGGTTTTGGTTACTGTCACTCAAAATATCTCAGACACTGAAGCAAGCACTGCTTCTAAGTACATAAGAAGATGTACACACAGGTTTTAATTTTCTGCTTTGTTAGTCTGATAGGGCAAACTGTAAAGAATAACAAGCTGAAACAAACTGTCCCAAGCTCTTCTGTAGCAATGTTATTTCGATCCAGGTCTGATGGAACATTTATTATAGATGGAATATTTAAAGAAAAAAACCCCTGAGCTGATGAACAAGAAACACTGTCAGGAATACTAGAAGCTTCTTAACAGAGAGGCTCTCCTTCAAGGGCATAAAAGGATTCAGAAAGGCCAAGAAAAACAAAAGAAAAAAGTAATAATAATATAGTTTCACTTCAAAGGGTGCTCTGGAAAAAACACACTACCTGTAAAGTTAAATAGTGGAAGAGAGGGCACTGAATCAACAGAAGCCTCTAAAACACAAGTAACTGTACCCTGACCCCATAAAACATTTACAGTTCCTGTAAAGCACGTAAAACCATTAACACCGTACTTTGAATGTTAGTGAAGAAGTAAGTTACATATTTTATAACTAAAAACATATGTTTATCATTTCAGGTTTTTATTTCTGCTTGAAAACTACTACAATATTACAATTCTTCCCCTGCACATCATCTACCTTCTCACAGTCACATATGAATGAGGCAACTACCAATGAATTATAATCTTTTAAAATCTATTTTGCATTCAAGAATTACCACCAAAGAACAACCATGTCATTCACATATTTTAAGCAAGGACTGCATGCACTATATGTCACGTGAAACCCCAAATGTTAATCCACAATGTCAACAGAAGATAGTTCTGTAAGAAACCACAATCAAGGCAGGTTACCTACAAGTACAATGGTTCCTTTGTGGACATAAATTGCACAATTATTTTGTGTAACAGGGGTCCTTTAAGTTTTTCAACACTGCTTTATGTTAAGCCATTAAACAATTCTTTTCACCATAAGAAAAGTATACCTACCATTTGACAGCTAAGTTTTGCACTTCACCATTTTTATCTTCCAGTAATTTCAAAATCATCTTCACCACCTTTCTTTCACTGTCATCATCCAGTTTGATTGAATCTTTCTGTAGTTCTGTCATCAAGTCATTAGTAGCCATAAACCTGACAAAAGATAATAACATAATTATTTCTAAAAGGATACAGGTTATTCACAGTGCTCAAGATTCAAGATCCTCAGTTTCCACCATTTGTTATCAAATGAATCATATTTACCTTTGGATTACCATTACCTGTTTTGTGATGCAAGTAGCATTTATTTTAGTTGTTGAATAAAAAAAGAGACAATTTGTATTTTAAAATAATAATAACTTTTAGTTAGGTCATCATCCTTCCCTCATGAAGACAGCTACACACTTGACTTCCATAGTTTACATTCTATTCCAAATTATCTCTACAAAGTAAAACTGACGCTTACATGGATTTTAAGTAGTCCTTTCATCAGCTATGCTGATGTTGTAAAAAAACAAGATTTTTTTTTTTTCAGAAAGTAATCCCTGCTCCAAGTTTATTTTAAAACAACTTTTAAACAAGAATAAGGACGTAGAGTTTCTCAAACATTTTCCCACAAAATTAACAAAAGCTAATCATTAATGGAGAAACATAAGTGAAGCTACATTTTGTTTTCATTTACTTCCCCTGTACAGACTACTTTCTTTGTAGTCCAGACAATGGCCAACAAATTTATCTAGCCCTTAATCTGGCATGCCACATTAAAGACCAAGATTAATTATTGAGAGATCAAGCAAATAAAATCATCTTTCATGTCAATTAATTTATTGTTCAATAACAGTCGTATCCCCAATATAAGAACACACTGAGAAATTACTTTCCAAAAATATTGCTTTTATGCCTTTTGTTTCTTTTCCTTCTGAAGTCTGTTTTCCAATCTGTTCTTCTTTTGTAACAGTCCTCTCTTCTGAGAAGTAACACAGATGTATTACTCAATTACAAATCCCATGGGCTTCAGTCCCAGTGCCAACCCTCCTTCAAAGCCCCAGACAAAAATGGTTTGTAATTAAACAGTTAAGGTTGACATTAGGATTTCAGGCACATCAGCATTAAGCAGGCATCACTTAAGCTCAGATCATACTTGGAAAGTTTTCTCTACAGCCTGACATGCTAGATACTTCTTTTATTGCAAATGAAAGCCAAGACTCTGCATAATCTTAATATGCATCACAAACACCAGATGCCTGCCCTCATATAATGGACCTCAACTTGTCCTGTCTTTTAATTCCACTCTAATAGTCTCAAGGTGTTTCTAAGATAGGACCTCACTCATTTTTCATTCACTCCAACAGTCCCACTCAAACAAGTCTGTAATCTGACAGAAACCAGAGGGCATATAAACAGATGATGAATGAAAAGACCATCAGCTTTTAAGAAGAGCAAGGAAAAAAGCTACTTTAAGTAGATGGACAGATAGGATGGGAATAAGGATATATACAAAGCCACACTGTACCAGAACATTTAAAACTGTCTCCGTGTTACTGCTATATTTACCTTCTTTTCTTAAACCTTCTTAATAACCTCCCTGCACTTCCTCAGTCAATAGCTCCCACTTCCTAGCCTTACCAATTCACATGCACTCATCACCTACTTGTGACAAGCTCCTAAACGAAGCAGAGCTTATGCATCCTCAGTGCATCAGCAGCTTCTTCACTCAACTCCAACTGAGGAGTCCTCCTGACAGACTCCACCATTAAAAAAAAAACCCAACCCAAACCCCATTATCGCACAGGGTGGCCTCCCAACTTCAGTTTCAAGTAGCTGGTATTTAGAAACATTGGTTTGAGTAGTTTAGATGTGGCCTTTAGTCACAACTGCTTCCTCCTCAGGCATATCAAAGGTTACCTGGTGCAAAGCACCAGCATGTCAGCAGCTCCTCATATCTTACACTCAGAGTAGTCATTCTCCTCCGCCAGTGAGAACACTACTTCTCCCACAGCCATATAGTAAACTGCCACCTTATATTACTGCCCACTTCAGAATTTAAATCTGAATTTCCGGACGATAAATGCTACAAACATTTGCATCAGAGAAGTCCGTTTATCCCTAAAAAGGAGGATTAAAATTTACAGTAAAATGCATCCTTGAACTGTGGTTTATACTCAGCTCCCTGATATCAATAAATCATCTACACTGTACCTCTTCAAATATAAATGATCTAAGAATAAATGCACTTACAATTACTAGTACTAAACACTATTTTACCTATTATGCAAATAAATTATACACGTAAAGTTCCGTAAAATGTGTTATTGCATAACAGCCAGTTTGTAAAGGTGTATCATCAATCATTTTTATGGTTTGTAATGTCAGATATTTACCCATGCAAAGATTTTTTTTAATACTTGAGAATTCCAAAGTTGTTCAAAGCTCCCAGAACATGTAAATTCTAAAGTGTGCTCTCCTAAAGCAACTACAAAAAAAAGTGTTAACTACATGTAGCTGGGGAAAAAAGTGTTTGCTACAACTGCATTTGACAGATGTGACCTTTCCTTTTCAGGCAAAGTTTTAAACTCATCAAAATCGATATTTAGTCTCAAATTCATGAGAATGTTTTGTAAGCCATCCTCCCCATAAGCACAAAATGCAAAGCTCCCTCAACCACATAAACAAATTAGCATAACAAAAATTAAAAATCTTCCATAAAATGTTTGAACTGATTTTTAGTACAGTCTAAATAAACATGGCAATTCTGGACTGTCTCTTTTTAGACTAATCAATATTTTTTTCTACGCCAAAATTTCTAGTCTAAATTCTCAAGCTAATATCATGCTACCAAAATCTAAAAGAAATCAATATAAAAAACCCCAATAAATTTATCATATCTGTGTCCAGTGCTACAACTGTTTGCCAAAAGCAAACAAGAGTATTCAAAATCAAACTCTATTGTTACTTAATCATCACCTCTATTTTCCTTCAGATTTTTATATATTAACAAAACACCTGTTTGGATGTCAGTGTGTTCTTTAACTATAAACTAAGCACTGTAATGCTGCAGCAAAGCATCAAAACCTAAGGGTATTTTATGCCTTTTCCCTGTCTGTATTAATGTACCCTCTATGACAAATAAAGGCTTCAAAGGTGAATTTCTGGTGGGACACAATACAAAGAAATGTAACTATTTTTAACATAACACTTTGCTAGAACTACCGTGTAAGTGTATAACCTCTGCTGTTTTTTACTCACTTACTTGTACCATTTCATTTTCTGACACCCAAATGTTTGCAGTTTATCTGCTATTAATTTATTACAAAGCAAGCAAATATTCCAATAAAAAGTAGTGTTCTTGTGAGAGATCCTAAGCTCAAAATTACTTATACCTGTCCCTGTAAGTCTTAACTGCACTTCTCTCTGGATGCACAGACGTTTAGAGGCAGTACGAAATTGTGCGAGGAGTACAAGTCTACGAGAGTCTACAAGATGCAGCATCCATGAAGCATGTGCATTTAGTACGCCCCAGCCCGCTGTGCTGGGTGGTCCTCCCTGCGCCCATTCGCAAAATCACAGGATCCCTGTTTTTTTAAGGTTAGGCAGGAACCCCAGGAGGTCATCTGGTCTACATCCCCTGCTCGAAGCAGGGTCAGCTACCGCAGTTTGCTCAGGGCTCCGTCCATTCGGCTTCTGAGCATCTGTGAGGACGGAAATTGAACCCTTAACCTCCTGCCCGGCCTAACCCCACGCGGTCCAGCAACCTGACGGCCGCTCGGCTCCTCCCGGTTGCCTGCGATCTCTGCCCAACGACGCGTGGAGGCCGCGGCTTTCCGGGCACTGCCGTGTCCCGTCCTTCCCAAGCGGCGAGAAGCGGCGCCCCCCTCCCGGGAACTTTCTGCCCCGGGGAACAGCAGATTCGCGCCCAGCCCCGCAAGGGCGGCCTCTCCCACCGCGAGAGGCAGCGCGGCGGGCACAGCCCAGGCCCTGCTGGGCGCCGCAGGCCTCCCCGCCGCCGGGCACCTGCGGCCGCCCTGTCAGCTGCGGCGCCAGGCCCGGAGCCGGCGCGGAGGCAGCCGTGGGGGGCAGGGCGGCGCGGGGCCCGGGGCCGGCGAGAGCGGCGGCGGGGAGGGGGTGGCGGGGCGGCGGAGGGCGCGGGGGGAGTGGCCGCGGCTCCCACCTGAAGTCCTTGTCGCTGGATGTCATCTTCTCCAGAAGGTTGGAGATGTGGTACGAGGCGCTCGCCATGTTGACGGACCTGGCCGGGGGAGGGGAGGGAGAGGAGGAGTGAAGGAGGAGGCGGCGTCTTCCCGGCCTCGCCGGCTCCACTTCGCCCGCTGCTGGGGACGGCGCTCGGCGAGCCGAGCCGAAGCCGGAGCCGAGGGCGGCGGGGAAGGCGGGCGGGCGGGCGGTCGCTCCGCCGCCTCCTGCGGCTGACACGGCGGGAGGGGCGGGGAGGCGGGCGGGCAGCCGCTCGCGCTCGGCGCCGGGTCAAAGGTCGGGAGGGGCCCCCTCGCGCTGCCGGCGCTCCTGATTGGCTCTGCGAGCGGGCGAGAGGTACCCGCGGGCCTGTGACGCCAGAGCGTACGTGGCGCAGAGCGTGCGCGGGAAGTTTAGGCCGCCGTTGGAAAGTGGCGGGAGGAAGGGGGAGGCGGCGGGGAGGTTGACGAGGACCACGATTCCCAGCGTGCATCGCGCCCGCGTCCCGTCCGCCGCCATTGGCGATGCACGCCGGGGCGTGTAGTTGAGGGGGACGGCGGGGCCTCCGCGGCGCGGTGCCCGCTGGGTTGTGGAGCCTCGTTTTGGTGCCAGGCCGGAGCGCCAATGAGTGGGACGTGGTGACTGTTGGTGTCCCCGAGGGTGGGACGCGACTGCGCCCGGCGCATCTTGAGGGACAGCGAGCTGAAAGGGAGTCACATAATCACAGAATGTTTGGCATTGGAAGGGACCTCGAAGGATCATTTAGTCCAATCCCCCTGCCGGAGCAGGAACACCTAGATGAGGTTACACAGGAAGGTGTCCAGGTGGGTTTTGAATGTCCCCAGAGCAGGAGACTCCACAACCTCCCTGGGCAGCCTGTTCCAGTGTTCTGTCACCCTCACTGAGAAGAAGTTTCTTCTCAAATTTAAGTGGAACCTCCTGTATTCCAGTTTGTACTCATTGCCCCTTGTCCTATCATTGGTTGTGACCAAGAAGAGCCTGGCTCCATCCCTGTGACACTCACCCTTTACATATTTATAAACATTAATGAGGTCACCTCTCAGTCTCTTCCAAGCTAAAGAGACCTAAGTCTTCAACAGTGCTCCGAGTGTCTGTCCGTTCCTTGTGTGGGGCACAGAATATGGTGCTTTTTTATTTGCACCGTGGCCATTACAAACCCATGACCTACCTTGGTGTCACAGGGGCTGCAGCTTCCGTTCAGGCTCTGTCAAGTGTGTGCAGTGGATCCCGTCATGGCTGAGTGTGCTCTGAAAATGTCTGATGGAAGCCAAAAGTGGTGATGTGGAAGTTAACTTTCTTGGTAGATAAAGGCATGTTTCTATGGCTCATGGTTGCATAAAGGAGCTTTAAAATGTGGTTGTGAGTGTTTTCAGAGGTCTTGGAAGCCAAAGAGCACATTTTAGAGAATGTTTTTTTTCTTTTTTTTGCTAACTTCATGACTGTTAATGTCATTACATTTCTGAGCTCAACCCATGATGCATGGGCAGATGGTATGAAGTGGTAGGTGAACTGAAAAAATACTTCCAGATGTTATAATCTTCTTAAGATTCATATTAAAACATGAGAATGTTAAGTAGCCTTAATCCTTCTCAGTTAGATGTGTGTACAGCAAAACTCCTAAAGAAATGCTTTTTGATCCATTTATGTATGCATTAAAAAAAATGTGAACTAAAAATAAACTTTTGTCATTTATTAGATGCAGCTTGCAGGCAGCCTTGCACAGCAGCTGACGGAAAGCATGTGCTCTTAACTCAGTCGGTAGAGAGAAATCGTATCTCGCTGCTGTAGCCTGTCACCCAGCCACAGTGTATAAACAACTGTTTTGGAAGATACCCCTGCTGTTAATTGTCTGGCTGCTGTGTTGGAAAGAGCTTAATATGTACTGATCTCACTCCCTAGAGCGGTTTGGTGGTGCAGCAAAATGATGGACGGCAACGTGGTGTTGGATTGGTGAGGCCTGAGGTAGGGATGGAATAAGGAAGATGGGAGTAGTCAGGAGGAGGGGGGTGGGTGTCCTAAGGAGAAATGAGGGAACATCAGTATGGGTGGAGAAAATGCTGTGAGAGGAAACACTCAGAGGAGAGCTGGCCCATTGCTGCCTGATTTTCAAGTAGGCCATTCACTCCTTTGATTTGGGAATACTTAATTTAGAGGTTACCTTTAGAGGGAAATTCCTTCCTCCATTTTGCGTGAATGCTTGTGTTGGATATTCAGGGAAGCCAGCTGGCACAATACAGGTGAAGGCAGACTCAGCCTTGACTTGGTTGTTATAGCTGAAAATGGTTTATGACATCTGAATTGTATACCACACACAGAAAAATTGTGTAGCTCCCCTTTGAAGTACTGAGACATAAAAAGTTGAAGTATCAGTGTTTGACATTGGGCACATTGATTCATATTTTGCCATGTGAACTTTAGCACTATTCTAAATTATTTTGGTGACCGTGACTTTTGAGCATCTTACAGTTTCCAGGAACAATTTGTTTCTGAAATGTCAGTGTCACATTATCAGTTATCGCATACTATGGGGAAACCTTGTCATTATTTACATTAATTATTTTGGTACTAAATAGGGATCGGGTGGTTATGGGGCAGTAAAAAATCATCCGTTCCAAAAATATTCTGCCCAGGTGGTTACCATGATGCATTTTATTGGATAAACATGTTAGACCAAACAGATGATAGAAAATTCTCTATGGTAGGTCAGGTCTTTATGTTGATTGCTGTTGTGGAGGAAATTGTTGCCAGTTGTCCCTGTAAACAGATCCACTCAAGCTGGGATTTCATTTTTTAAGTCCTTATATTTCCAGTTAGGCACTAAACCAAGCTATTCCTCACTTTGAGAATCCTACATACATTCACTTATCATAAGAGCGTGTGTGAGAGAAAAAAAAAAAAAGTCACTTATACAGAACAGTTCTGTCCTGGTCTGCTATACAACCTTGAACACTTTAAGAATTATTTTAAAATAATTTACCATCATCCTTCCCATGCTGGTTCTGTACCTCAGCAAGCTTACCCTGCCACTGTTAAACCTGGTTTCCTTTTGCTACCAGAATCACCAGCCATCACGGAGGAAGTCAAAGATTTTTTGTTCAAGTACATTTATTACAATGGGGATTCAGCTCTAGTAGATGCAGCGTTCCAGAGGAAGTTAGACACAGAGAGAAGCTAATTGAGATGAGATTTTTTCCAGCTGATAGCAAAGAACTTCACAGATGGAGTGGTACTCCTCATCTGTTCCCTGTAGACACGCATATTAGATGCTCTCGGGTTCATTCACAAAGGTAGCTGAAAGTTTAATTAAATACTGGAACCTGAAAGGATTTATCTTGCTTCACACTTGCCAATGTATTTCCCAAATGCTGAAGATGAAAGAAGAGCTGAGTTCATTTAGAGATGCGTTCGCAGCACTCGAACTTGAACCCGCACCAGTTTGCCCTTTCACGGGAGCTGTGAGCCCACTGATCAACATAGGACATGGGGAATGTGCTGCATCTTCATCTGCCAGCGTGGAAAGAGTTATATCACACAGCTTTACTCAGCTTAGGGGGAATCCTTTAGGATGACAAGTTTATCATATTTTACAGCTGGTTTTGGGGAAATAAAAGGAAAATTGCTGTTCTAAGTCAAAAGCTGCTCACTGCTGCAAGCAGGTATTTGAGCCAGAGAACCTTACAGTCATGGTTTATCACTTTGATACATGACTGACTTTGTACATCTGAAGTTTTAATTTTTAAAAAGATGCCTTGAAAGGAAGTATTTACAAATTTATTGGCTGATTATATTATGTTAACAAACAACAGATGGTGTCAAAAAAGTGATCTAGATTTAAATATGAATGAAACAAAAAGGAATGGTATGGCAGTCTTAAAGCAAACAAATTGAAAAATCAACATAAATCTAGACTAGACCAGTCATACACGTAAAAGTGTCTTTCAAGGCATTAAGGTTATCGCTGTATTGCATTGTATAAAATACCATGTTCCAAGAGATAAAGATGAGTTAGCTGTAGAACTAAAAACTTGGCTTTGGCATCTTAATCATAGCAATGCTCTTAAGGGTAGGGGATTTTTCCCTTATTTTCTGTTTTCCTTATTTTAAAAGTTAGATGACATTTCATAGCAAATGATAGCAATTTCCGAAGTAGGGCACGTTTGGAGCTAAAAAAATCATCAGCTGCCTTTCACCTCATACACCAAAGCTTTAGTTAAGATTTCTTTCTAAAGCTGAAAAAAATTTCACATGCAAGTCAAGTTAGAATCCCAAACCATCTTTCCAAAAGCAGTCAGTGCTGTTGGGCTGATTCTCACTTAAGATTGTTTCATTTCTGGACAATAGAAGATACTGTTGATCTCTTTTAGGGGAGATTTCTGCACACTTACCAAGAAGAAGAAATAATATCTATAGCTGTGAACTGTCAGGCCTTTCCTTCCTAACCAAGATTATCTGCTTCTGTAAAGCAAAGTAAAGTGAAGCAAACTCTTTGGGTGTCTGATTCCATTACCTTGAAAAAGAGAAAGATCAAGAAAACAGTGCTGAAAATAATATATACATCTGATTAAGTAATGGACTGAAGCAACTGTCAAATGGGCTGAAATTGCCTCTCTAAAACAACAGAGCTCAAACAGCACCCTCATCGAAGACTAAGCTTTACAAAACACAACATTTCGAAGGAAAAATATAACAGTCTTTTGATTAAAAGAAGAAAAGTGCTAAGAGAAATCTCCCTTCTGGTTGCAAAATACTGTACAGCTTGTTGCAGTGTCTGTGGTCAAAACTTTTCAAATACACGCCACAACCACCCAAAAATTAAAAAAAAAACCAAAAGAGTCTTTCAAATAAAATCTGATTTGAAATATGAGCCAGAAATTTAGTTTCAAAGATTTTTATCATTGTATTATTCTCATGCCAAATGAACTCAGTATACAGGACAAGAGATTTATTTCTTCCTTACTACTTCTTCTGAAAATCAGTCCTGGTTGTTTTTCTTTTTGCTTGTCCATTTGCATTTCCATTCCTTAATACAACTCTAAATTTGTAATTCCTTCAGAGCCAATTATGTTTCCCTTTATGTCAGCACACCCAGCTTTCTTCATATAATGATCTCAGCAATGCTTGTACTAGACACACTTGTCTCCAGTAAACTTGCAAGCAATTGTTTAATTGGAACTTCTTATATTGAGCTATACTGTTTCTTGTTTAGAAGTCCTAAAATTACAAATTATTCAATGTGGTGGGACTATTTAGTCTCATTAGAACCAGAGGTATCTGTGCTATGGATTTTCTTTATTCTAGATCACACATTTCAGAAAAGCCTTGACCATACTGATAATTTAAAAATTTCAATGCTAGTACATTGGCTAATTACAATGTGAGTCAATGTTTGTCAAAGCAGGCATAAGGGCATATCAATTTCATTTCTTAGCATTTTAAAGTACTGCTGTTGTTTTGTTGATTCTTGCTTAAGCGTGCTTCATTTCAACCCAATAGAATGTGCTATCTCCTTCATGTATGAGATTGTCAATAACAGCAAAGATGAAAAAATACAGATGTAATTATTCTTCCATGAATCAAGGCGAACCGAGAGGGCTAGAAGTGAATTGGAATGAATGAATCTATGGAATAGAGTGTAACGTTGCAGAGTCTCATTTCTTGGAGCAAAACTGACTCATCCATAGGATCGTCCAAGGTGAAGTGACTCAGTGACTCTCCTCTTGGAGCAGATGATGCCCGTTGCCAGCCTACATCACTTGAGCAACAAACATGGTCCATTGCCTGTCAAGATGTGACTCTCTTGACTGCTACAAACTGACTCATGTTTTGGACTTTCTCATGCTCTGTGGGCATTTCACTGAAGGGCTGAATTAGTCTTTAACTTGCTGGAGCTTCATGGGTTCTTAATATATGATGTATTATTTTCTTTTACATTTTTCTACTTGAGAAATAATAGTAATGACTCATTCCATACTGTCATCCACATTTTTACAGCAAAAGAATCTAAAAACGTCCCCTGACAGCCATATGCACTCTACAGGTGAGGCTTCTCTTGGCATCTTTACATAGCTGACTGCAGTTTGTAGACCTGGCACATAGTACCTGTACTGTTCAGATCCTCCTGAGCAGGAACAGACACTTGCTGGTCTTTGTTGGAGGCTCTTCTGAGACTGAGAAGCCTTATATTTGAACAGCTCTAAAGTTCTTTGATATTTTTAGTGAACTGAAGTATATTTAACACATAGCAAGTGGTTATTATCCACAAAATCTTGTCAGAGAAGTTCTAAGTTCAAGTTCTGATTAGAGCCTGTTTGCGTAGTTTCCTCTCGTTACTTATTTCTGCAAAGAGGACAAGGCGTAGCATGGTGACAGACTGGAGAACTGCTGCAAGGTTGCTGTTGCTGTTTGCACCCACAGAACTGCCGCTTCTCCCTTCAAAATCTTTTGAGTGCTTAGAATTGAATCTCTTAAAAGGACAGAAGTCAAGGTCCAACCCCCAGAACATATGAATCTGCTAACGTGTGAGAAAGCTACATACCTCCTCGTCCTCATTAGGGTATTGCCCAAACTTTGTTAACTCAGCCAAGCTCATTTGCATCATGATCATTTCCACTTTCCCCTTGAGACGGGGCTGCTGGAGGGACTGGGGTCTCCAGGGTCCTGCTGTTTTCTGGCTGTCCTGCGCACAGGTGGTGGTACCAAAGACGAGACACTGACTGATCTCTTCAGCTCCACACTGAAGGGCTTTGTGGGTGCCAACAACCACTTCAACAGAAACAATAATTTATTTTAATTGCAAATGCTCTGACCGTAACTTATTGAACCTTGGGGCCTAGTGTCTTTCAACGTGATTTTGCTTTTTGATGTAATTCATTAACTACATGTTTTTGTGCTAAAATTAGTTAACACAGAGTCATAGGTGTGAAAGTTGTTTAAATACATATTATTAGGCTATTCATATCATTCTAGGAGTAGTATGCATGTATTATAATAGCAGGGTATAGTCTAAGTTGAGGAGATACACAGACAGTGTATGTTTGAACATGTCAGAGCCACCATTAGAATTTTTAAACCCTCCAGGTATGTCCAATGTCTGTTCTTTTCATGATGAATATGTATAAAATTGAGTAAGACTGCCAAGTATTGGTGGCTCATTTGTGAATTTATGTATATGAATGGCAAATACAAAACAAAAGTATCAAAAGAAGCAGGCATGCTGGCCAGGAATCTCATATATCTCATATGCATTATTCAAGCAGGAAAAGGCTCTTAAAAGAAAACATCTGCAATTAGTTATAATGCTTTTGAATTCATTACATGCCAGTAAGAAAAA
Organism: Columba livia; assembly: GCF_036013475.1. Lineage (NCBI taxonomy): Eukaryota > Metazoa > Chordata > Aves > Columbiformes > Columbidae > Columba > Columba livia. Next base: position 174,890,816 of record NC_088602.1, read on the forward strand.
CATGCATCAAAAAGAATGTTTAAATTTCAGAACAATCTTAAGAAATGCCTCCTGTTGTTTCATTATTTCTTGGAGGGTTAATGATGCCAGTAGCTCTTACTGAGAGTCTTCACATTTTTTAATAACTTCTATCACAAAAATCAACCCACGCTGCTACAGTCTGATACAGAAGAATGCCATTTCCAAAACAAAAATAGTTCTCCAAAACTTCTTAGTCTTTTCATGCATTGAAATGTTGAGTCCTATTACTTACATTAGAAACAACATCTCCTGCCTGTCACAGTCAAGGTGACCTATATGATTTTTAATTTTTTTACCACTTTTGTGATAGTGCCAGTTTAAGGGTATAATTTTATCTCTGTATTCAGCTATAACAGCACCAGATCAGGGCTTTGTTCTGTTATCATCTTGTAGAGGCCAAAATTAGTCATTTTTGTAAGATTTTTGCGTTACTAGCCCGTGTGTCAGAGAGCCTGGAACAAATACAGTGTAGAAGCAATGTCATTTGGAAGGATGAGATACAGAGAGACAATTGTCTGCTCACATATCGCAAGGTAAAGATGATTTTGTCTCTCAGTGATTGGTAAGAATATCCTCAAAGTCCATTCTTACAGTGTTTCTGGGGGCACTCTGGCAACAGAAAGAAATAAGCTCATTTCTTCGTTTTCTTGTACCTGATGCTGTCATTTATGCCAGTGCATACTCAGTGTGTAAAAGCTGATCTGATGACATTTTTCAGTCACTTTGTAAATAGTGGCTCTGTCTGCAACTGCAATGGGCGCAGGCAGAAGGAAGATGCAGTTCCGCAGCCTTATCCTCCATTGGGAGGTCATCGAAGAGTGCTGCCCAAACAGAACCTCTGTGAGAGCAGGAACTGGTGTCCATCCACTCTCCCTCAAAACCTGTGCTGCCAAGGAGCAGAAGAACAGATGGAGAAGCACCTACTGTAACCTGCCAGCCATGTGCACGGCTAAATTTGTTGTCCTTTCAAGATACAGGATGTTTTCCTTTCCACGTTTGCCTTTGTGAATAAACCACAGAGGCTCATTGCTCTCAGGTCCTTTTCTTGCGTTGCTGCCGTTCTTTGCTCTCTCGTCTGCTCTGCTTTTCTATGTGGTGTTAACAAGGTGATTCTATGAGCTCAGCAAAGGCCAAGAACAGTGTGAGGTTTGTATTATGTTAAATTTACGCAGCATCGGCAGCTGAGGCTGAAAGAGAATTTTCATTATCCCTTAGCAGTGTATCATCTGAGGCATCTAGCTGAGATGCTGTGATACCATCATGGAGGAGTAGCTTGTACATGCTTCAAGGTCAGTTTGTAAATATAGCTATTTTATTGCAATGGAAATATCCAATTTTAGTCAGCGTTCAGGACTAAGGCATTGCTAGAAGGGCAGGAATACCTATGGGAGTAATTTTTTCTGTTCAGAAGTATTTGTCCTCAAACTGATGCAAAGAGTTTTTGTTTCAATAAGCTAACTCCAAAATTACATTTCCTTCAGGTGACTCATCCTGTAGTGCAGTAGTGCAGTACCTGCAGGGCAGGCAAAGGAACTTGGCAGTGGTCCATGGTATTTCAGACTTCTGGGAGAATGGTGAATTGGGGAACATGGTTGGGTTGTATGAGCCATCTTGGTTGATTCAGGTCTGGCTTAAGTACAACAAAGCACTTGAGCACATTGCTTAATTTTAAACCAGTCGGAGTATTCTTATGGCTTCACGTTAAACATATGCTTACACACTTTTCTGGAGAAAAATGTTATTGTGTATTGCAGGTGTATCTAGCAAGAAGAAAATCTGTGGCATTGTTCTCTACATAAGGCCTGAGGCTCAGATCTTTCCTTAATTAGTGTGTTTATCTTACATGCTTCAGAGGTCAGAGAAAAAACATCATTTTTCAGTTTCCTTAATGAGGGCCCAGTTCATCAAAGTTCCTAGCTCAAGCTAGCACTGTACGACTTAAATGCCATTTTCAGCATCCAGCAGGATAAAACTCTGACATATTTGCAAAACCAAACAAAGCCTGGCATGGTGAATACAGTTCCAGAACCGTGGGAACTGTTCGAATGCAGCATTAAATCCATTTGATTCTCTTTTATTAGCAACCACCTGGATGTCCAAATAGGTAATACAGAACAAATGTGTTCCTTTGAGTGATTAGAAACTGAACGGAATGAAAATCCATTTTCACATCAATTGCTAAACACTGACCAAAGGAGCAAATATTATGCTGAACCATGTTCTAGCTGGGCAAGGGGAATATATCTATCTATATACATAGATATCTATCTTCCAAGATAAAGCATTGGGTCATGTATGATCTGCTGCTGGAAGGCAGAAGGAAAAAGAGCCGCATGTCACAGTTACTCCTACATTTCCCACCAAGTAAAATGTCTCCTGTAAAATTGCTCTGTTTGTAGCTTCTGCCTCGAGATAACTTTTGCACCTGCTGTTCAGAGATTAAACTACATCTGTTGAAACGAAACTGCCACTCGGGGTCACATGTGTTATCAAATGACATTTTTTGTTCGTTTGTGCAGCCAGGGCTACTCAGTTAGGAATTCTTTCTCTTCATTTTGAGCTTTGCTGTGGATCTTCATCATAAAATAATTTTTTGGGCCAAATGAAAATGCTGAGACTTCTAAGTTTTATAAAAAGAAAAAAAGAGGGCATAATTTTCTCCTAGATTTTTCTACAATAATAGATCTGTATTATTAATACTTCAGTTACATAAGTAATTCTTTGTGCATCCAAAAAACACTTAGGTACCCCAAGAAGTTGTAGATTCGCATTGTTAAATACTTTATTCTTTCACTGTCATTTCTGTTAAGTACTTTACTCCCTGCCATCCTCACCCCTTTTAATGGTATTGTTGTTAAAGTAATCTTCATGTCAAGCACCAATTCAGCATCCTTCTTGATGTCTGTAGAATATAGCATAAGAGCAGTAAAAAAGTAATAACAGCAGCTACTCCTGAAAAATAAGGTTTATACGTGGAGGTATTCCCCAACATATGTCTTTTAGAATATTTGCAGAAAGTTTATAATGCGGTTATTTTTAATGTAAAGAAATTTGATGACAGCTATGGCTCTTTAACTTTGTATGGTTCTTATTCTAGAATAATTCCTTTATGGAAATAAGCTCAGTAACAATCAACATTAGTAAACTACAGAATTATTTACATACACAGATTTTTTTTAATATGAAAAAGCTGACTAATCAGAACCCTTGACAAAAAGGCAAAGGAGGAATGGCTGAATATACACCTCTGCTTTTAACAAACTGATATAAATCACTCAGTCCCACAGTGTTGTCTCCTTAGTGATACTTTCTGTTTTGACAAGATCATTTACGCAAGCTGTCTCTCTTTTGGCACGTAGATTTGGTGGCATATAAAGTCAAGTAAGCCCCAGCTTTTCATCCTTTTTCCCATCAGGGAGTAAAATTTCTGTGTAAACAGAATCAGGTGATGATTCAAAATGGAAACTAGTAATTCCATTTTATATGTTGTTAGACCTCACAGTCAGGGTATACATTCAGAGTTACTTCCAACTGAAATCCATCAAACTTGTTATCTCACTCATGTATTTGCTTTGTTTTACCAACAGTTCTCAAGAAAATCTGATGCAAGAGGCTTAAAATGTATTTTGCATAATTGATATCTCATCTTAAGAGCCATCATAATTTATGCTCAATATAAATACCTAAAGAATAGAGTACGCTTCTAGGAATGAGAGCAAAATATGGCTTCAGTGAAAAAAAAAAATCTCTGTTTGGGTCATCAAGTAGTATAAGATTTTCCAGGGTATTTCTAGTGATGAGAGAATGCAAATTAAGAGCAAAAGAAATGGATGTTGCCCTAAGTGCCTCCTTGTTCCAAAGAGCCATCTTTTACAGTAGAAGGAGAAAAATGTAGCAACCATAATCTATAACAGAATGATGGAAGATGCAGTGAGAGTCATATTCCATTACATTTCATATTTCATTTTTCACCAAAGATCAACAAGTTCAACAACAGCTGAAATCAGATTTTTATAGACGGTTATTGTTTCAGCTGCCATTACTTTTTCATTATTTGCCACCAATGAATATTTTCAAGAAGCAGATCCTGTCTAACTTCGTTGTGCTCAACTGGTGCACTAAGACGCACTTAGAAAGGAAATGCTGGAAGTTTATTTAATAAACAGTGATTTAAATGTGGGGAAGAGTTAAAGGAAATAATCAAACCAGTGTGCACTGAATTGCAACAGGAAATAGTTTCTTTTTGCTAGTAGGGCCACGTGAAAATAAAGACTCAAACCAATGGATGTGCCTTTTGTCAGATTGATGCTGACAGAACTAAGGTTTCCAATACGTAAGCTCGAGTCACACTGTCTGCCAGTTGTGGTAGTTTTTCTCTTATCCAGAAAAAAATCTTGTGATTCCAGTAATAAAAACAATTTCACTCAAATGCTGCAGCTTAATTATTATCCCTTCAAACCAAACCCAAGGAGCTGATGGCACAGAAGATATGGGAATTATATGTCGCATCAGTGCAGAATGATCTAATTTGCTCTGATGCACAAGTCCTGAAGAAATATGCTGCTGAGTCAATCCAATCAGCCAGGGTTTATTCTTTTCCTGTTCTAGTTTAGAAAGAAAAAAAAAATCTGAAAACTAAAGCTATGCCCTCCAGGGAATTACCTTATCACAAAATCAGTCACGAATGGCATGCAGAAATCTTTCAGGGAAAACAGACATTGAATCCATCCTGGTGGTGTTATCTTCATTTTAGAGCTTTAGTAATGATACTTCAGAGGAATTAATAATGAACTCACAAAAAGGGAGAAGTCTGGAAGTTTCACTTTAATTTCATACATGAGTTACAACAACAGCTCCCAGACTGAGGCTATCCTCAGTAGTAAGCAAACTTATGCCTAAAGAACTATATCAAGAAAATCTTCCTGACATGAATAGAGTGTACCAGAAGGTCTTCAGAGTTCATTTGGCCAAATGCAAAGGTACTGAAGTGTGTTGTCTCTTTCTGCTACTAATAATACAACCAAGTTTGAAGATCTAGAAGGCTCAGTGTGCTCACGATTGGCCATGGCCTCTTTCGCATCTAGAGCAGCAATTCAAATTAAGTGAATACAAACAACAGTGGCTGAATTCTGTTGCCACATCTGCTCTTGGTACATTGGTCTCAGAGTTCCTGATAAACACATCCAAAATGTCTTGCCATAATTGTCACCCTCCTAATCCTTGGAAAAAGAAATAATGTAAGTGGAGCAGGAAAGAACAAAATTCTCATTAGTTCTGTAGGTTTTTCCCCTTTGAGCAACAGATTTACACTGACAAGTTGGTCCAGGAATAGCAAAAGAAAGCTTCTAACACTTCCCACCTACAACCTTTAGTACCAGCCTATTACTTAGCCAAACTTGGTCAATTTTGTTTCAATATTCTTCATGAACATTAGAAAGGCATTTTCAGGTCTACATAGAACCACTAAATGACAGCCAAAAAAACAGCAACTAAGAAAATTAAAGCAAGAAATCATTTTTTTCCTCTCAAGAAAATAATTTTCAGATCTGCATTCTACTCTTTCTCTCCCAGTAATAATTTATTCTTCAGTCTTGTGCAACAGGTCATTAACCTGCTTAACAACCCTAAATCTAGATGTTTTCCCTTTAGAGAAATGTAGTGAAAATCAAGTCAGTGAAATGCCAAATCTTCCTTCCACTTCATTTTCTTTAATAGCTTAAGGGAACACATGAACTAGGATTTTTCTCTCACAGTGGCAAACAGTAGTTTAGCTATTAACTACACAGGATCCAGATTAGGGACCCTTACTTTGTCTATGCACAGTCTTATTATCTGCTGAGTCTGATTATATTCTGATCAATATTATCTAATGACTGTGACCACGGGTGGGACATTTCAAGGATATTTCAACTGCCGTTGCCACTTGACAGTAGCAGGCAGACAGTATTGCTGCAAAGTTATTTGTCTGTCTTGGTCTTTTTATCCTAATTAGAAACAAGAGAAAAATCCTTGAGAGGATAATTAATTTTCTCCATCTCCCATGTTCTACCTGCAGCATAAACCATGTGATTGTTTAAGAGACATATAAAATGAAAGCTAGAGCTATGCCTAAAAATGTAGTGACAGTTCAAAACCCCTCCTACGTTTTGCTTGTCTCTCATTTGAATTGGTGCTTTATTAGAAGTTACTGTTCTTAAGACATATTAAGATTTTCTATGTTTCCCTTGATGTGTTCAGTCTTGTTCTCACCTATATCAATGCTCTTTTCAAAGTCATAACCTGGAGGCAAAGGCCAAAACCTTTCTAGCTGTTGAAGCAAATGTATTACTTGCTTTGCTTGAAGTATTATATAAACCCATCTCTCTGCCAGAGATGTTCACTGAGAGAGACATCAGCCAATATGGTGTTCCAGCATTAATTAAAGAGTTTGTCTGCCAGACATTCTTTAAGTCTGCTTTTTCTCATTTTATTTTTACTTTTTGGCATGTAACAGTATTTCCATACTTATTAAATCCTCACTGATAATTACATGCAAAAGAGCAATTAGCAGCAGACAATTTAGTGGCAAAGAATTTATAATTTGAACTGTTTACCATTCAGAGATGACTGGAAGTGGTGGCAACTTGTTTCTAGCCCATTGGACTTCTTAGCTGTGAGAGTGATGAGGCCCTATAAATAGATTCAAAACTGCACCAAATGAAACTTCATGTCAGTGATATTGTTCCAGTGGAGCTTCCAGCTGAGGTGGCCATTTTTAAATCTCTGTTTCTGCAGTCTGTATTAAACATAGAATCATACCTGTACAGTAGACAGTTACCTAAGTGGCATGCAGTGTATCAGGTGTTTCTTAAAATCAAAACCTGATTTCACTGCTCATCACTGTGTGCTGAGTGACCTGTCCCTGTGCGGCATCCTGTTCTTACTAAAAAATAGCCCAAGTGTCCTGAGTTAGCATAAACGGTATTTCTTAGTGAGAGAAACCCAGTGGTGACTGAGATCTGTGGAGGTTTTCTGTGCTTGTTTTCTATACTCTTTTTTAGTAGAAACTTTGTTATCTGCCCGCAGGAGCATATTTTCAAAAATGATATTGCCATTTCAAGCACAGTCACCAGGCCAGCAAAGGCAGAACTCTCATCCATCAGTTCATACCTGAAAGAAGGAAAAGATTTGATAATTAATACAAATAGCTTATCCTGAATAAGAATACTTGTTCGAACACTTGTTCAGGGCAAGTATTTGAACACCTCTCTGATCATGGACTCAGCAGCAATCAGTCTTACTTTTTGACAGCCCTTTGGGCTTGAAATGTTTCAGTCCATTTATGTATGAACAAGAATAAACACAGGCATTACTGGTTTTGTAAGAATAATTATCAACTTCCTTTGCTGTTTCTGATATGCATCTGAGAAGAGATTTGAAAGTGGTGCTGAATTACCAAAAAGAAGGAGAATGCCTGGAAAAGAGAAGGCACCCCCTCCCCCCCCCGGGTTTGAGCCTTGATTTCTTTCCAATACTTCAGTCTGTTGCTTTTTTGCCTTGTTTACATTGCAGTTAAGCAAGATCACTTCTCCTGAGTAAACCTTGCTACCAATTGTCACTTTTTATGGTCAGTCATCCCACCAAAAGCTGCACAGAAAACTCAGCACATTTAAATCTAGTCATCTCAAAGAAATTTGGTACTAGTTTGTATAGTAGCACTAGGAAAGAGAAGACTAAGTTAAGGACCCAAGTTCATAGATCCCTCTAAGAAGGGTAGCAGAATATAGTCATGACAATATTAATCCTCTCACTCTTTTAAAAAGCCACATACATCTTAGCTGTCTATGTCAACCTGAAGACTTGCAGTGGCATAGTGCCCTTTCAAACAGAGGTTTAAGGCTCATACAAAAGGGAGTCTGCTGTCTACTGCTGAATATTTCCTTTCTGATGCACGTGCTATGTCTTTCCAACCAAGTATTGACCTAATCAAAACCCATTTACCTTATGAGATCTAATGTGTCTACAGCCTGGCAGGTATGGTTTGGAATATTTCAGAACTCGGCAGAAGAAAACATGTCCCCTTTTTATTATAAACGTCCAACCCTGAGCATGCATTTTGATTCACCGGGAACAAGCACACCGATGTTTTTAATAGGAAAGCAGAGAGGATCAGTTTTGAGGCTGTGGTATTTTCTAGATTTATTTGCATAGGTAAGTACTTTTTTGCTCTAACTGACATAACAGGAAACTCTTGTTAGCTTTACCGTTTAAGTGTAATGAAAAACATCCTCCAGCATTTATCATGTGACTCTGTAATGAGCTTTCAAGCCAAAATCAGGGATCCTGGGAAATCTTTTTTATGGCTGTACTTGTTGCATGGAAGCCCTGTAGATCATTGCCTACATTGTTCTTAGCAGCAGTTTTATAGCACCAGAAGAGGTTGTAGCATCCACACCTATGACCTATTGCAGAATTATAACTGTGGACACTTGATTTAATTCCTCTGAAATCAATGTTCACTTTTAATTTACTAACCCAAAGTCAAAACAGAAAAATCCAGCAAACCATTCAGATCAGTTTGTTTTAAAGAGAAAGGGTGTGTTTCTTTAATAAAAAAAATAAGAGACAACTATGCAATAAGACAGTTAAAATATTTACAACTACACAGAGGCTAGCAAAACATAGATGGTCAACAGCCTCCTGCTCTACTGGTTGGAGAGTCCTTTCTGGAGGAGATCCCTACTGCCTCCCCCTCCAAAAAAAATTCAATCTATGTATACAAAAAAGGCACAAAACTCCTCAAAATAACAAAGGGTCGTTCGGGCATTGAGATGTTACGACTTCTCTGTCCTGGTCTGGAAAAAAAATAGTCTTTATGATAGATTGCAGGAGTCCAGCTGGTGGTGGGAGGGAAGCTAACAATCCTTTCCCCCTTTAGTGGGGAGATGTCTGTCTTTCCACGGAGCCCGGCTGCCTGCGCATTAATAACAAGGAACAGAAACCATTCAGTGATTGATACCAGCTTATGCTAAACAATGTCCCCTCCTGTTTCCAATAAACATGGCTGTTCAAATAGATTATAGTGTCTCAGAGCATTCACTTCCCCCCCAGCCTGCCTTAGATGTCCTTTAGCTGCTCCTTTGTGATGGTAATGAAACTAAACAGCATTTCAAAGCGGGCTTTGATTAGCATGATAACCGTGTAGTGGCTTGATGGCCAGCATGGAATGATTATCTAGCCTTCCAGCACCAACAGCTTCGAAGAAAAATTATACAACCTGTTAAAATGTGTGTATGTATATATACATATATGTGTATATACATATGTATGTGTATGTGTATAGTACATACAGGTATAACTCAGGTATCAATAAAATCTGACAAGGTCCACGTATTGATATTCCTCGTTAGAGCAGTGTTTTCTTGATGCACAGGCTAATTGCACCAATTTGCCACAATTTGCCTGGGTGGTGCATATGCATTTAAATAGGGGACAGGAGGTGGAATTGCAGCAGGGCTCAGTAATTACTCATCATGTAGAGCATCACCACATGCTGCTAGTCAAGCCACTGGGCATGGCTGGAGATGGGACATCTGGAAATGGCGTACAGCAGGAGGACTGCAGAAAACTCAGTGTAACAGTGTCAGCATGCACACCCAAGGCTGAAACTAAAATGCCGTGGCACCGCTAATATAGTCTTCCAAATCAGATCATGTAGGGCGAGACCTTCACTGCAGCAAAGAGTCGCATCTCCATCCAAATCAACAAAGATGCCTGAGTTTATGCTGAGAGCATGCCCCTTTCTCCCTTGTAGTATTTATTCCTTCCTTCTGAAAAAATAACTGTAAGACAAAAGTTTATTTCTGGACTGTATTTATTTGACATGGGTCATGCTTTTATAATAAGAGGTTATAACCATGCAATGTGATGGGATGAGCAGTAGCCCATTGGCTATTTCACAATAGTTAGACTTCATGATACATGACTGACTCCTCTGGTTTCATTTCTTTTTTAGTTTCAACTTTCAGTTTCCCCTTTTAAAATATTTGGAGCACAAACATGAAAAATTGCCTTAATTGAAATAGTGTTTCCTCTGGATTTCTTTTTCATAATGTTTGTACATATTTTGTCAGCCCTTCAGGATACTGCGTGTTAAGCAAATGTACGACAAGTGACATCTTGGTAGTCTGCAAATACTTAAATGCCAGAACATGGAGAAGTTTCATCTATATTACCAGTTTATGTATCTGCAATCCAAGCAGAAATTAAGAGATGAGTAGGTACATTGCAGAGGCAACACCAGATGAATTCAGCATCATGAAGCTGATCACTATGATAAAAAGCAGTGTGTCATCTCTGTAAATGTACTCAGCACTGGGGGCTGTGGTTACTACAGAATATCAAAAAGCCTTACAAAGAGGTTTATCTACTTTATCCCTAGAAATAGAAACAGCATGAATCCAATACACAGTTTGCAAATGGTTTTTGATTTGTTTCTTGTGTGACTGTTTTTACGAAATTCAGTAGCTGGGCATTAAAATAGCAGATATAATTCTGTAGATAAGTGTAAGTCCAGGTTCTTTGGCAAAAACAGTCTTAATCTCACAAAGGAAACAGTGGGAGTTTCTAACTCAGGAGTTAAGTCTAGCAGCTGTTACATACATGGTTTTAGGCAAATATTAACTAAATACTCAAAAAAAGCCAAGAAAATATAGGGAGTTATTGGGGATAGAGAAGGAAACAGAGAGTAGCCTGATGCTGCTGTGTAAATGATGGATGCGGAAGGCCCTGGGTTAACAGCCATATGGGTACAGGGGGACTGAGTGGCTGCGGCGCAGCTCTGCGGGAAAGGCCTGGGGCTCCTGGCTGAGAGCAGACTTCAAACACAAGTCACCTGCATGCCATGACAGTGGGGAAGGCCAAGAGCATGCTCAGCTGTGTCAGTAGGAGCACCATGGCCAAGAGATTATTCCCATTCACTCGGCACTCATTGGAACACAGCTGGAATGCTGCATCCAGTTTTGGGCCCTGCAGTACCAGAAAGACATCAATAAACTGGAGTGAGTTAGGTGGAAGACCACCATGATGGTCAGAGCTGGGTCACTTGCCCTGAAAGGAGATACTGAGGGACTGGGGTGTCTTCAGCCTGGGAAAGGGATGGCTGTGGGGGAACCTAATAGCAGTACCTACTAACCATTACTAACTAACTAGTACCTCCCAGCCAGTACCAGTGCCTACAGTTTAGGTTACTGAGAAGCCACAGACAGGCTCATCCTGGCAGTGCATGGCAGGAGAACAAAGGACAATGGCCATAAAGTAATACAGAGCTGAAGTGGCAGATCTGACTGGGTATAAAAGAGGTTGTGCAGTCTCTGCCCATGGGGGTTTTCAAGACCCAATTGAATAAAGCCCTGAGCAACCTGATCTGACCTCGTAGCTGACCCTACTGTGAGCAGGAGGTTGGTCTAGAGACCTCCTGAGGTCGCTTCCAGTTGGAATTGTCCAGTGATCCCGTGTTCCACACAACACATAGCTAAGCTATACAACTCCACTACAGGATGCTGCAGACACTGTAGGTTTCAGAAGCTGGACATGATCACCAAAGGGAAATGCACTGATGTTGTGGGTCTGAACCCCAAACACATGGAAGCTGGGAAGAAGAAATATTACTGTAGATTTGCTATGATCTCATGTCCTGCCTTGGGCAGCCGCTTATGACCACTGTCAGAGGTGGGTTACTGGGTAGATGGACTGGGTGTTCATCTCCCAAACCATTGCAGCTCTTTTTGTGTTCTTATTTCTATAAAATATGCCACCAGTGTGAGCTACTGTTTCAAACCTAAAATTCTGCAGAGCTCTTAATTACAGGGAAATGCAGTTTTTAGAATGTCATCCCTACCCTTGGAAGGAATAGTAAAATAACGAGGCTTTTCAGAATATTTTTTTCAGTCAATTTTCATAATGACAGTATTTGGAGGGAAATGGAAGATCATAATTTATTACCACAAAGTACCAGAAATTTTGTAAAGAAATCTATTTTTATTTATTTTTTTACTTTTTCAAAAGTTCAACAAGTTCATTGCAAACTGCCTTTCAAGGTCATCCATCTGAATCAATGATCTTCTTAGCTCCACCAGTTCTGATTTTTTGAATAAAGTTGTAAGTACCAGCCTTTTAAGCACCAGCTGTTCCATTGAAAGATGATACTGGTGGTGTACTCAGTCCTGGTGGAAAAATATCTGTGAGCTGCTCTTCACTGAAGCCTCCTAGCTGATTGCAAGAAGCATTATGGTCACAGAATTAAAGGGGCCACAAACAGCTTTTAAATTTGCATTCCTTTATGGATACAGTTTCCTCTGTCCTTTTTTGAATTACTCTGTTCAAACATCCATTTGAACCTCCGCTGTACTCATCCCTCATAAAATAAGAAGAAAAATGAAAGTACAATATAATACAGTATAAGATGTAAATGAATAATTTGTTACCTCCTCCACATGATGAGCCACGAGATATCAGCACAAAGAAACATAAATACTTCCGGGAAATGTTTCTCTTGTTCTTTAGCAGCACCCATCATTTAGCAGTGTGTACTGTCTTATTCAACAGGAGGCCAAGGTTAACATTTAAGGTGAAAGTTACAATCTATGTAGGGCAGGATACAGTGCCAGAGAGGAAATCAGTGATGAAAAGAGATGTTGAAGAAGTTCGTTTTGTTGCAGGATTTGCAGGAGAATTGAAAGGCTGATTGGCACAGGAAGCGGCATGGGAAAATAAAAGCAAGAGGTAGAATTTGTCTTGGCAGGAAAGTGGTGTTCTACTATTAGAAATGCCTGCAGGCCAAGAAGAAAAAAAATCCTGTGCTGGGATTTAACATAGATTTTCCAACTGCTATAAAGCTCAGACCCTACACTACATATCTTCCTAAAGCACATACAGTTTTAGCTGTACAGAACTTTTCTGTCATGTTCAGAGAAGGCAGAGACCAGTGCTTATTTATCCTCTCAAACTGGGATTATGGCAGCATCTGGTGCAGATGGGTGGGATGAGAGGAACAGTCGGGCTCCGAGTACGCCTGCCAACTGCTGCAGCCCTGCCTCCCCTTCCTTCCCTTGAAAGATTTCTTATTTACATGTTATGTTACAGTGTATTTTCATTTTTTTCTTTCTATTTTCGTAAGAAATGAGAACAGTGGTAGGTTAGCAACATCTGAACAGCAACTCCTGCCAGGTCAGGACTACCAGAGGGCAGTCGGTCCTGAGGATGCAGGAGAGGGAACTTGCCGTGTCAGCCACAAAATCTGAAGCATTGCGGTAGTGCTGGCTGATTAGGCATTGCTATATTTTTCTCTATTAATTACATGGCTTTTTCTCTCTCCAAAGCCAGGAAAATGTCCACACTGTCAGAAGTCTTTACATGGAAGGACACTCATCCCTCTGCAGTGTGCTCTCAGGAATTGCAATGTCTGGCAAGTCCCTGCTCTCTGTAAAACCTTCCCCTTACACAACGGACCTTAAGCGATACTCCTGTATTCAGTGCTCCTGCCAGTCAGACATTAACTCATAAGGTCCCAGTTCAAGAAGGCCTTTATGCACATAATGTCGTATCTCTTTCTCTAGTCATTGCACTTAACATGCAATCACAGAATCAGAATAATTATCCCTAAACTTGGCCCGAAGAAGTCAGTCAGAGATAAGCAAGTACCTGGAGTTAAAAGGCAATACACAAGGAACAGTGAAGGAACGAGGTATTCTATTGTAATTTTTCTTCTTTTTTAAGCAGAAATGAATACAGGATAAAAGCAATCTGTGTATGTTTTGCTGGGAAATACTGGTGCAATTGAATGGAGCTAACGAGGTTATTTCTTTTGTGACGCTCCTGTCTATCCCTGATTGCAGATATTTGCCATGGAAATTATATTTTGTTGCTTTTGTATACAGCACCTTTTGCCACAGTAGTTCTTGATCTTATGCAGGATCTTTAGGCATTCCTACAGGACAGGTAATAACAACTGGCAACAAGTACGGAGGACTACTGTTACTCATCATTAAGGTATTTCTGAAAAGCACTGAGGGGAAATTCAGAATGACCACATGAATAAATAAAAGACATACAAGCTAGAGAGCTCAAAGTATTTCATTTAATATAATATAAAAGACTGAGACTACATCTTTCTTTTCAGATATACTAATTTTGTCACTTCTTTGTTAGTTCTCCTTGCTTTAGACTGTATTATTGGGGGCTATATCGTGATAACTGAGGTTGAATGGAGAGTCTCTTATTTTGAGATATGTAACTAGGGCCCCGCATCTACAGAAAGAGCTGCTACAAATAGTCTGAGCACTTCCAGTTCCTATTTCTGCTCTGTGCCTGGCTTCTGCTAGCCAACATGGGGTCAATTCATCTTAATATTTCATTGAATTGAGGTGCTAGCAATGCATCAAAGATGATGGCTTAATGAAATGCAACAGTGAGAAATAGTCATGTCATTTGAAGGCTATGAAAGAAAAAACGAATGCTTACATGGAAAAGGAAGTCTGATATTTTTTCTTCTGAAAGTCGGAGGCTGCATCTCTCAAGTAGGCGAAATGCAAAATATACATTTGGTGTTACATGAATTTTAGAGCTGGTGACAGACATGCAATCCCAGTCGGTTGGCAGGGACTCGCAGAGCAGGCAGAGGCTGCTGCAACCAAGTAAGCTTTCATATGCTGCCTTGCCTCAAAGCCAATCTGGAAGCGGGCAGAAAATACCAGGGCAAATTCTTGACTTCACAGCCACGTTGGTGGGGTTTCCATCAACTATGGAATGCTGGCATTTTTTGTATGGACTCTGGGCTGAGACCACCCTACTCATCCCATATAGGTCACAAGGTGGTCTTTCAGGACTAGCAGTCCCTGAACACTTGTGACGAACACCTGGCGTTGGAAGCAGGGGGAGCTCAAGGTGAAGGATCTCTATATGCCACTATGTATGCTCTAGGCTATCCGTTTTTTTGTCAGAACAGAAAGGTACAGAAAAATAAAGACCCCAAACTGACAATGGATGTTCCATTAATTCCTGATAACAATGCCATATTTTTTCCTTAATTAGTTATGATTTGTTTGTTGGAGTCCTTTTTTTTTTTTCTTTTGTGACATTTTAATCTTAGAGAAACAAAAGCTGTTCTTCTTGCCTTTTATGACAACAGGTGACTACAAGAGTACTAGATTTTGATTATTTTTCCTTGAACAGATTTCATACTTTTTCCCCCTCTGTTCTGTTGGTCATTTGATATCCAAGTGCTTTTATCTCTGGAGGTAGCTCTCCCAGAGATCCTGAAGAACTCTTTTCCTCCAGGGTCTTAATTTATATATTACTTACAGATGCAATACACAAAGACCATTCTCAAATGCAATCTCTTAAGCCTGTGGAACGACTGATCAAGCTGTTGGCTCAATTTGCTATCTGATCATTTAGTTGATAAGGTGAATCTTGATTCAGTCAGATTTTCCATGGTGGATCGATCGTGATGGAAGCTGAATACTGTATTTTCTCACCCTGAGATAAACAGGGGAAGTATCAGCATCACTAAGCATCTATTTTGGTAGGGAGTTTAAGCTCTGAAGCTGGGTTTTTATCAGCTATTAATATCCATGAAAAATAACTGCATATCAGAATGACGGCATTTATACTCACTCTGCCATTGTGTAAATAGCTTTGTGAAGTGCACAGGAGCTATGAGTTAACCCCAGTGTGTCTCATACCAGTGACCCGCTAAGTCAGTGTGTTTTACTGGTAAATGATTTTTCATGAGATGATTGCCTACAAATGACTAACAAGTGAAACACTCGGAACTAATAATAGAAATGTGAAGTAGAACTGCAGAATCACATTTTGACTTCTTCCTTTTAAAAAGAATTTGATTTCATCTGGACCAATTCATTCCTCATTAGTAAGAAGACAATAGGAAAATTACTTTTAGAGGAACATAAAAGCAAAGCCAAAAAAAAAAAAAGAGCAAAAGGGAGCTAAATATAAAATATATCCTTGGATAAGGTTATAGCTGATCTCTTAATGGTAAGGATGTGAGGCAATTTCTAAGTTCCCTTCAACTCATCAGAACTGAATGGTAATCAAATGAAAAATGGCTTTCATATTAATATACCATTATTCTCCCTTAATATACAATGTACCATCAATTACTGAAAATGCTATTGAAATTGTGCACTAAATACACTACTTGGCATGACTTTTGGAGAATATTTTTTGTCATACTTGCCTAGTTTACACATTATTCTTTCCCTTCTTGAAGAAGTTTACAAATGGCCAAGAATTCTACAGAACACACACTCTTTGCTTAATTTTTCACATTTTATTAGAAAATATCAGGAAACATATGGTTCATTGCAGATCCAAGTTCCTTTTGAGAACAAAAATATTGTCCTTTTTTGAAAAAATAAAAAATACAACTTTCTGGAATTTTTTATTAATTGTAATAATTGAAAAACTAGTTCTGTTACTGTTGTAAAGATAAATAGAATTGTTTAATGGTAAAAGAAACAATGATTAATTTTAAATGTTCTCATTGAAAATGAAAGAACCTAAACAAATATAGTATTCAATCCATTGGTGATGTGGATCCTAATAAAGTTTAGATGTAATCACCTTCTGCCATTTCCTCTTCTCCTACCTTCTAGAAGTACGGCATTATAAAAAACCAAAGCAAAGCAAACAAACAAAACCCCCACACACAAAAAAGCCAGCTTGCCTTTTCATATAGGTATCAATTTCAGGAAATCAAAGATGTGGTTATGCAGCCTGAATTTCCGGAAACTACTGACCACTCTCAAAACCTCTGACCTTTTTCCTTAGTAGATTTGGCATCTTCATTCTTTGTGACTTTTAATCTGAATGACTGTTATGTGCTATTAAATCTATCAAAGTTGGAATTGTTGCCCGTAGCTTTCCCGCATTGCGTCTCTAAGCTACCTAAAATGATACTCCTGCCAACCTCATGCGTATTTGGTTTTGTATACCTAGGTGGCCACTTTTCTTAGATGCATCTGTATTAAGAAATTCTTATTAATTTAAAGGAAGCCATGAAATGGCAAAACTCAGTTAAAGAGCTGTACTACTGTTTGAATGCAAGAAATGTTATTCTGCCTTTCTTATATCCAGTCTTCTGGTGTGACTATGTTCCAGCAAAGCCTCACCCAAATCTACACAGGACTAGTAGTTTATATTTTGAGCTTTTTACTGCTGGAAATGTAAGAAAAATTATCCACTGTTATCATTTTTAGACCTTTGTGGAGTTCTCTGTACCAAATGGAAGGGAAGTCTCTTATCTGCTCAGAGACTGATGTGAGAAAAAGCAATATTGCCTGTGAATATATTATCTGGATAAAATACCTGCTTTTCAATAACGTGAGAAAAGGATGATAGCCATGATATCCACATGCCAGTAAAGCTCTGCATTTTGCTGATATCTTTATTTACATACCAAGCAAAAAGATGAATCTTCCAGTTTCTAACAAAAAAGTTGCTCTGAAGTGGCTGAGAACTGGGTTTGGCACATTTTTTTCCAACAGGCTCTGAAATTAGTCCCCAAGTCTTATGCGTGCTGGTTAGACTTACAAATACAGACTGCTTCATTTCGTGCTCTGGCTGCTTTCCACAATATTGGCTGGCTCGGGGAAGAGAAGGAGGATGCTGACAATGCCTGTATTTTCTGTGAAACTCTTTTACTTATTGTAGCCTTTAGTTCATATGAATTTCAGCTCTGAGGCATTTGATTGTACACCCGTCACATCACTGACAGTTTCTCCATCTGCCCCAAATCCTTTCCAGCTTCAACTCTATTTTAAGGTCTTGGTTGGACCACATCTTCTGGGTGGAAAGAAACAAAAATAAGCGTTTATTCACCAATGTTTTCTGAATTTAAACCAACGTAGCAGCTAAACCCTGCAGTTATCTGCTGGGGAAATAGTTGTCATGTTTATTTAGTTCAGAAACGTCAAGCACCTTTCCTGTAATGGGGGCTTTAAGTGTTTCATAAATACGTGATTCAGGATTTGTGCACTTAATCATTTTTTGTGCAGAAACGACTGAGGCTATTATTCACTTCAGAAAGAAGAAAACAAAATGTACATACCTATGTATGGATGTGAACACGAGTACTCGTTACAGGCAGCAGAGATCTAGTCAATGTAGGCAGGCACTGCAGGAGCCTGGACACCATTTCAGCTGGACCACGCAGGGAGGCTTGAGTTACACCTCTGCCTGAGGTGTAACTGGCGCATCCACACCATGATGGCAAACAGAAGGCAGGACCAACCCGAGGCCCATGTCTTCCCACAGCAGCAGTGAAAGGCCAGAAGAAAGGTGCTAGTGCACCTCAGATAGCACCTATATGTAGCAGCTTCCTAGCGCTCTGCTCCGAAAGGAGCTGAATTTCCCTTTTGCAGGTCTCTGACTCCATGACTATCATGAGCTTAGGGACAAGGCTTACCTGTGGACACTTACATGTAGGCATCTACCTTAAGGTTTCATGACCTGGAGCTGAATTTCTCCATGAGATTCATCATGGGGCCACCACTTTCACCACTCTGTATGACACCAGGATTGCACCACCAGGCTCTGGAGAACTTCCAGAACAGCTGTCATAATAGGACACTACATTCAATAGGAAAACTAGAAATATGCAGTCAAGGAGTTTGGTTGTGAAATGTGCAGATTTAGAGCATCCTGAGCACATGTGTTTCAATACAGTTGGGCCTTAAGGCAGCTGAGTATACAAAGGACATGGGCAAATGTACACAGACAGGGCACTGGCTGATGTAGGTTAGAGCCTCTCTAAGGCAAATTAGTCCTAAATGTCTGGTGGGACTGATTAACCACTTTTGACTTTACAGGGCTGGATTCCGTATCACTCCTTGGACCTTACACCAAGTACAGATTGCATGATCCAAGGACTGGACCATTGCTCTTGAGTGAACGTTATCTAGATAAAGGGCACACCGCTACCTAACTTATCCAATGATTATGAAAACCATAGATTAAAATAAATTAAATAATAAATTAAATAAAATAAATAAATTAAAAAATAAATTAAAAATAAACTCTGTCACCCGATATATTTAAAAGTGGATATCCTAAATTGAAAAGCATTTGAAAGTATACCTTCAATAACATTAAAAAATATATTTACATTTCCCTTTCAC
This sequence comes from Columba livia, assembly GCF_036013475.1. Taxonomy (NCBI): domain Eukaryota; kingdom Metazoa; phylum Chordata; class Aves; order Columbiformes; family Columbidae; genus Columba; species Columba livia. The sequence goes on from NC_088602.1 coordinate 174,910,015, forward strand.
ACAACTCACTGTTAGAGAAGTTGGTAAGAAATAGCAGCAAGGCTCATCTTGTAATAAGACTAAGACTTCTGGCCATATTTGCACCGTCACTCATACACATCCAGACTGGCTTTGCTGGAGTTAACCTCATGAAGAAATACAGAAGTCTGTTGTGCAGAAACACACGGAAGCCATTCAGATCTGGAAATGTGTAGCTGCATTGGCATGGCATTGCTCTGAGCTAATTTGCACTACAAACGCATCTGAACTGGCCTGAGAAATTTGGTCTTCATGTCTAAGCATAAAGAGATAGAGGCATTTCAGATGTGAGGCATCTCTCTTTTCTTCAGCTCATCTGAGTCAGACTCTGTTTAATAATACATATATTCAAGACAGACTTCATTGCTCTAGTGCCAAACTGTACAAACTTTAACATGTTCTCTAGTTGTTAAGGTCATTTTTAGGCACAGATGTTTGCCTCTACTCTAACGTCTGGATATACAAAAGACTCATGAAATCACATTCACTCTTAACTATTTATTTCATTAGTGTTTTAAACAAAATTTCTTTGCCACATCCAGATTTCTTCTTCTATTGTTAACTGATACAGTGCTGTATTCAGGAGGGCTTTATCTCCTGACAAAGACATGCGGGTTTTTAAATTCCTTATGTTGTGTAGCAGACTTAACTGATGTGGTCCATTTATTCCCCCTCCAGCACATTATCTCCAGTATGTAAAATGAATTATTACCTCTTCTCCAGTGTAACAGCACATTATGCTTAACAGAATACCCAAGACTTTTAGTCTATGTTCCCACAAAATGTTCTTCCATGATGTCTGGGTGTCTCTATTATACTTACTTCACTAACTGGTCATTCGTATTGTTCTAACAGTATTAAAATTACATATTAACATAAAAACTTTATTGAATGGGTTCCCAAAGGGCATTACAATCTGAGGGTGAAATTCATTCCCATGCAGCTCATTTGCCAGCCAAGAGAATACAGATATTACGTGTGATTTATTGATGCATGCCCAGCTGTTCAGTGTCTGCTGAGGAGATTTTCATCCTGATTGCATAAACTCTGGGTAAAACCTTGCTGCTCTCTCACAGGAGTCTGTTAAGCATGTAAAGCTCATAGCATTTATGTGAGAATCACTTTGCCCAGCCCTAAAGTTGCAACCACTTCTGACATAAAATATAGCTGCTATTTAATATCTCAGAAATTCTACAGGAAGTTAAAGATAAGGTGTGAAAAATACCACATTCCTATGAAACTGCAGAGGTGTAGTAGACAAGAAGCATATAAATATCTGTTCTGAAATTAAGACTCTATTTTGCTAATTTGTAGCAAATCTATACAGATCTCTTCTAAACACTTGCTGTGATCTGTTTCCCTAAGTGAGTCAGAAGGGAGACTCACACCTACTGAATCATCAGCTCTGTTTCCAACAGCATATGGGATTTCCCCCTTAAGTACCAGTCAGCCCAATCCTACTTAGGTTGTGATAGCTGATTATATCACAGCTTGAGGCTCACACAATAATTGCTATCAACTTAATTATTTTACCTTATAATAAACACACTACCACCTTTCCACTATCTCTCTCCCACTATTCAGTTCTTATCTTCCCAGTTAGATGTCAGAACCTTCCTAAAGCTACCCAGCACTGGAAAAAAAAGGCCATGAAACTCCCACTCTTGCCTATTCTTGCCAGTTTTCTGGTTTTGAAGGAGACGAAGCAGTGTTGGTAAACATACGGCTACTGTTAGGTTAATACCCTTGTTTTGATGGTATTGCTAAAGTGGCTTAGAAGCACTTTTCCCAGTGTTTCCACTTAGTGCAGCTATCACCATAGCTATTGCTTATCTGTAAATAAGTGTATAAATTTTATATTAATCACATAATTGCACCTATTCAATTAGCAGATTCACACATGTGTTTTGCAGAAGTCACTAAGTATTTGGAAAGGGTGGACCTTACCTGAACCACTTATAGCTATCCTTCTCTCTGCTTCATCTGCCTACCTGTCTGCTATGTAGTTCTTGATTTGTCTCTTTCTCCCATGCTCCTTTTTCCTTACCCCCTCCCCGCCAATGTTGTCCCAAATGGCAGGTCTTTTAGTGGCTTCTCTATTTTAAACTAACGAAAAATAAAGGAAGAAAATGTTGGAACAGGTTTCTGGTTTTGGAGATACCTTGTAAACTGGAAACCATTAACAATGCAAGGCACATTAAGCCTAAATTGCATGTTGAGATCCTGATTTTTGGTGGTGAGGCACTGGAACAGGCTGCCCAGAGAAACTGTGGATGCCCCATCCCTGGTAGTGTCCAAGATCAGGTTTGACAGGGCTTTGAGCACCCTGGTCTAGTTGAAGATATCCCTGCCCATGGCATGATCTTGGAAGGTCTCTTCTGACCCAAAACATACTGTGATTCTCTGATTTGTGCAGCAGCACAGCACTGAATTTTACACTGACACTACTTGCTGAAAAAAAATACTTTATTTCCTCCAGTCTCATATACACATTTATAAATTCATAGTAGAAACTGAAAATGCTAGAAAATGAAAGCGATCACCTGTCCCTGCTATTTACTTGCACCATAGAGTAGCACTGGGATATCCTGACTGTGGGGCTTAGAACTTCTTGAAGAGAAGAGCCACTGGCACAGTCTGGGCAGTGGGATGTGTCCCTAAACTGCAGGAGCAGTGATCTGTAATGATGAGCCACATGTGGGAGCAGGCTTTCTCATTTCTACAAATGCAAAACTGTGAAGAAGGGTCCAGCTTTGCCCAGGGTAAGAGCATCCCTTTTTCCAGTTGCACTTATCCTATAGGCTTGGGGCTGAATGGCAAACAAAGGCAGATAAGGGCCTGGGTAGGGGTATAGACAGCGGAGAATCATTTTACTCCTGTTGAAGACTTTTGCCACATTTACATTACAAGAGAAACTCCAGCTCTGGGCACATCTGAAATTGCTATGAGCTAACATCCCACCTAGGTAAGTATTGCAGACCACACAGCAATTTTGATCTGGTTACCTTTTAAAGGCAGGGTATCATGGCAAGGTGGCCATTCTGAATATTTGGGATCTATCTTAAGACTTTTCTATCACTCACCATTGAACGTTCCCTGTTTGCAGGACAGTGCAGCCGTGTGCCCTGAGAGTCTGTCCAGTTGCTCTCAGTAATTATGTCTGAAAATGTCAAGCATTCTTCTGAATACTTTCATCAGCAAAATTACTCAGGCTAAAAGTCACTTCATCTTTTGAATTATATGCACATATGTGTATATATGAAATCAGGAGGAAGACAGTGAGAGCCAAACTGTCTGCATTCAGATATTAATTTCTTCTACGTCTCCTTCTTATGGAATCCATTTTGCTAACCATGATCTACCCTTTTAAATCCATGCAGACTCTCATGAGTCACTTTGTACTTGTCAACATGTTCTATCTTGTTGCTGACCAGTGATACAAAACCTTCCTCCATATCAATGTCAGATAGAGAAAATAATCCTCATTTTCATCCCTTGGATATCTGCATTTTTGAGAAGGATTTTATTAGCACATTTTGGGTTCTTATTTTTACTCCTCTTTTAGACCATCATTTTGAACCATCTTGCCTTTTTAATGCTCATTCCAACGGAGTCGTATAAATATTTTATCTTAAATGTATTCCAGCAGAAGCAGAATGAACATTAACTGTCTATAAGGGTTAACCCATTAGTGAAAAGGATGCCTGATAAATTGAAAGTGTGGCTCTCAGCCAAGAGGGATCAGTATATTCTGAGCATTCATTTTCTGCCTTAGGAGTGGCAAATCATGTTGCCTGTATCAGATGTGATACAGCTCCTGAAAGAAGCAACCTCAGAGGCAAATTCATACTTTGCTATTCAGAGAACTATCCACTGACTGTATATGTGAATTAAGGGCATGCCTTACTTACAAAGTTATCTTGTATCTGAAATTGTAAATTGTAACTGGGAAACAAAAAGAAACCATAAACAACTTCAAAACAAGTCAGATTCCATTTTCAAAATATTATGTGGTATGCATATTAATGTAAATTTTTTAGGAGGTATTTATTCAGCTAACATATTAAGCACCCTTTGTCATATTTTAAACATTTTCAGCCATATTTTTGTTCTGAGTACTATTAATAGAATCAGTAATGAAGACAGTAGTCAGATGCCTTGATGGAGGTGTTAATCCAAAAGCATCTCCATAGCCTCAGTACACCTAAAAAAAGAACTGCAAATCAAGATATCTGGAAGTGAACCTGTCATAGAACAATATATATTTTAAGAATAACTAAATAGCAGTTAACCTTCCTGTTTTAAAAGAAATATTCTACACTTCTTGCTTTACAAACACATTTTTCTTTATAATCTCTCTTGCGTAATTCTCTAAGTGCAAACTTTATTCTAATTTGGCAACACTGTATTTAATTTCCATTGTGTTTAATTTCCATTGTGTTTGATTTACATCGGTGTAAACACCTGCAAAGAAGAGAGAGCTGGGCTTTGACAAATCCAGGCTATACTGAGCCTATCATAAAATTATTTCCAAAGAAAAGAATATGCAGATCCCCAGTGCTAGTATTGCTTTGATGAACAGGAGTTCATGACAGATCATGCTGCTCGTGGGCTACAGCCACACAGGGCTATGGAGAAGGTTCTGGGGGGGTCTTCGTTTCCTTCTGGTGGATTATACAGAAAGCAAAACACACCTCCTGGGCATGGTGAACACCTGTGCACTTGCTGCACACTTCACCCAGTCACGTTGAATAACACCTTCACCGAGCCCTGCACCATGTGGGGACCCATCACCAGTGCCTCCCATCCACCAGCATTGGTTTTAGCATCAGAGCCAGGCATATGGGAAGAGAGGGGTTTGTGCACTAGCACTGGGAATATTACAGTAGCCTTCCTCAACTTCCTCTGCCTCCTCCTCTTCCTTCATTCTCATCTCATGAAGTGCCTTTTGCCAGCACCCAAGCACCTGAGGGCTGTTAGCAACAAGGCGAAGGACACCGGTCCCTCCCTGGGGCAGGCGAGGCTGAAGGGGACAGACATGGCCAGAGGTGGGGAAGTGCATCCTTGGTGAGAAGAGTGGATGGAGAAGGGAGGATGAGAGGAAGGAAAAGGCACAATTAGTACATTATACTCCTGAATGCTCTTTGACACTTCAGCACTCCACAACAAGCCCCTTTTCACTTACTTTTTAAAGGTATATTCCATAATGATTGAGAGGTGATTCTTATTAACCACATGACTTTTTCTTTCATGATAAAAGACGCCAAATTTGTTTGGCGTGTTGCATTGCTTCAATTTTCTCTATAAAATTACTTTACGTATTCAGGTATTGCAGGACAAGCTCACACATGAATCTAGCAGGCTCTGAAACATCTAAACTCTGCATTCCAGAAATGCAACCTATTGTTCATTAATGAAAAACCCAATGTATTTGAAAGAACATGGAAAATTCATGTGTGCATACAGCTATGGGGGATGTATTCATTTATATGTCTTTCATATATTTAAATTATATTTGTAGAATAGGCCTATCATAGAATATATTTTTTTTTTAAATACATGACAGGAATACTGTCAGTATTAATTTTCAAGATTTTCTAGTGGGTATTTCCTATTGTTCAAGAAATGCAGGGGAAACACATTTGTTGCCATTTTGCAAAACACAATATAATTTCCCAGTGAATGTTCTTTATTTGCTCTGTTTTCCTTAAATTTTCTGGCATTGAGAGAAGTGTGTCAACAGCTTATGTAGAGCACGCTAGTAAAATTTATTTTCCCCAGTGTGATTATGTGCTCTTGGTATTTCAGCAGTCTATGAAGAAACATCCTGTATGACTGTCTTAGGAAAATTATCATTCTTATTGGCTTCCAGCTGTTCAATGACATTATATACCTATCCACAAACGAATTGTAACCACTTTGGGCTTATAATTCATTCATTCATTAGAACTTTAATAAAAACTTCTTGTTTTTCTTTCTCAGAGACTAGACAAGCCTTGCAAGTTTGGCAAATAGAAGAAAATAGCATGGAAGAGACTGTGCCCCAGTATGGAAATCAAACCTCCAGAACTAAAATCCCAGCAGCAACAATTTTCCAAGATGTTTTAAATATAGATCTTATTTTCTAATTTACCTTATTTTGTTATGTATTCCAAGAGTTGGAGCATTTTCTGCAGAATTTCTGGGCACTTGTGTTTCCTTTGCTGTTTAAAACAGGACCCCAAAGTGGCCAGAAGTCCAAGGTGAGTCGACCTCCATCTCCTCTTGAAAGAGAACATGCAAATCCGCCAAAATGGCCTTCAGCTTTTAAATGAAGCATTTTGTTTGAACAGAAGCTGCAGCTCTAAACTCTTTTTCAAATATCAAGCTGTTGGCTAAGACAAAATGTTGGTTCAAGGATTTGTAAACAGTTTCCCTGTTTCGCCTGCCAAGTGCATTTTTGCCATGTGAGATTTTTCCTTCAGGCCAACTCGCTGTCCAGCAGAGGCTTCCTAGGCTGTAAGAAATCCCACAAAACCTCCTCCAGACCCTAGAAGAAGTCTTTCCTTTTTTAACCTGTAAGGCCTGGATCCTCCAGGGCTTCCTGATCCCACAAAGTTTTGGCAGGACTGCAAGCTCCATCCTTGCTGGCTGCCCTGTACCTGCTCACCCTTGAAGCTCCCCCTCCTCTGAGCACTTTGCTGTCTTTAGGAAAGGGGAAACTCTTCTCCCTGCAAAAGGAGCAGCACACCCCAAAACCAGTGCGCTGCTGGCAGGACACAGCAAGCAGAGGCCTTCCTTGTCACCCAGCCACACCATGTTAAAAGGAGACTGTGAAAAAAGAAAGACAAGTGCCATTCATCATACCTTGAAACAAGCACCACCGTGGCAGGAGAACAATCCAAATTCCACACATACTAGACAGGCAATTACTTTTTCCAGCTGCCTTTTGTTCAAAACCTGAATTTGCAACCAGTATAAACTACGACAAAGAAAATACGATGCACTTAGCAAAGAAAAGATGGAGTAAGATGTAGTCTGAACCCTTACCATACTGAATGTGCTTTACCATGGTAGACTGTTTACTTCTTTTCCTTTTGTGCAGTTGCAGTTCCCGTGTGAATTAGCAACTGCAGCCAGTGCTTTTACAGCAGCACCCTAAAGTTTCATTGTTTCAGTCAGGGTAAAGCAAATACAAGAGCTTCAGCTTGGCAAACCTCTGAAAATTTATAGTGAGCTTGTGTGCTCTGTTTTTAAACATGGGCAGCAATATCCTTTGGAAACATTCTATATTTAAATGCAGACAGTGATTATTTACTCACTGACCACAAATGCTCCATAAATGTCTAGGTACAGTAGCTGGTGTGCAGGAGTTGGACTGAGATGCTCGTGTTTGAAAACCCATGTCCAAATATCCCTGTCAGAGATCCACTGGGGAGAGAGGCAGTGGAAACGGAGTAATTCCTTGATGTGCGGTGCATGCTTTTCTGTAGGTTTTGATCCTGTGTGGAACAAATCTGTTCTACAAATCACCGTCAGATAGTCCTGGTGCTAGCTGCCACTGCAAGGGACGGTCACTTCCCTTGCAACCTGGGCTGGGTTTGGTGTCCTCAACACTTGCCCAGTTCAGTGGGGACTAGACACAGCCAGCAAGCCCAGGGAAGTGCTTGACCTCCTACAGTAGCAGTGTTGCTGTTATCTCACACTTTTAACAACAGCTTCACTGATTCCCTCTTTTTTTCTCTCAGGAGTGTGAGGGAGCTCTAGGTTTTCTCTTTTCAGACCCTGAAAAAGCATCTCAGAGCCTCAGTGGGCTGAGAGGAACAAGAAGGTGACACATAAGCACAGCAGGATCCTCTGCTTGGTGGCTGCTTCTCGCTTCTCCCGTGAATTTCCTTTTTTAAAGCTAAGAGCGTGGGAGGGGCAGAGCTTACATGAGTGCTCACGTGAGTACAGCACAGGTCTGAGGTACCTGTATTTGTGCCATAGCAAGCACCCTGAGAGTGTCGTCAGCAATTCTACTCAATATAATTTGAGTTAAAAGACTGCCGTGCAAGTAAAGAGCATTCACTACCTATATGCATTGGGAGGTGTCTTGGAACATAGTACAGGCCTTGTCAGGCCAGTTTTAGCTAATAGTTGGGTGTGAAAGCAATGACCCTAGCAGCTACAGGCTGCAGCAGCCCTGGGAGCTGGGTCAGGAGCGTCAGCGCCATGGCCCATCCTGGACCCCTGCCTGCTGGGACCTGCCTGCTGGAGGCATGGCCCGTGGACAGCGGGTCGGAAGGGTCAGCAGTGGTGAAGGGCTGGCAGAAATGCTCCCCCAGGTGATCCCCTCCCTCAGAAGCTGTCGAGGGTTAAGATTGCAGGGTGACAATAAAACCCTGGCAGATGTATTGTTAACCCCCTCTTCCCCCCACTTCTCCATTTTTGCCCCTCCCTCTCCCCCCTTTCCACTCAGGACAGGCGATCAGGAGGGAAAGAAGGACAGAGAGAAGAGAGTTGGAAAAATTAACAATGTTTTACTAATGCTACTAATAAGAATAGAGAAAATAATACAAAATATAGAAAACCCATCTTGAAAGTCTCAGCAACTGCAGAGCTGGCCCCCGAAGTCCTGGATTGGACTCTGCAGCCAACCGGAGCTGGATTCAGTCTCTCACTAGGCCTCAGTTTGCAGGGACTACTAGCAAGGTCCTCTCCTGATGTCGGCCATAAGCAGAAGGGAAAAAAGGGAAAGGCAAAGGGACGATATCCTTGTGATCTCCCACTTTTATATGAAGTATTCATGTGAATGGAATGTTATACACAGTTGGTCAGTTTCTTGGTCACCGGTTTCTCGTTGCCCCTCTCGCGAGATGTCCATCCATGCTTATCAATAAGTTTGCATTCCATTGCTAGGTTTACCAAAACATGTGTCTGATTCTCCAGGAAAATGCAGTTAATATGAAGGCTTTAGCTGACAGGCAAATTCACTAAAAGAGAAACTTGTTTTTAACAAAACCAGGACAGAAGCCTCGTATGGTGAAGCGTAACATTGGATTTCTTTCAGGGGCCTCAGAAGCTATTGTTTTGATAAATCAGAACTGAGGTGTTTTGGCCCAGAAAACATCCAATGTAAACATCCGTTACATGCCATTGGAGAAGATTAAAACATTGCATTTGAATTGCTTATAATAGCTCATTTGTTGATCTACGCAAAGAGTTAGCTGCAATTTCTGAGCTGGTTCTATTAGACTTTATTTAATGAGACACTTTATTGTATTATGAAACTGCAGACCTCCTTGTTTGTGCAGTTTCAATTTCTTTACTTCGTTACTGAGACATTACCATCACACAGTTCTGGTGTCTGTAATCTGTTCTATGGGTCATAAATGGGCATCAAAGGATTGGTTTTTTTTTTTTGAGTCAGTCTTTGTTGTTATAAAAGCTTTGAGAGAGTTTATAGTATTCTTGTACAGGAGCCTTATAGGAAAGAAAGCAATGAATAGGCTGGAAAATAAAAAGCTCTTTCCCAAATAGCATAATATTGTGCTACCCTCAGGCTGTATCACAGTGAAAATTACTAGCTAGGGAGTTTTATTAAAATATTATTTGATATCAATCTGCTTATTATATGAGAGAAAATTCAAAGCGGTGTGTTTGTATTGGCTGCCATAGAGGCACCATTTTCTCTGGCAGGTGTATATTGATTATCATTATCCTGCATTTCTTCATTTTCTAGACCAACCCTTAAAGTTTCCAGCACTGAAGGCTCTATTCATCACCAGGATGGGTTTGCCTCCTCCTGCCAGTTCTCCAAGGGAACTGGGACCACCTGGGTTCTTCCAGAACTCAGCTTCCATTGATAAACAATCAAGTAGTTCCCCAACAGTTCAAGTTTCTTAAAAACACACTGCTATTTTAATGTTGCTGGTATTTTTCCCCCTAAATATTTAGATTCTGTCATGGTAACAGCTACTTTTAGTTCTAAATTTGTTTGCCCATCTTTCATTTCAAAAAAATGACAAAGTTTAAATTTATTCCCTTTAAATGTGAAATTCACTATTTTTAACTTTGAGTGACTATAAACAGTTACACTACTGGTTTGTGAACTGCCTTGCATTTCCTACACAAATGTAAATTATTATACTGATTGCTAGAAAGATTATTGCGATAACAACTGATAGTATTAATTATAAAATAAGGAATGAAGAAGCACGTGAATGTTCAAAATAAAAGCAAATGTACAGTAAGTACAACATATGTTGTAAGCTTTTTAGCAGAGGGATGACAATAAGAGAGGAAGCTGCAAAATTAACGTTCTCAGTACATATTTGGAAATCAAGAGGTAAGCAAAAAATAATAATATCATAAATGTGTAACATTCTGTCCAGTTAACTTCAGTATGTTTACGTGGGCACAAACCTGATTAAATAACTGAATGTACAAATTCTTTCCATTAACAATTGAACATTAGATTGTCCAAGTCAGGGCTAAAGGACATTTAAGACCCTTAAATGTAACCCAGAACAAATGTACAGCAATTAATTGTTACTATTATTATTATTATTATTATTATTATTATTATTATTATTATTATTATTATTACTACTACTACTACTACTACTACTACTACTACTACTACTAAATCTGAATAGTGCTGGAAGTAAAATGCAGTGGATTCAAAAACAGGTACTTCCCAAGTGCAATTGGATGATGACTTACTTTGGCCAAGCTAAGAAAAGACTTAATTTCGCCCTTGAAATCCAACTTCCCTTTTTGAGTGGTCTGATCAGCAAATGAATTACAGCTAAACAAATTTAAGGAAAATAGTATGTACAAGTCTTTTGCCTATATAAGCAAAATGCAGGATCTTAATGTTTTTTTATTCAAGGTGCTCCTCTATTCAAGTTCTAACTACCAATTCATTTTTATAAATCTTTATACAACTTGCGTGTATTTGTAAAGAAACAGGACAGTCAATGTACCTATGCAAAATATTGTGATTATTTTATTTTGTAAAGGAAAGAAATAGTCTTGTGACCTTTTTTTGCACTTTCTAAGTCTGATAAAAACCAGCAGTAATACCTAGTAATATGGAGACTTCACAGTAAACTTGAAACATGCTGCTAGTTTTAGCCCTCAAGTGGTGCTGCTTTATGCAGGATTGTTAAGACAAAATATGTACTGATATTACAAATGGATTGTGTTTATTATCAAGAAAATACACCTTGCCATGGTCCAAAGTAGAAGCACACATAATAGACACAGAAAACATAGATAATTCATATCTGTTTATTCCATACCACACCTTTCCTTTTTTTTTTTTTTTAAGTAAGAGTATGGATCTCTAAATGTCGCTGTGACTATTTGTCGAGGGTTTAGATTGCGGGGTGACAATAAAACCCTGGCAGATGTATTGTTAACCTCCTCTCCCCCCCCCACTTCTCTTTTTTGCCCCTCCCTCTCCCCCCTTCCCACTCAGGACAGGCGATCAGGAGGGAAAGAAGGACAGAGAGAAGAGAGTTGGAAAAAATTAAAGATGTTTTACTAATGCTACTAATAAAAATAGAGAAAATAATACAAAATGTACAAAACCCATCTTGACAGTCTCAGCAACTGCAGAGCCGGCAACCGAAGTCCTGAATTGGACTCTGCAGCCAACCGGAGCTGGATTCAGTCTCTCACTAGGCCTCAGTTCACAGGGACGACTAGCAAGGTCCTCTCCTGATGTTGGCCATACGCAGAAGGGAAAAGGGAAAGGGAAAGGGAAAGGGGCAAGATCCTTGTGATCTCCCACTTTTATATGAAGTATTCACGTGAATGGAATGTTATACACAGTTGGTCAGTTTCTTGGTCACTTGTTTCTCATCGCCCCTCTTGCGAGATGTCCATCCGTGCTTATCAATAAGTTTGCATTCCATTGCTAGGTTTACCAAAACATGTGTCTGGTTCTCCAGGAAAATGCAGTTAATATGAAGGCTTTAGCTGACCGGCAAAATCACTAAAAGAGAAACTTGTTTTTAACAAAACCAGGACACTATTGCTTTACACGGAACCTGCTGGATTGCCTGATCCAGGAAGCTCTTTTCACTCAATTGGTGGAACTAACCATATCATTCAAGTTATGGTTTGGTGTACATCCTTGCCTGGATTGGGGCTGTTAGTACTGGATGATAGTGGTAATTAATACTAAATAGTATGTCTTCTTTGTAGAAAATTCATTAGAAAATATTTACTATACCTCTCTAATCTTAATGTTCTTTGGATGTTTTGAACAATTTGTGTAACAATCTCTGCTGATGTAAAATGTAATTGTGGGGTGACTTCCTTTTCTGGTGCAAGGATTACCAACATTCTGTAAGATCATTACATTATCTCAAATACCTTAAGAAAAGCTTCTCTCTGATCAGCTCAATGTTCTGTATATTGTAGGAGATGCAGAGAATAGTATAATTTACATAAATTTGCATTAATGATACTGAATTTCTTTGAAAGACTAAATTTGATCTACATTTTAAAGAACAAAAAAGTGTGACCAATATTTTTCTGGTAGACTTCCTAGCTGAGCATCAGCTTTATGGCTGTTTCTTAAAGTAGGTAAAAAATAAAATCTTTTATTTAAGATTCGGGGTAAAACTTAAACATTGTAAAGGCATCTTAACAGTTGAGGTCTGCTTCTTGAAAGGCGCCTGGAGCACCTCTACATTGCTACCTGCATTCACATTCCAGCTCACCTGCTTCTGCTGGCAAGATGTCAGTCAGGTCTTTCACACCCCTAGTGCAGAGCCTGCTCATAGTTTTTGAAGGCTATTGCTCCCTCATGCTACAGTTTGAAGGTTTGGCCTTAGAGGTGCTGGGGCATGTAGTATCTCAAAACTTGCGTCCATTTTAGAAAATATTTATTGGATTATTGTCTAAAACCAAGCCCATCTTTTCTGTTCCTGTGAAGTGTCCATGGCTTTAACTCAGTTCTAGCCTTACTTGAGGCACTCACTTCTAAGACTGAACACTGGTTGTTTCCCTTCCCTCCATCCTGGTGCGGTTCATTCCAGCTGCTCTCTGTGCTGACCAAGAGCTCGCACAACAGGCAGATGTTCTGTGAGATGCTGGATCCTGCACAGATTAGCTCTTTGGGTGTAAGGTGTATTCAGGAGAGGCAGGCTCACATCAGCATGGAGACCTGAGGTGACAAACAGTGGCTCCAGGTCTTCCATACTGGGAGGCAGATGCATTTTGTGAGCTAGCCCTAAGATTCCAGGAATGAGGCACTTATGCCCTGCAGCAGAAACAGTTGCCTTATAGAGCTGGTTACCCTGAATTGCTGTAAGCCCATGACTGGTTCAGTACTGGCAAGTCATTATTTCTGGGCAAGTGAGGAAGTGTGAGACAATCGGTTGTGTGGATTGTGTGTGGATAATGGGTATAACTAATGCGCCTGAAATAGCAGCTGGCTTCCCAATAATGGGCTTCCCAAAGTGTGTTGAGTGTTATTAATACTATTCATGTCTGCAGGTTGCTTGCCAGAAAAAGTAAGTAAATACAATTATCAGAATTCAACACAGACAAGCAGCAAAATAAAATCTGCAGGAAAGGCACATGAAGGAAGCGTATCCACCCTGGGAATTTCAGGGGCCAAATTTATTTTGCATGGGCTGTTCTCTAGTACTGTGTCTCTAGTACTACCGACAGGCTGCTGAACAAGGAGTACAGGAGACCTAAAAACACAACCGGCACCCTCTAAACCTCTGTGCCCCCACCCAGCCAGCATGACAAGAACAGACAAAACAAGTGCCCCAGGAAAAACACCTTTGTGAAGTTTACAACTCAGGGTACATGTAATTCTTATTTTTTCAAGGAAAGATTCTCACTTAATGTCTGGTCTCCCTCTCTCTTGTTTACACTGTCCCTCCATGGAATCTGCTTTGTAACATGGAAAACCAAGGGAGAAAGAGGAAATATGTGACTTGTCCCCAAAACTGAAGCAAAATCCCATTTCACTATATGCAGTATTGTTGACAATAACAATGTCATTGGTCATAGTGAAATCAGAAATCATTCTATATAATGCCTACATCAGTAACTGCAATGAATGGCAGTTACCAGAGTCTGGATTTGATTCCTGCAGGTCCAGGTCTTCCTCAATCTTTTCGCTAAGCCATCCTCATCCTGGGATGCCTCACAGCCAATTCTTTTATGCAGGCTGATCCTGAGCTTTTAACTCCCTGCATTGTTCCCAAAACTGCATTCCTTTTCTGCTGCAGGCTTTATCTCCTCCCTGTAAAACTCAGCTTGACTGTGTTGACAGCGATGCCTTAAATTGAAAGCCTTTCCTATGCTGACCACAGAAATTAAGTAGAATTCTGGTGCCTTCCTCCAGGCAGGTGGTAGAGTGCTGAGTGGTGGGTATCAATCAGCTTGGTGCACATGAGCTGGACTGTACAAGAGGGTTGTGACCACCAGCACCGAGTCCACCTGAAGACCAGTCACTAGTAGTGTAACTCAGGGTTTGATACTGGGACCAATAGTATTTAACATATATAATGGTCTGGATGATGGGACAAAGTGCACCCTCAGCATATTTGTTGATGACACAGAACTGGGAGGAGTGGTGGATACACCAAATGGTTATGCTCCATTCAGAGAGAACTCAACAGGCTGAAGAAATGGGCCAACAGGAATCTCCTGAAATTCAGCAAAGGGAAATGTAAAGTCCTGCAGGTGGGGAAGAGTATGGTTGGACTCAATGATCCTGAGGGTCTCTTCCAACCAAAATGATTCTATGATTCTATATGCTGCAGGCTGACCAGCTGTAAAGTGGCTTGATAGAAAAGGACCTTGGAGTCCTCATGGACATCAAGTTGACCATGAGTCAGCAATGTGCCCTTGTGGCAAAGACCAACAGCCTCCTGGGCTGGATCAGGCAGAGCGTTG